>NC_142064.1:112465919-112777767 GCF_059756535.1 Pantherophis guttatus
GCCAGATTTTTCTTTCAACACACTGTAAATTCCATTGCACAGTAGTCCAGTAAAACATGCCTTCTACTTTGTTGTGATTTTTAAAAAGCAAACAAACCAATCCCAAGACAACAAGTGCAAGATGGTATAGTAATAAATAGCCTATAAAATTACAGAAGTGAAGCAGAAGAATTACACATAAAAATGGAGGTTAGTCAACATTTGAGAAGTGGGTGCTTTAAAGACACATTTCCATTGTTTGGGATCTTTCCTAGACTTTCTAGCTCCTTTGCATTAGTGAGGCCCACTTTAATGCTCTATTGTAGGCCTCTGAGGCCTGGATACAGCTGCTGTTTCTCAGTTTGGGCTAGTGCAATGATATATATGTCTGCCCCCCTTAAAGTTAATTTTTAATTTTAACATGAAATTATTTATTATTATTTATTTGTCAAATTTAGGTAAGGGCCATCTTACTCTCAAAGTGACTCAGTGTACAGTTTAAATTAACAAGAGCAAGATTTAAATTATATGTGTGCCAGTGGTGGGTTCCTCCCGGTTCGGTCCGATTCGGCCGAGCCGGTAGCAGTGACGATATGATGTCACCGAACCGGTTCTCCCCCCCTCCCCCACCCACCCACCCACGTTATTCTTACCTTTTATTTGGTCCCACCCCCAATCTATTGCTGCCTCCTGAGTCCCAGCTGATGACTAGAGGGAAAAAAACTGTTTAAACTCTTGCCGTGGGGCTTCAAAGGGCCGTCCTACAGCTGATCAGTGTTAAAAGCAAACAAATGAGTCAGGTCGTAAGTGCGAGGACTGGTCATAAATGCGAGGACCTTCCAGAAATGACTGACCAGCTAGCCACGCCCACCTAGTCACATGACCTCCAAGCCACACCCACAAAATAAGCCACGCCCACAGAACCAGTAGTAAAAAAATTTAGAACCCACCCCTGATGTGTGCCCCTCAAAGACTTACTATTGCCAATAGATTGCATAACATGGAGGAGGAGTAGGAGTTGACAAAAGATTTCTGTTGTGACAGTGGTTCAAATTCTTGTTAGTGAGGAAGAAAGAGAAGATTTGGTAAAATCTGCTTAGAAAGTAAATGATTTGCAAAATTATTCAAGCTGTCAATTCAGACAATTGGGGCATTGTGCCTTCTTTATAAAAGAGAAGGTATACAAGTAGTCCTTGACTTATAACAATTCATTTAGTGACTGTTCAAAGCAGTGGTGGGTTGCTACCGGTTCGCCCTGGATCGGAAGAACCGGTAGCAGTGGCGGGAGGCTTTGCCCACCCACCTGGACGCTTCTGCGCATGAGCATGTGCACACCCACGATCAAACCGGTAGCGACGGGTTTTGAAACCCGCCCCTGATTCAAAGTTACAACAGTACTGAAAAAAGTGACTTATGACCATTTTTCACACTTATGACTGATGCAGCATCCCTGTTGTCACATGATCAAAATTCAGATGCTTGGCAACTGGTTCATATTTATGATGGTTGCAGTGTCCTGGGGTCATGTGATCAGCTTTTGTGACCTTATGACAAGCAAAGTCAATGGGGAATCCAGATTCACTTAATAACCATGTTACTAACTTAATAAACAACGTTTCACTTAACAACTAGGGCTAGAAAAGTCGTAAAATGGGGAAAACTCACTTAACAAAAGTTCAATTGTGGTCGTAACTCAAGGATTACCTCTAAACATTCCGTTTTGTTTTGTGAGCCATTGAGAGACCTGTAATTGCAGTGAGTTATAAGTTTGAGAAATAAATGATTACATTATATTGTGAGCATATCTAAACTCCTTTTATTTTAAGTACCTTTGCTAACTTCAGCTTCTTCTTGCTTTCGTTTTCCTGTCATTAACTCCAGGTTATCTAGTCTGCATTCTATCTGTGTTCTGACCTTTCCTTTGTGACTTGGTCCAGTTTCCATTTCCTGCATGTCCTTTTTTTGTTTTCAGATTGTTTACATAGCTACATTGGCTTCCTTGGCTGTCTTCCATATTTTTCTCTAAATTAGAAGTGTTTACAATTGTGCTTTTAATATTGCATTCTTAGGGAATTGCAACTTCTCTTCAACTTCTTCCATTTCTACTTCTTTAGATTCCTTTTTATCATTGTTCTGCATTTTATAACATCCACTTTTTGGAAGTTTTAGCTTATTTTACCCTAGTATTTATTAAATGGACACTTCCCCCCAATGCTACAACTTGTTTCCACTTCCTCACCTAAGTTTTTCTTGCTCATTAGTAGCATATCAAGTCTGCTGACATCTCCTTTTGCTTATGGACTTGATGGTACTTTGCTTACATAAGGATTGAGATCCAAAAAAATAAGTTTGCTCCCAGTAGTAGCATAAACTATTATGTAAATATCACAGAGTTGCTCTATGAGTGAGATGAGGGGCCTCTAAATTTTATATCTAAAAATAAATAAACAAAACTGTTTTTAACACAACTCTAGCAAGCCCTTCCCTTGGGCTGCCTTATGTAGCTGTACAGTGATTATCCAAAGTATTTCAGGAAAACGGAAATGTAATTAGGCAACATTTGCTCTATAAGGAACTTCCATAATGGTGGTTTGCAAACAAATATTCTCTCTTTCTCCCCCCCCCCACTTTCTCTCCTTCATCTCTTTCTCTCCATCTCTTTCTCTCCCCCCTCTTTCTCTCCTTCATCTTTTTCTCCATCTCTCTTTCTCCCCCCTCTCTTTCTCTCCTTCATTTCTTTCTCTCCCCCTCTTTCTTTCCTTCATCTCTTTCTCTCCCCCTTTCTCTCCTTCATCTCCTTCTCCATCTTTTTCTCCCCCTCTCTTTCTCTCCATCTCTCTTTCTCCCCCCTGTCTCTCCTTCATCTCTCTTTCTCTCCATCTCTCTTTTTGCTCCCCTTTCTCTCCTTCATCTCTCTTTCTCTCCATCTCTTTCTCCTCTCCTGTTTGGGCAGCGGTGGCAGCGCACCTACCGCACCATCAGGTCGCCCCTCAACTTGGAGGCGGCACCTTAAGTCTGCACCCCACTGTGTGTGCGCCCGCCCAGCTGCGCCTGCAGCTGGCTCTGGTTGCTCTTACTGAGCTTCGCAGTGGGGCAGACGGCTCCCCTCCTCCTCCTGGAGCCCATTACAATGCAAAGCTTCAGCTGCAGCCTGGACAGCCAGGGTTCCAGAGTGGAGAAAAGTCTCACATCTCCCCCAGTGACTGGATGGGCTAGGGCAGGGGTGGGCAAATGTGGCTCTTTTACAACCTGTGGACTTCAACTCCCAGAATTCCTGAGACGGCTGTCTCAGGAATTCTGGGAGTTGAAGTCCACAGGTTGTAAAAGAGCCACATTTGCCCACCCCTGGGCTAGGGTAGACTGGCATCACGCGGGTGGAAGGTGGGGTGGGGCGAGGGGCGGGTGAGCCAGCAATTTAACAAACGATTCGGTGTGCTGCGAGGCCAATAAAAGAACACCGAACCGTTTGTTAAATTGTTGGCTCACCCGCCCCTCGCCCCGCCCCGCCCACCACTATTTATTGGCAATAAATAGTGGTGCGGAGGGGCAGGGCAAGGGGTGGGGCAAGCCAGCAATTTAACAAACGGTTCGGCCAAACCGCCTAGAACCGGCAGAATCCCACCACTGGTTATGATAGAGCCGCTTATACTGCACTAGTAAAACCACACTTGGAATGCTGCATCCAAGTCCCTTCCAACCCTATTATTCTATATTATTGCCTTAACTGTGTGAAGAAATACTTCACTACTCATCACTCAGCCTTGTAGAAATCCTATATCCAGTGGTGAAATCCAAAAATTTTCCCTATCGGTTTCGTGGATGTGGCTTGGTGGGTGTGGCTTGGTGGTCATGTGAATGGCTGGGCATGGCCAATACAATGTCACTCCCACTCAGTCACATGACATACACACATCCACCATATCTACCTAGGTTTTGTGGCTCCCGATGTTTTCTGTGGGAAATGGGTCATGGGACTGAGTGGGCGTGGCCAACTTGATTGGTCTCACCCTTAGGAAATTTCTCCTTAGTCCAACTCACAATAAAATAGCACTGTTCCAATATTTAGAATAGAATAAAATAACAGAGTTGGAAAGGACCTTGGAGGTCTTCTAGTCCAATCCCCTGCTTAGGCAGGAAACCCTACACCACTTCAGATAAGTGATTGTCCAATCTCTTCTTAAAAACTTCCAGTGTTGGAGCATTTAAAACTTCTGGAGGCAAGTTGTTCCACTGATTAATTGTTCTGTCAGGAAATTTGAGGGGCTCCTACAAAAATGAAGGAGTTAATTTATTTTCCAAAACAATAAAAGACACAACAAGAAACAATGGATGGAAACTAACCAAAGAGAAAAGCAACCTAGAACTAAGGAGAAATTTCCTAAGGATGAGACCAATCAACCAATGGAATAGAATAGCTTGCCTTCAGAAGTTGTGGGTCTAGAGGCTTTCAAAAAGAGCGAGGGAAGTACACCCCAAAAGGAAAGTGCCAGGAACCACTAAAATAATGCAGAAAACTTAAAACAGCCATTCCCCTTTTAAAAAAAAGGCAACCCCAAAGCAAAGGCAGCAGCTGAGAGGGAAACTAAGAGCAGCTGCTCAACCTAATTGAAAGCCTGGGCGTGCGGCCAAAAGCCATTAGCCCTTCCAACTCTATTATTCTATGTCCGTGTGCTGGAAGCGGCATGCAGAACCATCCTGCGAGGAATGTGTGGCCTTGCTGGCTCCTCTTCCACGTTCCTGTGCACACATGCGCACCGGTCGGCTGGCCGTCGCGCATGTGGGAGCGCCGAAACCCGGAAGAGCAGCATTCCATCGCACATACACAAAACAGCACCTGAACGTCCGGATTTACGGCGCGTGCATGCGCAATGGCCAGCTGTTTGTCGGGCGTGCATCCTTGCCAGAAACCGGAAGTTTGGATGCCGGCTCACGCATGTGCGACAGCCCACCGCTCTTCTGAGTATCGGCGCTCCCATGTGCACAAAGGCCAGTGAGGCCGCACAGTTCAGGCGGGATGGTTTCGCATGCCATTTCCGGCACACAGGCCGGCACGCGGTGACGTAAAAGGTTAGCCATCACTGTTCTATGTTATCTATGTTCTAAATTGCATGCTCACAGCAGAAGCAACATAGCTGGCTGGATCACACATGCATTAAATTCACGGCCTGCATGATCATCATTGTTCCCTCCTGTATCTTTTCCCCCAGGAAGAAACAAGATGTAGCCAACACTGCAGCAGCTATAAAAGGTCTTGGGAAACTCCGGGGAGTTTCAGCTGAGTATTACTTAATACCTTTATAAAGAAAATGTTTGTAATCTTGTCCTTCTTCCTGAAGGGAAGAGGTTAATCCTATCCCTAGATGGGTGATTTATGGGTTTCCCTGCCCTAATCCTGTCAATTTCTGTTGTTTATTGACTTGATTCAGCGTGTATTGGCTGCATTCCAGCTGTAACCGTTAAGTGGAGCTATTAACTGAAGGGAGAGAAAGAGAAGAAAAACCTCTCTTGCACTTTATTTTTAACCTGTTCTCCGAACTGCCTAACCAATTTACTAACAGTTTGGGCGAACCAGTGAGAACAAGCTGAATTTCACCTGTGCCTGTATATAAAAAATGAAAAAAACCTATTCCTTTCTGTTTTCTCCACGTCATCTTAATACCTTAGTCTCAAATGCCCCTAGGGGAGTAATTATAGCTCCTCAGCATTCTGGTTGTTCTTTTCTGAAAATTTTTCAGGTCTGCTTTTTGAGATGTGATTGCAAGCACATCATACCCAAGCATATTTGCAACCTACATTTGTATATACAGTATTTGTATAGAACCATTTTTATTTCACCATCTCTTTTAATCAGCCCTAACACAGGATATAAATATTCAACTGTTGCTAAAGGATGGAAGGATAGGACTTGAATTCAATAATAAGAAAAAACATTTTGAATTTGGAAATTTGATGATGATCATCATTGTCATTATCATTCAGGTTTCCTAGCTTTCACTATCTGTCTGGTAAAATCTGTGCCAAGAAAATGCTATCCCCCCCACATCTGGATTATCTCTGGATTTAGTTGATTAACAGGATCCACAAATTTCAGTTCTGGCCCTGGGGGCCAGGGCCATCTGGGAGTTATGTGCTGCCTCCGGAGCCTCTGGAATCTGACATCAGCGAGGCAGAAGAACACTGTGAGCCTGTTCCCAGTGTGCGCATGCGCAGAGCTGCCAGTTCATATTGTCAATTCAAGCTCTGAGAAGTCCATTTGACTCTGTGCTCCATTTGGCCTTGCAAAACTAATTGACAATTAGGTCTCTGGCAGTGTTTCAAGGGAGATAAAGGTGGGTACTTTTCAACTGTGTCAACTCGAGCAGACATCTGTCAGAATCTTCACAGACTGTTTGTGAATCATTACCATAATCTCTCCCCCCTTTGCCTCCTACTTCCTCCTGCACTTCTTCCACAAATGGCTGTGCCCCCTCCCCCCATTTATGGCAGGATGCCAGCACCTTAGCGGAGCAGAGCAAAGATGGCAGAGCTAACACTAATACTTCCTGAAGAAGACACAAGCCCTTCAAATACATTTCAAGTCTACAGTTAATGGATTCCTCTCTGGAAATAAAGGGTTAAAGAACTAGCATCTTCTCAAGAGACCTTGTATTTTCTCCTCCCTCTTTCTAAACTAAGGTGAAGAGCAAAGATGGAGAGTGATAAGCTTCAAAATCACCAGGTGTGAGGCAAAGAGACAAACCGCAGCCATAGGTAGATTTTTGGTTTAGTAGCTCATGATATCCCACAAACCAAGCACATAGAAGGTACAGGGGCTACAGCCACATATTTCGTGATTGAAAATCTCCTAAAGGTAAGAACTTTTTGAGACTAGAGTAATAGTTTCATTGGATGCATTGAACAGAATGCAAAGTATTGTGGTCTGGATACAAAATTTTGAGAGATGTGTAATCAGTTTAAGAAAAATTAAGGGGCTGAGAAGCTCAGTATTATGACAGAAATATGCAAATAAATAAAAATCAGAAAGTATGTTATATCCTGTCAGTATTAATAATGCCTAAATTGTATGAAAATAATGAGTCAAGATATTCAAGTTGTCTAACTTTACATCTCATCCCCCTAAAACTAAAGTGAACTCCCACTGGAGTTCATTCTAAAAGATAGAATCTCATCAGAAACTGGATAATTGCCTGTGTGTCCTACACACAGAGATAACTATAAAGCTGAACAGGCAACTAATGGTAACCCGCTTCTGGAATAATTTATTGAATGTTTCAGTTCAGATCAGTTTACTTTATTGATTAGCCCTTGGGCCATATCAAAGTATATTTCATGTTAAATTGCCTATAATTTCTAATTACCTGTGAATACAGTGGGACTTTGCACAGTATTGCATCACTGTCAAGCTCTTATAAAGCCCATGAGGCTGTATCTGCCATATAAGTGTTATAATGCTTAAAAAATCCAAAACAATGTACATATAATATTTCAAGGACAGCTATAAAGACACCAGCCCACAACAATACATTTTCCTTCAGCTACACTGTATTATTTCTGTTGTTATATAGATGTAAAATTCAACTTCAATGTATAAAAGAACCACAAGGATTGCATTGTGCAGCTTTTGACAAAACGTCTGTTACCATAAGTCCAGACCTTTTGAAGAAATGTGTAAATGCTTAACAAAAATTTATCAAAAGAACTGGAGGGTAGCACTAACCTTTTTCACATCATCCCAAGTCCTGATGAATATGTTTGTTTATTTATTTGTCATATTTAAAACCGCCCTTCTCCTTACAAAGGGAATCTGGATGGTGTAGAATAAAAAATCAAAAGCATAAAAAAACAGTATATAAAATTTAAAAGAGGCAAGAGAAGAATTAATTAAAAGATGGGGAGGGGTTATTCAAAGCACCAACTAACCCCACAACTGTGTGCCCATCTGTGCATCCCATGCAAGGGCACAGAACCTTGTTTTTATGGTTTTACAGAAAGCTAGGAGAGTTACAGCCTTGATGGATATAACCTGCTTATACGGACAAGTATCTGGTTTTAAAATAAATGCAGCTAAAACAAAAATAATAGCTAAAAATATGGTTAGGAGCCAAAAAGAAGAGATAGAAAGGTTAACAGGATTTGAAGTAGTTAAGAAGGTTAAATATCTGGGGGTCTATATTATGACTGCAAATACGAAATTATATCAGTATAACTATGAACCATTATGGCACAAAATACAGAAAGAGTTGGACAACTGGAAAAAACTACAACTGTCTTTGCTGGGAAGGATAGCTGCTGTAAAAATGAATATTTTACCAAAATTTCTATTTCTTTTTCAAATGATACCAATACTTAAAAAAGATGAGAATTTGAAGGAATGGCAGAAGGGCATAAATAAGTTTGTGTGGGCAGGGAAGAAACCACGAGTCAAACAAAAGATATTGCAAGATACTAGAGAAAGAGGTGGTCTTAAGATGCCCAATTTAAGATTGTATTATGAAGCTGCTGCCCTCTCAGCAATCACAGATTGGATAAACTTAACGGAGGAAAAGATATTGAATATTGAAGGATATGGTTTGGTTTATGGCTGGCATGCTTACTTAGTGTATGATAAGAAAGTAGATAAGACTTTTAAAAGTCATATATTAAGAAATGCTCTATTGCGTGTCTGGAAAAAGTATAAATATAAACTAAATGATAGGTTACCAATATGGACAGTACCCAGACACGCGATAGAGAACATAAATTTAGAGCAAAAGCAAGATAAGATTACATATAAGGAACTCCTTTATAAGGAAGGAGTCAGACTACAGTTAAAATCCATGGAACAATTAAAAGAAGAAGGGATTATTAAGACTTGGTTTCAATATGGACAGCTGCTGGCCAGATGGAGAGAAGATCAAAAAATTGGTATTTTGCAGCAGGATGAGAATTTGATAAAGCAAATAAGAGATGAAGGTCAAATGCACATAAAAAGGTTGTACAATGCATTATTGGAAATAGATTCAGAAACAGACTTAGTCAAGGATTGTATGATAAAATGGGTACAAAATGTAGGTGAACCAATAATGATGGAAACATGGGAAAATATATGGGTTAGAAATGTAAGATTTACACAAGCACAAAATTTAAGGGAGAATTTTTACAAAATGTTTTATAGATGGCATTTAGACCCAAAAAAACTAGCTTGTATGTATCCAAATTTACAACCCAAGTGTTGGCGATGTGAGTGTGAAGATGCTACATGTTTTCATATATGGTGGACATGTAAAAAGATTAAGGCTTTTTGGATAAAAATATGGTGGATTATTCAAAATATTTTGAAGAAAAAAATTAAATTTACACCACAGTTTTTTCTGTTGGGAATAGTTACGGATTGTACTGTAATAGAGACTAAGCTGGTTTTGAACTTAATAACAGCTGCCAGATTACTGGTGGCACAGTACTGGAAGAAGGAAGATCCACCTACTATTGAGGAATGGACATTAAAAGTTGTGCATCTGGCGGAAATGGCAAAAATTTCATCATACCTTAAAGACCATTCAAATGAGAGATATATATTGGAATGGAGAAAATGGATTGATTACATACAGAAGAAGTATCCGAATAAGAAGATTCATATAGCTTATGAATGAAATAATATTAAGTAGTTTATGTTTGTTTTTTTCTGAGTTACAAGGAGTTAAGGACCTAGGGAGAATATGAAATGTAATAATTTGTTAGCACATTTTAGTTCTTGGTTTGTGAATGCTATACCCTGTGCTCGTTCTGGGAAGTCTAGGGAGGGGGGTGGGGGGAGGGAGGGGAAGGGAGGGTGGGAAGGGGAGGGGGGTTGAGGGGGGAAGGGTGGGGAGGTGAAAATGTTTGTATTTTTCATAAAACTTTTCAATAAAAAAAAAAAAGAAAGCTAGGAGAGTGTGGACTCACCTCACCTCTGAGGAGAGCCTCACTTCTGGGGGGAGCGTGCACCATAGGGAAGGCGCAACAGCAGAAAAGACTCTCTTTCTGGACTCCACCAGTTGGAATTCTTTAACTGATAGGATCTGCAACATACCTTCCCTGCCTGACCGGCTGGGGTGAGATAATGTAACAGGATGAAGACGGTTCTGTAGTTAATCTGACCACATGCACATATAGGGCTTTAAAGGTCATAACCAACACCTTGGGCTTGGAAACAAACCAGCATCTAATGCAGATCACGCAGCAGAGATGTTATGTGCATCATTCTTTGGGCACCCAAAATTGCCTATGCAGCCACATACCAGCTGAAGCTTCCAGATATTTTTCAAGGGTAGCCTCATACAGAATGTATTGCAATCATTCAGACAGGGGATGGCCAGGGCACAAGTGACTGAGTGAAGAGCCTCCCTATACAGTAATGAGCATAACTGGTGTACAACATGAAATATTGGACCATAAAGTTAGTGTCTTGCCTCAGCATGAAATTATTCTGTTTAGCCTTCCTACCACCCTCTTCTATATAACGTTAATATAGTCCAAATCCAGGATGAGCTACAATCTTGTTTGTCAAAGGATGGTCTGCACTCTGCAATTCCCTGGCATTGATTTTCAGGTGGGTATTTCAGTGGGTTTAATGAAAACGTATCAAGTTCATCAATAGAGAATGGAGGCTATAAAATTTAGGAAATGGAATATTAGGTCAGAATCTGTGGAAGTAATTCAGCAGGAAACCAAGGATCCTAAGGTGAAGAAGAGCAAATCCAACAACTAGTTATGATAATGGGAATAATCTCCTAGAGGTAAGATTTAATCTGGTTCTTAACAAAAGGATCGCAGTACAGAGGATACCAGGTAGCTCTCCCCTCCAAAAAAGGCATCTTGGTGTCACAAATCATTTCCCATGGTTAAATTGAGAAGGCAAGAGATTGACATTTTTTGCCCCCCTGATCTAAATACATGATACAAAAGCGCTAGTGGAGATCCCTTGCCTATCAGAAACCAGAGCTTGGCAGTTGCAAGAAAATAACAGCTGCTAGAGTGCTGCTAAGCAACAGCTTCAGCTTGTATCTAGCAGCAGCAAAGAAAACAAGGCCTGAGTTAACAACTGAAGGATATTGGCAAAATGGCCCAGAGTCATTGACTACAGTTTGATGGCAGTTTTTCTGGAACGTATTGTTTGTAATGACAACACAACATTGAGGACCTGAAGAGGGAAGAGGACTACTTCCCATTCTCTCACTTCTAAGAAATAGATTTTTAGTGAATCTGATGTGGACTGCCAGAGTAAGTGGGATCAGAGCTGTGCTGCTAATTTCTGAACAATAGGCTCAGTAGTGACAGACAGTAGGGTGGAGGAAAGGTTAAAAATGTCCTTACTTGGTAGCCAAGAAAAATTATAACAGTTTGTTTCTCTAGCTTTCTCTCTGGAGCCATTTATCCTGACACGTTAGTTGGGAGAGGGAAGAGGAATTAATGTTACAAGGTGCATTCCAACACTCTTCCACCCCACATCCCTTATATGGGTTGAAGCCATTCCAGCACCGAGTCTATCACAATTTGCTACCACCATCTGGCCACCCACCACCACCTTGCTGCAGGGCATCTCACACCGGCCAACTTGCCACAGAGACAGCTCATTGTGAGCCTGGGCCTTCCACTCTGGTTTCGAAAGCCAGGCCAGCTTAAAGGAAGTGAAAGTTCCCACCAGCCCACTTTCTCTGAAGGTTTCCTTGCCTCGCTTTCCAACAGCCCCCTGTGAAAGGCAGGCTAAGTGGGAATCATTGTTCCATGCATACACACATGCACACATGCATGCATGTGTGCACACACACATACACAGAGACCATTCCAAGCTTGAGGTGCGTGGGAAGAAGGACCTCTCATTTGGTGTGCTGCACTGAACCCTGACAGCACCCGGGTGGGGAGAGAGGCAAGAGGGATGATGATAGGGCAACTCATTCCCAACGGCTGTCACCACAAAGGCTCTTCCTCCTGAAGGGTTCAGCCTGGAACAATGATTCCTGTATAGCCTTCCTGGACTCCTTCTCTGAAGGCATCCTCGCTTCACTTTCCAGTGCCCCCCCACCATGAAAGGCAAACTAAGTGGGAGTTATTGTTCTGTGCTGGTCACCCTGTCACCATCCCTGCTTGTTCCCTTTCCTGCCTGAAAGCTGTCATAGTCCAGGACAGCACACTGAAGGAGAGGTCCTTCTTCCCAAGCCCAGTCATGATTGGCAGCTTGCCAGCTTGGATGCAGATAAAAATCCCTAAGCTTGGTATGGTCTGTGTGTCTAGGTGTGTGCAGAACAATAACTCCCAGTTAGCTTGCCTTTCATGGAAAATGAGGCAAGGAAGCCTTCAGAGAAAGAGTGTAGGCTGGCAGGAACTTTCGCCTCCCTTAAGCCAGGCCTGCTTTGGAAACCAGAATGGAAAGCCCAGGCTCGTGGTGAGTTTTCCCTGCAGCAAGTTGGCCAAGGCAAGGTGTCCCATGGCCAGGTGGCAGCATCCAAGTTGCCGTGGCAAATTGTCCAGTACCTGCTTTCATTTCTTTGCTCCTGTAAATGCAATTAAGCAACTGCAAGTGGAGTCTTCCTTGATATTCTTCTTCACATTATCTCATCATTTGACATGATCACAAGGCTAAATGTTACCATGCTTTTTTTTTTTTTTTACTGGGGGCTCTGATAATCTTTCAAAATAAATAAGGTCCTCTCCTGAGCCAGTTCCTGAGAAAACAAATTGAAGCTGATACAAGTTTCTGTTTATGTGAAAGGCTTCTGAAGTGCTTAATTTGGGTCCTGGTGATACCTGGGTCATTCTGCTGAGCTATTGAAGGTGCAGGTAGTTGGGTTTACACATTAAGTTAAACCATAATGTGGTTGTTTGATTCTGGCTTAGTATATAGTGCAATCCCAAAATATAAAGAGAAACGTGTACATCTGATTCCCTGTAAAGATGAAAGCTGTAGTTTTACTGGTTGCTTTGGCAATTATTATGCTTTAGTTTTGAATAGGTAAAACACAATGCAGTGGGTTCAAAAACACTTGACTAATGTCAAATTTAGCTCTGTATGGGGCTGTGCTCCTACTGAAAGAGTTGGTGTGCAATCTGGGGGTGTTCCTGGACTCTTAGTTCCTGCAGAAATAGTAGATAGAAGCTATGGACAAGAGAGATTTTGTCCAATTGTAGCTAATGCCCCACACATGGCTCATGTTGGAGCAACAGACCCTGGCTAATCATCATGTCACCTTGCAGACTACTATAATGTACATGGGAGTGACCTTGATGACCACCCAGAGGTGTGTTTTTTGAGGACACAAATATTTGTGTATTTTTGCGTGCAGATGATGCCATATTATTGGCTAAGAACATGAATCAATTGCAAGAAATAGTAGAATGTATATGCAATTATTACCATGGGTTTTTTAAATTAATAAATTAATTTATCAAAGAAAGGTAAATTGAACTATGAAAAATTATACATAAATGACAAACTAGAGCAAGTAGATGAATTTGTATACCTTAGTATATTTATTGACTAAATATGGAAAATGTATGAAAGTGGCATGTTGAGGTGATTTAGTTACATAGAGAGAATGTTGAGTTGAAGAACAAATATATGAAAAAAAATGAATGGGTAAAAAAGAAAGAAAAAACATAAGAGAATCATGATTGGAAGAAGTAGATAAAATCCTGAAAAAGGGTGAGAATTTTAAAGAACAAAGGACAATGTATCAATTTGTATATCTATATACTAGTGAAACATGGACACTAACCTCACAATTGATACAAAAGCAATGAGTGGCACAAAGAGCCATGGAAAGATACATGATTGGCATTATAGGACAAGATAGAAAGACCTGCACATGGATTAGAGAACAAATGAAACTGTACAATGTCATCAAGAGAGTAAAAGAATTGAAATGGACTGGTCACATAGCAAGAAAAACTGATGTCAGGTGGGCCAAGGCAGTCATAGAATGGATCCCACTTGATAAAAGGAATCCACAAAAGAGACCTAAAACAAGATGGATCAATAACATCAGCAAGTATTGAGGGCCCCATTGGCAAAACAAAGCTCAGGACCATATTGGTTGGAAACATGCGGAAGAGGCCTTTATCCTGCAGTGGATAGACAATGGCGATGATGATGATATCTATATGCAAGAAATAAGGATAGAAAAGTTTGTTATATTGAACAGTGTTGAACTTATATTGAACTAGAATTAGTTGTATTTCCTTTCCTTTTTTCCAGCTCACACCTTTAATTACTTTAACATTGTTTCTGATTCCCTTTCTGTATTTTGTATAATGTTGATGCCCCAAAATAGAACAACATGGTGGACAAGTACATTTAAGTTTGCATTCTTAATTCTGGAAGTATCTGAGTATGAGGCATTGCAATGACATGGTTATGTTGTTGAAGTTGGAATTTTTCAGCTATTTAAATTTTGTACATTTATTTGGCAGCAAATGATAGGTAACAGAAAATTGATGTTCTAAAATCTACAATCTAAGACTGTACTATTAATGACTTCATAAATTTGTCATTCATTTTAATGTCTTTGTTTTATGGCCAAAAATATGGCCAAACCCTACCCTATCACTGTGCTTTCTATGGTTTTCTCACCAAAATGATAATTATCATTCTCTTGACTGCAGGTACAAAATGAATATCTGTTTCTCCTTCCTGAAGATGATGATGTTTGTATTTAATGGAGTGATCTTTGTAAGTATGTGCTAGGGTGGATGAAAACTGGTTGTGGCAGAGAGTTAAATAAATAGTTAAATAAATAGTTCAGGAGGTTGAACAGATGCACAAAGTATACTTTTGCAAAATATCTGTGATGTGCAGATGTGAGAGGTTTAAGAGCAATATGAATCTCGTGTGTGGAAATACTCAGCATGGGAAAGCAATCTTAATATGTTCCGTTATTCATACAACAGAACAAATATGAAAAGAAAAAATTGTTCCCCACTGTAGTTCTCTTATAATGTAATGGCATAAATTGGGAATGACCCCAATTTCCTCCATCCTCCAATCCTTAACAAATCCTGTCCAACAATGTCTGATAGAAATAATTGCATGGGATAATTTGAAGGATTAAGTACCATCCTTCTCTGCAAGTTTGTTTATTCTAGTATGTGGATTTGCTCACCAACAAATAGTTCCATTCTCAGTATAAGTAGTCATCACTTAATGACCCTAACTGGGACTGGCAATCCTGTTGCTGAGTGAAATGTCACATTACTGTTCCACTCAGCAACAGCAGTTTTGGCTGTTTTTGAGTGAATACCACATGGTCGTTAGGCGAGAACCCAAGCCGCTGTTGGAAAAAGGTAAGGGGATACCTCCACTTCAACTTCCCCGGTTCATCTGTTTCCCACATTTCTGCTGTTTTGGCCTCCTTTGTACCCATTGCTGCTAGCTGCTGCTGCTGCCACCCAGCCCTGCCTGCTGCCCCCATACTAGATACTCACTGCATTATATACCAGTATGGTACCAGCTAGGGTCTTCTTTCATGCCACCTTCTTTCATGCTAGTGTAGCCAGGGTCTACCTTGTGCACCAGCCTGGGCTTCCATTTGCACTTGGCTAGTTCACAAACAGAAGCCCTGATCAATATCATAGAAAAAAAACCACAAACCTAGTACAGAACCTCTATCCAACCCAACCCACTCTGATGCAGCCTCACTGGTGCCGAGCAATCAATTTCATAGACTTTCTCTGGAAGAAAACATGCAGACACTTAGAAAAGAAACATCATCAAATGTCCCTTAAAAAGTAGCATCATCAAGTGCTTCTGTGATAGGTAGAAAAATACCCCAAACCTCCCTAGGAAAAAAAAAGGTGATTGTTGGTGATAGGAGATTCAATTCAGAATCTCAGAACCTGCCATCTGTAGACCAGACAGTCAATCCAGAGAGGTATGTTGTCTCCCTGGAGCAAAAATCAAAGATGTGGCTGAGAAGCTAACCAAAATAATTAAAACCACAGCTTACTACCCTTTCCTACTGCTACACATAGGACCTGAAAATGTCCTGAAAATGTACCTGAAAACAATATTGAGTGATTACGAGTAGCTAGGCAAGAAAGTTGAGGAGTTAGGTGCACAAGCAGTTTTTTTATCTGTATTGCTAATGAAAGGTCAACTTCCAGTAAGAGAACAAAGAATTCTAAGCTAAACCCACTGGCTAAAGGGTTGGTGTCACCAAAAGAACTTTGGATTCCTGGACCATGGTCTGCACTACCTCCATGATGGGCTTTTGGCAAGGGATGGGCACCTCACAAAGACTGGGAAGAATGTTTTCAGGAAACGACTGGTTCAACTTATCAGGAGGGTTTTAAACTAAAATTGAGGGGGGAAGGAGACCAATCTGTAGGATCTCCAGGACCTAATTCCAAGCAAAAAGCCCTAGAAAACAAATCAATGAGGTAAGGAGGGATGGGAAGGAAGAAAATTTAAACACCAAATAGGAGACATAGGACGCATACAAACAGTCAGACATAAAGATCTAAAATGCCTATATACAAATGCTCAAAGTTTGGGAACAAGCAGGGTGAACTTGAATTATTAATACACAAAGGTAGATATGATATAATTAGAATTACTGAAACTTGACTGGAACATACTGATAAAAGGATACAAACTCTTCAAAAAAACCAGACCCCATAAAAGGAGATGGAATTGCACTATATGTAAAAGATCACTATATTGCCACAGAAATGCATGAAACCAAAGACAAAAACCTCCATAGAATGCATATGGATCAATATAAAAGAAAAATAATAATAACATTGGTATATGTGTATATTACAGGCTATCCAACCAAGCAGAAAAAATAGATGTACTTTTTGCTAACCAATTAACAAATATATGTAGGAAACACACTACAATACCAATGGGGGACTTCAATTACCCTGACATCAACTGGAAGACTAATTCTGCACCAAGTGAGAAATCGAATAGGTTCCTGACCAACCTAGCTGACAACTTTGTTGCCCAAAAGATAGAGGAGGGAACTAAGGGACAGCCAAACTGGACTTAATTCTCACGAACAGAGAAGAAGTGATGGAGTTGAACTTTGGGTGAGAGTGATCATGTCCTACTGGAATTCAATATAATGCAAACACAAGCAATAGAATATAATGATACCAGAGTCTTAGATTTTAAAAGAGCTGATTTTAACAAACTCAGAGAGAGCTTGGGAAAGATTCCTTGCGTGAAAATCCTAAAGGGGAAAACAAATTCAAGAAGCTTGGAAAACTCTGAAAAATACAATCATAAAAGCCCAATCCAGTACAATACCACTGAAAAAGGAAAACAAGAAATCCAAGAAGAAACCAGCATGGCCGCACAAAGATCTCTCTGACAAATTGAAACACAAACAGGACAAGTATAAAAATGGAAAGAGGGACACATACCAGTAATTAAGGCAGAATATCAGCAGATAGCCAGAATCTGCAAAGACAAAGTCAGGAAAGCAAAGACTCAGAATGAACAAAGACTTGCAAAAAAAAAAGTCAAAGATAAAAAATAAAGTTTCTTCCAACATATAAATAACAAGAAAAAAATCAAGGAAACAGTCAGTCCACTAAAGAGAGAAGATGGCAAGGAAGTAACAGGCAGCAGAGAGAAAGCAGAGCTGCTTAACTCATTGTTTGTTTTTTTTAAAAAAATAATCTTTATTCACATTTTCCATTAAAAACAAAAGAAAAACAACACATCATATAAATAACAAACAAAACAACACAACAGCAACAAACAACCAAACAACAAAATAGACAAAAAAAAAAAGAGCAAGCGTATCTCTAAACAGTACCTTAATAACCTAGTATTCGGTACCGTATATCTATATTATAATACGGAGAAGACAGAACATCTTACATACCTTTATAAAACAATTAGGTCTATCTGACCTCACTTTACTTGTATAATATAATTTTTTCAATAGATATAATTTCTCATCTAATTTGGGTTATATTTTCCTCTTCTCTAGCCACCCATAAATTTTTTCCCAATATAAACCTATTTGTGTTTGATCTCTGTCTTTTAATTTCTTAATCAATTTATCTGCTTCAGCACAGTCCAAAATCTTCTTTATAATAGCTTCCTCTGATGGGATATTTTGATTTTTCCAAAGTTGAGCGTACCCCAATCTCGCCGCTGTGATGATGTGCAATGCAAGATACCATAAGTCTCTTTTCATATTTTCTGGCTTGGAGCCGAGCAGGCATGTCTCTGGATGCCATTCGATCTTTTGATTTAAAATCTCATTCAGCCATTTTTTTATTTCCCCCCAGAATTCTACTGCTTTTGGGCACGTCCACCACTGATGGTAATAAGTGCCACGCTCAAACCCACATTTCCAGAATTCCGCAGATTGTCCAGTAAACATTTTAGCTAGTCTATCCGGGGGAAGATGCCACCTGTATATCATCTTGTAGATGTTTTCTTTGTATGCCGTGGAGACTACTAATTTCATATTCTCCCACCAAATCTCTTGTCATTTCTCTAAAATTTGAATATCCAAAATTTTTTCCCCCAGGCAATCATTGTATCCTTAATTATTTCTTCACCTATCTCTATTTTCATCAACAATTTATAAGTTTTCGAAATCATGCCTTTTTCTTGGCCTATCAAAATTTTGTCTAATTCTTGTAACTCACCATTAATACCTTTCTCTCTATCTTTTTTGTATTTAGATTGAATCTGTGTATAGGTCCACCAGTCCACTTGTACCCCTTGGGAGTTCAATTCCTGTTTAGATTTTAATTTTCCTTGTACATTCAGCAAATCTTTATATGTTAATTTTCCCATGAAGTTATAGAGTTTGGGGTATATCAGTGCTTCTAAGGGTGATATCCAGCACGGTGTTTTAATATAATATTTTTTACTAACTTTTTCCCAATTCCGAATTAAAATATTTCTTATGTAATGTCGGGTGAACCATTTGCTTTGTGGGGTATTATCTCGCCAAAGTGCCATATGCCAACCCTGATGTACCGTATTTTCCGGCGTATAAGACGACCGGGCATATAAGACGACCCCTGAATTTTCCTGTTAAAATATAGGGTTTGGGCTATACTCGCCGTATAAGACTACCCCTCTTCCAATGCACACCAAATAAAAATTAAAAAACATCAACTGGCTCACCCACAATGTAAAAGCAGCTGTGCTAGACCCAAAATGGCTCCTGCAACAAGCAGGAACCTCACACAGCCACAAAAAGCCCAAAAAAACAACTTTCACACTTTACACACACACAACACAACACAACACAACTGGCTCACCCACAATGTAAAAGCAGCTGTGCTAGACCCAAAATGGCCCCTGAAACAAGCAGGAACCTCACACAGCCTTGGTAGTACAGTGGTCTAAAGCACCTTGTTATTAAGACCAGCTGCCTGCAATTACTGCAGGTTCGAATCTCGCCAGGCTCAAGGTTGACTCAGCCTTCCATCCTTTCTAAGGTAGGTAAATTGAGGACCCAGTTGTGGGGGCAATAAGCTGATTTTGTATAAATATACAAAAGGATGAAGGCTATTGCTTAGCACATTGTAAGCCGCCCTGAGTCTCCGGAGAAGGGCGGCATATAAATCAAAATTAGAAAAAAAAAAACAGCCCCCAAAAGCCCCAAAAAAACAACTTTCACACTTACACACACAAAATTCCACATACAGCTTTGTGAGATTTTGTGTGTTTGTGTAGTTAGAGTGAAACACTACAAAAACATACTAAATCTCAGAAAGCTGAGATTTGGTAGTACAGTGGTCTAAAGCACCCTGTTATTAAGACCAGCTGCCTGCAATTACTGTCAATTACTGAATCTCGCCAAGGCTCAAGGTTGACTCAGCCTTCCATCCTTTCTAAGGTAGGTAAATTGAGGACCCAGTTGTGGGGGCAATAAGCTGACTTTGTATAAATATACAAAAGAATGAAGGCTATTGCTTAGCGCATTGTAAGCTGCCCTGAGTCTCCGGAGAAGGGCGGCATATAAACAAATTATATATATATATAAGCGAAGCAAGGCAAGCAAAGCAAGGCAAGCAGCTAAGGTAAGCAAGCTGGAGGGGGAAAACTTTTTCCCTTCTCCATGGCTCTGGTGATCCCAACTGAGTTGCCTGATTAGCAGATCATCAGGGCTTTTTTTTTTTTTTTTATTTGATTTATATGCCGCCCTTCTCCGAAGACTCAGGGCGGCTTACAATGTGCTCAGCAATAGCCTTCATCCTTTTGTATATTTATACAAAGTCAGCTTATTGCCCCCACAACTGGGTCCTCAATGGCTTGGATCGTCAGAGCCATTTAAGGCTCGTCAGAGCCTTTGGGCTGGTCTGCCTGGTTACAGGAGAACGACATCCGGCGTATAAGACGACCCCCGACTTTTGAGAAGATTTTCATGTGTTAAAAAGTCATCTTATACGCCGGAAAATACGGTAGGTCGAAACCTTCTATTTTAAGGAGACGGCTATTACCTAAAGTAATCCATTCTTTTACCCAGGTTAACAGAGCGGCTACATAGTAATTCTCCCAACATGGTAAGCCCAGGCCTCCTCTTTCTTTTATCTCTTGCATCATCTTTTTTTTAATCCGTGGCTTTTTCCCCTGCCAGATAAATTTAGTTATTATTTGGTTTAAGTCCATGAAAAATTTTTTAGATAGATTCACTGGGGCAGTTTGAAACAGAAAGTTAAATTTCGGTAGCACATAGGATTTTACTGTTATTACTCGTCCTAGAAGTGAGATTTGTATTTTACCCCATTTGTCTAAGTCTTTTCTTATTTGAATTTGTAGTTTATTGTAGTTATCTTCTTGTATGCTCGAGCATCTACTAGTTAGCCGAATTCCAACATAAAAAGAACAAGAAAAAAATCAAGGAAATAGTCAGTCCACTAAAGAGAGAAGATGGAAAGGAAGTAACAGGCAGCAGAGAGAAAGCAGAGCTTTCTCTCTGAGAAAAGAGAACACTTGTCTGATCTTGATGAATACAAATCACCCAGACCTGATGGATTACATCCCAGAGTTCTAAAGGACCTGGCAGATGTCATCTCAGAACCACTGTACCATATCTTTCAAAAATCTTGGAGCACCGGGGAACTACCAGAGGACTGGAAAAGAGCTGATGTGGTTCCCATCTTAAAAAGGGGGGGGATGGGGGGGGAAACAGACCCAAGAAACTATAGACCAATCAGCCTAACAGCAATACCTGGGAAGATACTGGAAAAGATAATAAAAAAACAGATCTGCCAACATCTAGAAATGAGTAAAGTAATAACTAGAAGTTAGCATGAGTTTTTTAAAAAGAGATTATGCCAAACCAATCTTATTTCGTCCTTTGACAAAGTAAATAAATTAGTAGATCAGCAAAGTACTGTGGACATAGTATGCTTAGACTTCAGCAAGGCATTCAACAAAGTAGAATACAACCTACTTTTGGTAAACTAGAAAAAAGTGTGAAAGATAGCATCACCATCAGATGGATTTATAACTGGCTGACAAACCATACTCAACGAATAGTCCTTAATGGTACTACGTCTAAATGGAGGGTAGTAATCAGTGGGGGACCATAAGGTTCCATCTTAGGCACAATACTCTTCAATATCTTCATAAATGACTTAGATGAGGGAATAGAAGGGGAACTCATCAAATTTGCAGACGATACTAAGCTGGCAGGAATAGCCAACACCCTAGAGGATAGGCTCAAGATCCAGATGGATCTTGACAGACTTGAACACTGGGCCCAATCTAACAAAATGAAATTCAATGTAGAGAAAAGTAATGTCTTACACTTAGGCAAGAAAAACCAAAAGTACACATATAGGTTGGGTGAAACCAGGCTTAATAGCAGTAAATGTGAGTAAATGTGAGAAGGATCTTAGTGGACTTATCCACTAAGTCTTAGTGAACAATCAATTAAATATGAGTCAACAGTGTGCGGCAGCAGCCAAAAAAGCCAATGCAATCCTAAATTGCATTAACAGAGGGATTCAATCAAGATCATGTGAGGTACTAATACCATTCTATAAAGCCTTAGTAAGACCACACCTAGAGTACTGCAGTTTTGGTCACCACGCTATAAAAAAGATGTTGAGACTCTAGAACAGTGATGGCTAACCTTTTTTCCTTGGGTGCCGAAAGTGTGTGCGTGCGATAGCGCACACACGCATGCCCACACCCATAATGCAATGTCCCGTTATGGGCCTAGCAGGCCTCTCTGAGGCCTTCGGAGGCCGGAAATGGCCCGTTTCCAGCCTTCCAATACTTCCAGTAGGCCTGTTTTATGCTCTCTCCAGGCTCCAGACGTTTTCC
The DNA here is from genome assembly GCF_059756535.1 of Pantherophis guttatus. Taxonomy (NCBI): domain Eukaryota; kingdom Metazoa; phylum Chordata; class Lepidosauria; order Squamata; family Colubridae; genus Pantherophis; species Pantherophis guttatus. Next base: position 112,488,166 of record NC_142064.1, read on the forward strand.
TGGAACCTTTGGGAGGGTGAAAACGGCCTCCCCCGGCCCTCCGGAGGCCCTCTGGAGGCCAGAAATGGCCTGTTTCCGGACTTCTGGGAGTCCCGTTTTTCACCCTCCCAAAGCCTCCACGTAAGCCCTGTAGTTACCTGGCATCCAAAATGGGCCACATGGAGACTCCTAGGAGGGGAAGGGAGGCATGGGTGGGGCCAGCCAAAAATCATCTGGCTGGCGGGAGATGCGCGCAGATGCACAGTGGAGTTGCCTTAGGGCAATGGCTCGCATGCCCGCAGAGATGACTCTGTGAGCCACCTGTGGCACGTGTGCCATAGGTTCACCATCTAGAAAGAGTGCAGAGAAATGCAACAAAGATGATTAGGGGATTGGAATCTAAAACGTATGAAGAATTATTACAGGAACTGGCACGGCTAGTCTAGTGAAGAAAAGGACCAGGGGAGACATGATAACAGTGTTCCAATATTTGAGTGGCTGTTACAGAGAGGAAGGGGTCAAGCTATTTTCCAAAGCATCTGAAGGCCAGCAAGGAATAATGGATGGAAACTGATCAAGAAGAAATTCAACCTAGAAATAAGGAGAAATTTTCTGACAGTGGGACAATGGGACACTTGCAGGGGTGAAATGCTCCCGGTTCAGAGAACTGGTAGCAAAAATCCCTGCCCACCCCCACCCCCCATGTCCAGTTGAGCCGCACAATCATCAGGGGCTTTTTTTTTACTTTTAAAAGCATTTTTTTACACCCTTTTCGGCCAAAAAATGCTTTTAAAAGTAAAAAAAAAAAAGCCTCTGATGATCGTGCAGCTCAGCTGGGATCGTCAAAGGCTGTTAAAAGAAAAAAAACCCTTTTTTTCTTTTAAATTCCTCTGATGATCCCAGCTGAGTTGCCTGATCGGCAGAGGCTTTTTAAAAGAAAAAAAGGTTTTTTTTTCTTTTAAATGCCTCTGATGATCCAAGCTGAGTTGTCTGGTCGTCAGAGGCATTTAAAAGAAAAAAAAGCCTCTGCCGATCAGGCAACTCAGCTGGGATCGTCAGAGCCTTTTGAAAGCATTTTTTTTACAACCTCTTCGCCGAAGAGATTGTAGAAAAAATGGTTTTAAAAGTAAAAAAAAAAATTGGCCATGCCCACCCAGTCACATTAACCCCTACCACCACCAAGCCACGCCCACAGAACCGGTAGTAACAAATTTTAGATTTCACCACTGGACACTTGCCTTCAGAAGTTGTGGGTGCTTCATCACTGAAGAATTTCAAGAAAAAATTGTACTACCATATGTCAGAAATGGTGTAAGATCTCCTGCTTGGGTGGGGGTTGGACTAGATAAAAGGTCCCTTCCAAGTCTGGTATTCTGTTAGCTCAAAATATCTGAATGCAGCTCTGGAGTGGGGAGCAAATGGAGGACTGTGGCCAGCAGAAGAGATCCTGGGTGGGACATGAACAGAGGCCATGAGCTGGTATAGTAGCAGTATACAGTACATGAAGTGGGTATGACAGTAATGAACAAGGCAGCAGGAACAGCTGGCAGCAGGAACAGCTGGCAGCATTAGATAGGCAGACAGCCAAAGGCCAGTGAAAAATGCTTCAAGTCCTCACTGAATGAATGACTGTTAAGAGAGGACCATCTGTAGTGTTGACACTAAATAGATAGTATCAGGCTCCAGAAACCAAGAAAGACATGTGCTGATTCTACCAAGCAGATTTTTATAGGTTTTATATACATATTTTTTTACACCTAGTCCTCACTCAACAACTGGTTTTTTTATGTTCATTTAAAGTTACAGTGGCTATAGAATGAGTGCTTTACAGTCTGTAGGCACCTCCAGCTGTCATAAATGGTCACACTGCCTCCCATAGTCGCTGACTACACATCAGAGGAGTCAACTTTACAACTGTTTGCAGCCTACCATGGTCACCTGACCACAATTTGCAATGTTTTTTTTGTCAGTTTCCAGCAGTTTATGCTGATTTCTGATAAAAAAAACACTCATTCAAATTAATGGGTTGGGTTAACAACTGTAGCCTTTACTTAATAACTTCAATATTTGTTTAATGACTGTTGCAAAAGAGGCTGGAAATTTACTTCCGGCCCTGTGAGTACCATAACTTACAATTGCAACAATTTATGACTGTAATTCTGAGCTCAATTATAGTTGTAAGTCAAGGACTATCTATATAGATTGTACATTGTCTTAAGTCTCCATTGTGGTAAAAGGGAGATTTATGAATGTTTCTAATCAGTCTATTGATACTGGTTCAGTTTGTTAGGAATGAAATGTTGAAGCTAGCAAACAGTCGTTTTTGCTCAAAAGTTTTTATTGCAGAATTAGAACTTTCTAATGCAGAAGTGATACCTTCTGGTTTCTCTCCATTTTCCTCCCAGCTAGGGGGCCTGGCTTTGCTGGGCATTGGTATCTGGGTGAAGGTAGATGGTGATTCCTTTGAGAAGATCCTTGGAGTTGCTGCACCACAAATGATGCTTCTGCTCCATGTGGGTTACCTGTGCATAACAGTTGGCAGCATCCTTTTCATCATGGGCTTTTTGGGATGCTGGGGAGCTGTGAAAGAAAGCAGATGTCTCCTGCTGGTAGTAAGTGATTTGCAAAAAGATATTGCCATGGACCAAATGTGGGTGTTGTGAAGTTGCTAAACTGTAAAGTTTACACATGGCTACTCTCATCTTGACTTAACCTATGCTCCTAGACCTTTTCTGCCTTCCAGTTCTTCTGAATCTTGATATGCTGGTAGAGTCCCAAAATAAATGTCCCAACTAGCATTTATCATGAAAGGATCACCAGGCTTTTTTTTCCAATAATTTTTTATTCCTATTTATTTTATGGGGCTGGATTGAAGTCAGTTCTCGATAATGGTATTACTCAAAAATTCCAGTTAGGTGGGCAGGAATATTATTTTCTGTTACTTAAAATTATCTTAAAATATTAATAGATGGTACAAAGAATTATTCTACTTAGATTCTTTATCAGCAAAAGACTGATGAAAGGTTAAAGGAGTTGTAGGTAGGTCCCGAGGACATATCGATATGTGTTTTGAAGCACATAAGTGCTTTCAAATTCAAAATGCTGCACAGCCCTAGTACTGGTTGCTATTTGACATTTGAAATAACCTGTCAAGTCTTTAAGGCAGATCAGGTCAGAAAACAAGTATCACAAACCATAGAGTACTTTATTGAAATAGGCTTTAATAATGGAATCTTGAAAGCCTAATATAGTTTCTACTTCTTATACCCAAGAGAGTCAAGGCAGGCTAATCTTGATTTTCTTCATCATGACATCAAACATCATTATAAAGCACCTGAGAAGTGCCTTAAAATCTATCTCTCTACTGTGTTTCCCTGAAAATAAGACCCTGTCTTATATTTTTTTGAACCCTGAAATAAGCGCTTGGCCTTATTTTCAGGGAGGTCTTATTATTTTGGGAAGCATGGAGCAAGACGGGGCTCCTCTTGCTGTCCTACCTGATTTCCAGCTCTGTTTCCCTAACCCTAACCAGAGGAAATGGCGGGGACCGGCTGCACACACGTTTAAATTTTTTTTGGGGGGGGCTTATTTTAGCTCATGCGCTCAAAAGCCCGATTGGGCTTATTATCAGGGGATGTCTTATTTTCAGGGAAACAGGGTATGAAGCCTACCTAGTTTAGAAACAGTTTAGTTAAATGATCTGGCTGCTTCATTCTGTCAAATAGGCTGTTCCTTATATGTGGTGTGGGGGGCAGTCTCAGGTCACTTCACTTTTGGCAGGATGTTGCCTTCTATCCATCTCCCTTATAATCCACATGGACATCATTTATAGTCAGTATAAGTACAATATGCCTAAAATTGGGTTGCTATTTATTTATTTATTTATTTATTTATTTATTTATTTATTTATTTATTTATTTAAAAAATTGTATACCGCCCTTCTCCCTGAGGACTCAGGGTGGTGAACAGCCAAGTAGAAGCATAAACTACAAACATTAAAATACAATTAAAAAGATATATATAAATTTGGCCCCGTAATTAAAAACAATAACAAACAATTAAAAACATTTTAAAAAGTGTTAGGCCAGCCCGGCTTGCTGGAAAAAGAAGGTTTTAAGGGCATGGCGGAAGGCACCGAGGTCTTGGATTCTCCTTATCTCTGGGGGCAGCTGATTCCAGATATAATATAAATATTATTAATACTATGAGAACATACCCTGTTTCCCCCAAAATAAGACATCCCCTGATAATAAGTCCAATAGGACTTTTGAGCACATGGCAATAAGGCCAAGTGCTTATTTCAGGGTTCAAAATAATATAAGACAGGGTCTCCACTCCACTCTGGAGCTGCGGTGCCACAGTGGTTTGAGTGCAGTACTGCAGGTAGTTCGAATTCCACCAGGCTCAAGATTGACTTGGCTTTCCATCCTTCCGAAGTGGGTAAAATGAGGACCCAGATTGTTGGGGGCAATATGCTGACTCTGTAAACTGCTTAGAGAGGGCTGTAAAGCACTGTGAAGCGGTATATAAGTCTAAGTGCTATTGCTAACAAACTCAACAAAAGAAAGAATAGCACACCTTATCTACTCACTGCAGTATGTTTCTCTTTCTGACAACTAAAACCAATTATATGGTGCAATATTGAATCTCTGTATGTAAAAACATTGGGAAGTCACTTTATTTAGATTTTGCCTAAACCCTGAGCCTTAACTGGCATTTCTGGCTCTGGCTTTGCTGGTAGTGAACAGCACATTTCTCTGTTTCTAGTTTTTTGCAGTTATACTAGTAATCTTCACAGCAGAAGTGGTGTGTGCTGTTGTGGTGCTGATTTTCTCCACTGTGGTAAGTCATGGCTACCCCTCCCCCAACCACATTTTTCCACATGCTATTCAATACCCATCCTAGTAGGATATCTGGAAGTATAGTCCAATAGGTCTAAAGAACGCCAAATTTAGGCAAGCTGATTTAGCATGTTGATGACACAGTTCATCCAACTATAGTGAAAGATTTTGAACAGTTGATAAGGCAGATGACACTTTAAACAGTATTATATGGAAGTGAAGTGACAAATTGTAGTATTATCATTTACCATTAATATGCCTCTTGACTCCAGGCAAATATATTTGTTGAACACTTGAAAATCTGGGCCATGAAGACTTTAAAAGAAGACTATGGGAGGCAAGAAGACCTCACAGCCATTTGGGACACTACAATGAAACAGGTAATTCAACCGACAAAGACCAGTTTTATAAAATCATAGAATCATGGGGCTGGAAGGGATCTTGGAGGTTTTCTAGTCCAATCCCCTGCCCAAGGCAGGAGTCCTTATACCATCCAGGACAAATTAATGTTCAATCTTTTCTTGAAAACCTCCAGCAATGGAGTACTCACAGCTCTGGGAGGCAAGTTTTTTCACTGACTAATTGTTCTGTCAGGAAATTCCTCCTTAGATTAGATCTCTCTCTAACGAGCATCCTGAAGCACCAGGAAACTACCAAAGAGAAAAAAAAATGGAAAGAGGGATACATAACTAAGGCAGAACACCAACGTATAGTCTGAATCTGCAAAGATGGTCAGGAAAGCTAAGAATCAGAATGAACATTTACAAGAAATGTCAGAATTTTTTTTAAAAAAGTTTCAACATATTAAAAAAAAAAAACCAATGAAAAAGTCAAGGAAAAAAATCAGTCCACTAATGGGAGAAGATGACAAGAAGGTGACAGGCAGCAAGGAGAAAGCAGAACTGCTAAATTCATTCTTGGCATATGTCTTCACAGAAAAGAAAAAAAAATAGCCCAACCTACCAAAAGCAGAACCCTAAAAGACAGACTAGGAATACAGGTTAAAATAGACAAGAAATGGTAAAACAACACCTATTCACCCTATTCAAATCACCAGGACCAGATGGATTACATCCCAGAGTTCTGAAGGAGCTGACAGACAAGATCTCAGACCCATTGAATTATATCTTTCAAAGATCCTGGAACACTGGGGAACTACCAAAAGAACTGATGTGGTTCCATCTTCAAAAAAAAAAAAAAAAAAAAAGTGGGGGGGGTGGGGAAATGGATCCAGGAAACTGCAGATCAATCAGCTTGACATCAATTCCTGCAAAGATCCTGGGGGGGGGGGGAACCAAGCAGCAGATTTGTGAACCATGAACAAGGTGATTAATAGAAGCCAGCATCAGTTTATTAAAAACAGATTGTGCTAAAAAAAAAACCTGATTGCCTTTTTTAATAAAGTGACTAAATTAGTGAATCAACGAAATGTTGTATATATACTTGGACTTTGGTAAGCTATTTGATAAAGTAGAATACAGCCTACTTTTTGGAAAGATAGAACAATATGGGACAGACATTATCACCACCACATGGATTCACAACCAACTACCAATCACACTCAGCAGGTAGTCCTCAATGGAACAACGTCTACATGGAGGGAAGCATGCAGTGCAATATCTCAAGGTTCTGTCTTAGGCCCAGTGCTCTTCAGTATCGTCATAAATTATCTCTCAAATTTTATATCCACATAGGATATCACATAGTTACTGCTGAAAATTAACTTGTGATAATATGTCAGCGCTCAAATGACTCTCTGGCATGCCACTGCAATCTTGTTAGCCTGTCTTCCACTTTAACACAAACAAATTCTAAGTCTGATTTTGAAATCTGCTACAGTTTTGTTCAAATACAGCTGCATTTTAAATAAATACCAGGGTATGTCTGGGGAAAGTCTCTTTTTTCATTTATGATTTAATTTGTACTTGCATCTAGACTGTTCTGTTTTAATCTCTGTATGCATCAATAAAGTTCAAGAAGGAACAGAAAGGCTGAGAAAATATAATGAATTGTATATGTGCAGCAATCTGAAGAACCAACTGAATAACAGAGTAACAGAATAATAGTTAGAAGAGACCTTGGAAGTCATCTAATCCAATCCCCAGCATGAACAGGAGACTCATTTCAAACAAATGGTTGTCCAGTCTCTTCTTGAAAGCCTCCAGTGATGGATCACCCACAACTTCTGAAGGCAAGCCATTCCACTGGTTGATTATTCTCACCATTAGGAAATTTCTCCTTAGTTCTAGATTGCTTCTCTCCCTGATTAGTTTCCACCCATTGGTTCTTGTCCTGCCTTCTGATGCTTTGGAAAATAGTTTGCCCCCCTCATCTTTGTAGCAGCCTCTCAAATATTGGAATGCTGCTATCATGTCTCCCATAGCCCTTTCCTTCTTTTCACTAGACTATACATACCCAATTCCTGCAACAGTTCTTCATATGTTTTAGCCTCCAGCCCCCTAATCATCTTTGTTGCTCTTCTCTGTACTCTTTCCAGAATATCAACATCTGTTTTATATTGTGGTGACCAAAAATGGATGCAGTATTTCAAGTGTGGCTGCACTAAGGCTTTGTAAAGCAGTACTATTACTTCACCTGATCTCAATTTTATCCTTCTATTAAGTCCAGGGAAAAACCTTGGAAAATTGCCTCCTTAGTTTGTAAGACATTAAGCATAATGAATGGGGTAATATAAATCTCCAAATGTATAGATATTGTTTGTAGTGTGTTATTTCTCATAATGTTTTATTATCAAAGCTCCCACTGGTACTGAATCTTAGCAGCTTTGGGATAGTCAATATATTTTCTGGCTGCTTCCCTGTCTTTTGGCAACTGTAAACCTCATACATCTTCCTGTTCTAGCTGAAGTGCTGTGGATTCAACAATTATGCAGATTTCAACAGTTCCTACTTCTATCAAGCTCATGAGAAATATCCTTCTCTTTGCTGTCTATCCAGCAAGGAATGCCAGCAATTTGAAATAGACCATAATAAGCAGGTAACTTTGTTTCCTAAAGATCACAAAAGGCTGGTTGCTTTTCAGGTTTGTGACAAGGATTACTTTTAAGAAAACCAAAAGCAGCCCATCTAACTTTTGTTAGAGGAAGTGACACCCCACCCAGTCTGTAGGTAAAATCTAGTTAATTGAGGGGCCACCAACCTTTTCATCCCCAAACCATTCTAATCCCAATTCAAAGCCTATATGATATTGTTCAAAGCAGCTCTGATAATTTTCAATTCCTGCTAGGATTCAAGACACTACAAAAAGATGATGTTTTTGTAGGCAGGGAACTGGTTAATTTGGCCCAATAGCCAAGCACACAGAACTGCCATCTAGTCAGTGTTCAGCTGTTGGCCTGTTATTGACTGCATTGCTCTCTGCACTGTTGGCTTCACCCCAAAACATCCCTCCCCTCTCTTTAAAGATATCAAAGAAAAAGAAATAAATTACATCAGTCCCCTTCAAATGGCTAGAATCCATTTGCTTAATGCATTGTAAGCCGCCCTGAGTCTCCGGAGAAGGGCGGCATATAAATCAAATTTAAAAAAAAAAAAGGACCCTGTAAGTCAGTCAAACCAGAATACCACCATGGCAAAGAAACATTTGGGTGGATTGACAAATTGGAGCTCTTCACCATCAGAAAAGCAAGCTGTTTAAACTATGGCATTTTCTGCCTTATTAAAGCTGTTCCTGAATTTCAGGAAACATGTGAACCAAGGATTGCTTTAGTAAACCATCATCTAATCAGTGGGAGGAAATTATTGCAGTCCCTATTGGATCCACATCTCTGCTTAGAAGTCCCTTAAATAACAAATGAAAATAGTTGCTTTCCTTGGTCAGTGCATGAGGACTGAAATAATATATTAAATAGCTGATAGCAACATTTGTATCTGAAAGCAACATGATTTTGTATAAAAACTGGCATCATACATGTGTTACAATTGGTGGGAGTAGATGCAAAAATGTTGCCAAATGCTTCAGAACAGAATGGTTAAAATTCACCCTGATATCTACCCCACAGCCTGCTTTCTTTGCAGACATGCATTTCAAAGATTTATATGATTCAATATTGGCCAGTTGAAGAATCAGTTGCAGGTGGATAGTCATATAAAATGAATGAATGAATGAATGATGTATTTGCAGTAAAATTGGGAGGAGGAAAGTATCCTCCTATGTTGTGTGTACAGTTCTTTTTTCTAACCAAGGAAGGAAGGAAAAGAGGCAAGGAATTTTACTAATCTGTTTACTGTTTGGCAAGGTTAGCATATATTAAACAACCTTTTTTTAAAAAAAATGCAGAAACTTTCTAAAGTCAAGCAAGCTTTTTTATAGCCATTGTCTCAAAGCTTGATGCCTAATGACAAGAAGTAAAAATATTTTTATAGAATGATGCTAATACATATGCTTTTTAAATAAAAGTGTCTGAATTTTTCCACTATGCATCCTACTTTATTAGAGCCCCAAGAAATTCAATAAATTGGCAAAATAATCCAGGACCCTTGTATCAATACTGATACTGAAATCTCTTGATAGAAAAATGATAACAAATTCTCTCCACTACATCACATACCTTTGTCTTTCAGGGCTGCTTGTTTGAATTTGAGATGTTTCTAAAGCACAATGGGAAGATTGTCGGAGCAGTGGCTCTAGCAGTTGGGATGGTTGAGGTAGGCTTACATTGGCTCATTCTCCTGATCTCAAGATTCATGACATTATTTACATAGACCCCAGAATCTGCTTTCCAAAACTAATTTTTGATTAAAATAATTGCAAAAGCCCAGACAGTGTGGATAATGTTTGTTCACTGTTTTGTTTGGTAGAGACTTTAGATATACTGTATCATTCATCTGATTACCTCCTTTGATCAGGTCCAGTTTGGGCATTTTTAACAATCTTTATGAAGAATCTTTATTGTTCATGTCTTTATTGCCAAAATGTTTTACTGCAACAAAAAGACTCTGGTAACCATAATGCCAAAATCTAAATGTCACTGGCAGATTTAAAATTATACTCCATGTGGTTTGTTTATTATTTATTTATTTATTTATTTAATAAATTTATTCCCCCCTGCCATCTCAACCACAAGGTGACTCTGGGCATCTTATGCAACAATATGTATACAATAAGAGTAAAACACTATAAAAATAAGAATTATTAGGTATAAATAAAGCTAAAAGATAGGGGGAGGGAGGGAGGGAGGGAGCAGGTGAATCTGTTATTAATCGATTAACCACCTCTAGTGTGATGTTCCCACTTGGGGCCCCAGGCTAACTGGCAGAGCCAAGTTTTCGCAAGATGGGAGCTGACCTCATTTCTTGGGGTCAAGATGTTCCAAAGGGCAGGAGCAACAGGAGGTTTCCTGTCCATTACAGCACAATATCTCCACTTTTATTCTGGTCTTCAAAGATATACCAGTATGCTGATCTGGGTTAATTTGCAGAAGTTGCTCTCTTTACCTCATTTCTATAGTGGAATTGATAAATAGATTCAGAAAAACCATCTCTAAAAGCAAGTAAATCTTCCCACCTATTGTATATAAATTTCAGGCAAGATTCTTTCATTCACCTATATCATTTGTAGATGTTGCCTAGATGCTGTCAGACTATACTGTCATAGAAAATGAATCAAACTTTTACTGCATATCTTCCTCCAAAATGTTATCATAATCCTTCTGAAATCTAGAAAAAGAATAAGTGAGTAGCTTCTGCAGGCTTTGAGGACATTTTAAGTCCATTTTACATCAGAGGATGTGTCAGATTAGTAAAGTAGCATGCAAACTATGTCACTCTCATTTCACTTTTTCTTTTGTTTTGTAGCTGGCTGCTATGGTTGTCTCCTTGATCCTCTATTTTCATATTGGTACAAAGGTCTGAAGCAAAATGCCATCCCTTGGCCCGATCAAGCACCAACCAAGTCAGTCTCTGTGCCTGCAGAGAAGAGACAGGACAATTGTCCTTGTTCATAAATGAAAAAAAGCAGTATCTTTCAGTGGCTCTGTATAGCTATAGAGCTACCACATCTTGAACCTCTTTGATAATGTTATTGATCAATCATTAATTTCCCCTTACTACTATAAAAATTATCACATAGTCAGACATGCCAAGAAAATAAATAGGCTTCATCTACTACTATTTGTTCTATGTGGTGGGAAGCCCAGGAAATTTTTAGAAGGAACATTGACTTTGAAAAACAGAACATTAAATATGTTTGAGTGTTATCTGTAAGGATATGTGCACAGGCTTAGCAGACCTGATGAGAATGCACACAGGGAAATAGTACCATTCCTAAAGCAGATTAAGAATGCAGCTGTATAAAGTGTCTGTAATTTCCTGTTTGGAAACTTTGAATGAGGGCCAGGAAGAATTGGTTCCCAGAAGTGACACAGTTAATAGCCCAGTAGTGTTCCATGACAAAGCATGAGTTGTTTTAGTGCTGGCCTCATAGAATGGTTTGAAAATATACTGCATGAGATAGCAACTTAAATGTAGGATAGGCAAATTTGCTGATGCAGGCATTGTGTCATTAATAATAATCTAACTCTCAAAACACTTTTTATTATAATCTAACTGCTTTTGCCATAATTATTTCTCCAATGTTGATGCAACCTTTTACTACTCAGTGATTCTTTATTCTGAAAGACAAAATATACTGTAATTTCAAATTAAAGAAACATGTGCAATACTTTTTATGTCACTAGGTGATTAATCTTTAGGAGTTATTTTGATTTCATTACGTAGCTAAGATTTCACAGTTTGACTTAAGTAACAAAAATATTAGCTAACGCTATATTAGATGAATTAGTGGACAATTTTAATTAATGAAGCCATGAGCAAGGAGGTTTATTTTTTATTTTTTGATATGGCATGATAGGAAATGTAAAAAGGAAAATGAACTTTCCTTATTATTATGGTTTGTTGCAAGTCAGCCAAATATTTAGACTGGATTTGACATTTTTATCCATCTATCAAGTCTTTCCCAAGGACTGGAATAGGCTGAAATTGTTTGATGATGTTGAAGGTATTGTCAAAGGATGTAAGTTGTTCTCCGTAAAGCTGCCTTTTGCAATTTATTATTATTGTTATTACTTATTAGATTTCATATAGCTGCCCACTCCAGTGGACTCTGGGCAACTTATAGAATATAATTTATGATTAAAACAAATAAAAACATAAACAAACTGAAATAGAATAACAAGAAATAAAATCAACAAGTACAACCAAGCACAATTAAACAAGATTAAACAAAATATTGGTTAATTGTTAAGTTTTTCTAACATACCAATGAAATATGGGGGCCTGGTGGCTCAGCAGACTGATAGCATTGTGATTAACACCAGCTGTCTGCAATTACTGTAAGTTCGAATCTCACCAGGCTCAAGGTTGACTCAGTCTTCCATCCTTTCTAAGGTAGGTAAATTGAGGACCCAGTTTGTGGGGGCAATAAGCTGACTTTGTAAAAATATACAAAAGTATGAAGGCTATTGCTTAACGCATTGTAAGCCGCCCTGAGTCTCCAGAGAAGGGCGGCATATAAATCAATTTTTTAAAAAAATTTAATAATTGATAAAGACCAATGACTTGTGAAGTTATTAAGTATTGCGATCCACCACTAAAACTTTTGCAGCAGTTGCCGAACAAAATTAACCCCAGTTAAAGCTCAATGATTATGCCAGTAATGCTCACATACTGCTGAAGTGTAAAAGAATGGCAGTGCTATAGCAGAGAGATTAGTTGGACAAGACTTGCATTTGTGCACTTGCTGCAGAATTTTTTTCTTTATCCTCCTCCCATTTCCTACCAGAAAGCCTGAGAAGCATGTATATAGCCACATCTACATAAAATAAAAATGGAAAAGAAGTATGGTTCATACCTCATGCTAAGGCACCATATGCTTAACAGGACACTGTTATACAATAGCTGAGTTCACAATCATAGAACCATGATTAGAATCATAAAATCATAGGGCTGGAAGGGATTTTGGAGGTCTTCCAATCCAATATCTGCCCAAGGCAGGAATCCTTATACCATCCTGGACAAACAGATGCCAAATCTTTTCTTGGAAATCCTAGCAATGCTGTACCTACAACTCCTGGAGGCAAGCTGTTCCATTAGTTAATAGCTTTCACTGTCAGAAAGTTTCTCCTTAGGTCCAGATTGGATCTCTCTTTAATGAGCTTTAGCCCATTGCTTTTTGTCCTGCCCTCAGGAGCTTTGGAGAATAAATCAACCCCTTCATTTCTGGAAGTACTGGAAAACAACTATCACGTCATTAGAGTAGTCATAGTTACCTCCTCAATCGTTTATTGTATGCTTTAGCCTCCAGACCCCTTATTATTGGTTTTTTTAAAAAAATATTTTTATTGTTTTATATCATACATTTCCTTTCTATGTTGAGCAGTATGCTCTCTAGGCGTCCAAGGTGTTAACATACAAACGTACAAACATCATCATCATCATTATAATCATATATATCAGCAGGTGAAACTAAGCAGAATTACATCAGATACCTGTGCAATTAGCACAGCCCCCCCCCAAGGCTGTGTGCTCTCCCCACTTCTCTCTTTATACCAATGACTGCATCTCTAATGATCCATCTGTTAAACTATTGAAGTTCGCAGATGACACAACAGTGATTGGTCTCATTTGAGACAATTATGAATCCGCATACAGACGGGAGGTTGAACAACTAGCCTCGTGGTGTGACCGGAACAATCTGGAACTGAAGACACTCAAAAATGTAGAAATGGTGGTAGACTTTAGGAGAAACCCTTCCATACTTCCACCTCTCACAATACTAAACAATACAGAATCAACAGTAGAGACCTTCAAATTTCTAGGTTCTACCGTATCGCAAGATCTAAAATGGTCAACTAACATCAAAAACGTCATCAAAAAACCACAACAAAGAATGTTCTTTCTGTGCCAACTCAGAAAGCTCAAACTGCCCAAGGAGCTGCTGATACAGTTCTACAGAGGAATTACTGAGTCTGTCATCTGCACCTCTATAACTGTCTGGTTTGGCTCTGCAACTCAACAAGCCAGACACAGACTTCAGAGGATAATTAGAACTGCAGAAAAAACAACTGCTACCAACCTGCCTTCCATTGACGACCTGTATACTGCACGAGTCAAAAAGAGGGCTGTGAAAATATTTACAGATCCCTCAAATCCTGGACATTAACTGTTTCAACTCCTACCCTCAAAACGACACTATAGAGCACTGCACACCAGAACAACTAGACACAAGAACAGTTTTTTCCCGAATGCCATCACTCTGCTAAACAAATAATTCCCTCAACACTGTCAGACTATTTACTAAGTCTGGACTACTATTAATCTTCTCATCATTCCCACCACCTATCTCCTTCCACTTATGACTGTATGACTGTAATTTTGTTTATATTGATATTGTTTCCTGATTGCTTATTTGTACCCTATGACTATCATTATGAACCTTATGATTCTTGATGAACGTATCTTTTTTTTTATGTACACTGAGAGCATATGCACCAAGACAAATTCCTTGTGTGTCCAATCACACTTGGCCAATAAAAAAAAATTCTATTCTATTCTATTCTGTTCTATTCTGTTCTATTCTATTCTATTCTATTCTATTCTATTCTATTCTATTCTATTCTATTCTATTCTATATATAAACGGAGAGGGTTAACCTATCCATCTCTGCTCATTCCAGAATTTTTTTTTATTATAATATCATCTGCAGGGGTTTCTGGGTTTTTCCAGCATTGTGCATATGCTATCCTAGCAGCTGTTAGAATGTGTAAAACCAGATATGTGTTGCCCTTATTGTACTTTCCTGGAAGCATGCCCAACAAAAATGTCTCGGGTTTCAGATCTATGTGTTGTCTTATTATATTATATTTTCCAGCCATGTGTGCATTTTCTTCCAGTATTTTTTTGCTTTAATACATGTCCACTGCATATGGTAGTATGAGCTTGGTGATTGCATTTCCAACATTTAACCGATTTGTTTTTATACATGTTTGCTAATCTTGCAGGTGAGTAATGCCATCTGTAAAACATTTTATAGAGGTTTTCTTTGTATGCTGCAGACATTGTAAGTTTATAATTTCTATTCCATAATTTCTCCCACCTGTCCAAATCTATTGTGTAGTCAAAATTCTTCGCCCAAATTATCATTGTTTCTTTTATTTGTTCTTCTTCCAATTTGCAATTTAATATATATCCTCTTAATTAGCTTTTGATCTGTTCCCATTAAGATCTAGACCAGCTCATTTGGTTCATTATAAAACCCATATTCCTGTCTGTCCTTTTCATACCTGGATTGTATCTGCAACTGTGGCCATCATGATAGGTCAATCCCTAATCTTTTTAGTTCTTGATTTGTTTTTAGTTCTCCCCTTTCATTTAATATGTTCTTATATATAATTTCATCCATATTTATAACATTGGGATATATCCACACCTCCATTATCAATAACCATCCTGGCACTTTCAAATAGTGTTGTTTAATTTTAGTCCATGCTAGCAGTAATGCATTTCTAATGTGATGCCTCTGGAAGTAGCTATGTAGCTGATGGTATGAAAAATAGCCCTTCAGGGTAGAAAAGTAGGAATTCGGAAAAGTGGCGGGTTTAAAAATTAACAAGGAAAAGACCAAAATGATAACGAAAAATATGACAGTAAAACAAGTAGAAGAACTAGCGAATGAATCAGGACTACAGGCAGTAAAAAAGGTGAGTATTTAGGGATAAATCTGACAGGGAGAAGTACAACTATAAAAGACAATAACTATGGAACTTTAGTCCAACAAATAAAAGAGAACTTAGAAAAATGAGGGAAATTGAAATTATCACTTCTAGGGAGGATTGCAACGATAAAAACAAACATCCTTCCGAGACTCCTTTATTTATTTCAAACAATCCCGGTGAAATTGGATAATTTTTTTTTAAATAATTTAGATAGAATAACTACAAAATTCGTGTGGGAAGGGAAGAAACTAAGAATCAAATTAAGTATTTTGCAAGACGATAGAATTAGAGGTGGATTCGGATTACCAGCATGGGAAAAATATTACAAAGCAACAAGTCTAACATGGATTAAAGAGTGGGTGAATCTGGAAAATCAAAGATTATTAAAATTAGAAGGACATGATCTGATGAAGGGGTGGCACGCCTTCTTGTGGAACACTGGGAACAAAACATATAAGCATTTCAATAATCATATAATAAGAGATTCACTAATCAGAACATGGCGAGAAATTAAAAACAAACATTATATGAAAGTTCCTGGATGGTTATCCACAATGTTGCACCCCAACACAGTAGCAACACAAAAAATAATAAGGTAATACTTGTAATACTTATGAGATCACCTTCTGCTACCGATAGCCTCCCACCGGCCAGTATGCTCCCACAGAGAGGGATTCCTCAGGGTGCCGTCGGTCAAACAATGTCAACTGGCGACCCCCAGGGGGAAACCCTTCTCTGTGGGGGCACCAGCCCTCTGAAATGAATTGCCCCTGGAGATACGGAGATCCCTGACCTATGCACCTTTCGCCGTGCCCTCAAGACGTTATTGTTCCAAAAAGCTGGGCTGGCCTAAACGTTAATTTTGATGGGTTGCTTTTATTTTTTAATGATGTTGGGGCCAAATTATTTAATATGTTTTTAAATTGCTTTTAAATTTTATATATGTGTTTGTTTTATTTTTGGGCTGTGCACCATCCTGAGTCCTTCGGGAGAAGGGCGGTATAAAAATTAGATTAAATAAATAAAATAAATATTGGATTCTCAAGGAGTATTGAAAACACAGGAAGAACTCAGGGAGCAAGGAATATCAATTGACTGGTGGCCCTACTTACAAATAAAATTAAGATATAAAAAAGATCAAGAGGAAGGAGGAATAGACCCCAAACAGAATCGATTAGATAAATTATTAGAAACTAAGGAAGAAAAATTAATATCAAAAATTTATAAATATTTATTAGAATTCGATCTAGCAGAAGAACTGGTTAAATGATAGCATGGGCAAGAAACATTGGACATAGCATACTATTAGAAGAATGGGAAAGGGTATGGGAAACCAATTATATCATGACAAAATCAGTAGTTTATAGGGAGAATCAGTATAAAATGTGGTATAGATGGTATCTGGCCCCTTCAAGATTAGTGAAGATGTATCCAAATTTGAACCCAACCTGCTGGAAATGTAAGCAGGCACAGGGTTCTTTTTTCCACGTCTGGTGGCTTTGCCCAAAAATTAGGAAATACTGGGAAAAAATAAAAATTTGGTTAACAGAAATAACAGAAGAGGAAATAGAGTTTAAACCAGAATTTTTTTTATTAGGCAAGATTAATGAAAACATTAGGAGATAAATAAAATAGTTAATCTTACACATAATAACGGCAGCTAGATTGGCTCTAGCACACCCCCATTATCAATAACCATACTGGCACTTTCAAATAATGTTGTTGTTTAATTTTAGTCCATGCTAGCAGTAATGCATTTCTAATGTGATGCCTCTGGAAGTAGCTATGTAACTAATGGTATGAAAAGTAGCCTTTTCATACCATTAGAAGGCATGCCATCCCAATTGCAGATCATGACTCTCTAATGTCAATAGCCTTACATTCCTCAGATTCACCCACGAAAGTGCCAATGCTTGGTAGTATAACTCCTAATCCGGAAGACCAAAACCTCCTCTACTTTTAAGATCTTATAACAGTTTTAGTTTTATCCTCGGTTTTCTCCCTTGCCATACAAATTTTAATATCAACTTATTTAGGTCTTCAAAGTATTTCCCCTCCAATTTTATTGGAATCGTCTGAAACAGTATAATAATCTCTGCAAGATATTCATCTTAATTGTGGCTATTCTCCCCAATAGGGCAGTTGAAGGTTTTGCCAGTTTTCCAAATCCATTTTGTGGATTTGTGGAAAGCACAAATCCAATTTCTGCTTTCAATTTGTCATAATTATCTTCTTTGAGAGTTGCACATCTTGCCGTTAATTGGATCCCTAAATATTTGACTTTCTTTACAATTTGTATATTCATTATTTTTGTAAACTCCCTCTTTTGTTTATCTGAGACCCCTTATTATTGTAATTGCACTTCTCTTCACTCTTTCTAGAGTCTCAGCATCTTTTCTGAATTGTAGCGAGCAGAACTGGACACAGTATTTCAATATTGACAGACAGATCCAAAGACAGATCCAAGATTGATAGACCAGAGTGGCTAAACCAAAAACATAGTTAATAATTTTATTGAACTTTAAAATAAATATAGTAAAAACTAATACAAATTAAACTGAAGGAAATTAGAAAAGATTCAAAAAGTGCAGAAAATAGAAAGAGGAAAAGGTAAGAAAGACAATAATAATAAAAAGAGTCCTTTAACCTTTATCACACTAAGTATAAGCTAATATGCTAACTTTTCACCCTCTTTTAAATTTACAAATAAAAAAAAACACCTCATAGTGTAATTTTTATCCATACACAATCTAGAAATCACTATTTTTTCAGTTCTAGTTCAGCAAAAAGTCAATTAGGAATTATCAGAACAAAATCTTAATCTTTAAACCATTCCTATGGTATCACAAGGTTTGATCTTTTATCACTCTGGCATTTATAGTTTATACTTTATTGTCATTGCACATGGTACAATGAAATTAAATGTCGTCTTCAGTGTACATTATAGCTATAAAAATAAAAACACAAACATACATCCTTTACATTCTATATACTGTAATTGAAATTTAAAACCCAATATTGTACTATACCGTAGAATTCAATATGGTTATTGCCCTGGGATAGAAGCTGTTTTTCAGCCTATTTGTCCTTGTTTTTATTGACCTGTACCATCTGCTAGATGGTAAAAGTTCAAAAAAAGGAGTCTTTGAAAGCTTTCCCTAATCTACTTTCTAAATCCCATAAGGAGACATCATCCAGGATTTCTTTGTCACACCTATTCCATGTCACAATATGGAGCAAACAGCTCCTTTAAAAAATGACTCCATATTTGAACATAAAGAAGAAAACCGATACACACAAATTGAACACAATAGGGAACAAACAGCTTCCATGAAAAATGATCCTATACAGTAGAACTTCTGGTCACGACCATAATTCGTTCCATAACTTTGATCGCAACCCGATTTGGTTGTGACCCAAACCCAATTTTGGAAATTTGGCAGTTACAAAAAAAAAAAAATGGTGCAGAAGGGGAAATATGCTGTGAAAAAAAAATTGTGAATGACTGGGCGTATAAGACGACCCCCGAATTTTCCTGTTAAAATATAGGGTTTGGGCTATACTCGCCGTATAAGACTACCCCTCTTCCAACGCACACCAAATAAAAATTAAAAAACATCAACTGGCTCACCCACAATGTAAAAGCAGCTGTGCTAGACCCAAAATGGCCCCTGCAACAAGCAGGAACCTCACACAGCCACAAAAAGCCCAAAAACCCAACTTTCACACTTTACACACACAAAATTCCACATACAACTTTGTGAGATTTTGTGTGTTTGTGTAGTTAGAGTGAAACACTACAGAAACACACTAAATCTCAGAAAGCTGCACAAATATTATTTTATTTTATTTTATTTTAATTTTTATATGAAAGCTAAATTTAAAACTTCCTAAACTTTAAATGGCTAGGTCTAAAAAAGAACAACTAAAAAAAACCCCAATTAACTATTTTTTTTAAAGCTCCCAAAGGGGAAAAAAACTTACCCAATAGAACAGGGGTCTCCAACCTTGGCAACTTTAAGACTTGTAGACTTCAACTCCCAGAATTCCTCAGCCAGCTTTGTTTTGCTGGCTGAGGAATTCTGGGAGTTGAAGTCCACAACTCCCTGCCTGCTTGATTGCAGGCAGGGAGTTGCTTGCTGATGGAATTGATTCAGGCAAGCGAAGCAAGGCAAGCGAAGCAAGGCAAGCAGCTAAGGTAAGCAAGCTGGAGGGGGAAAACTTTTTCCCTTCTCCATGGCTCTGGCAATCCCAGCTGAGTTGCCTGATTAGCAGATCGTCAGAGCTTGGATCGTCAGAGCCATGTGAAAGGAGAAAGTTTTTTCCTTCTCCATGGCTCTGGCGATCCCAGCTGAGTTGCCTGATTAGCAGATCATCAGAGCTTGGATCGCCAGAGCCATGTAAGGCTCGTCAGAGCCTTTTGGGCTGGTCTGCCTGGTTACAGGAGAATGACACCCGGCGTATAAGACGACCCCTGACTTTTGAGAAGATTTTCATGTGTTAAAAAGTCGTCTTATACGCCGGAAAATACGGTACCCTAGACCTCCCTAAGACAAAAAAGGTGAATATTTGTGATAAGAGATTCAATTCTTGGGGAACAGAAACTATAGTCAACAGACCGGGCAGTCAATCAAGGGAGGTATATTGTCTCCCTGGAGCAAAAATCAAAGATGTAACTGAGTACCTTACTAAAATAATCAGCCCTACAGATTACTACCCTTTTCTTCTCCTACATATGGAGACCAATGAAATAACAATAAATCTGAAAACAATAAGAAGAGATTACAAATAGCTAGGGAAGAAAATGAAAGAATTAGGAGTACAAGTGGTGAAGAATTGGCAGTACAAATGATGTTTTCATCTATACTTCCAACAAAAGGCCAACATCCAATGAGGGAGCAAAGGATTTTAGAAACGAATCACTGGCTTAAAAACTGGTGTCATCAACAGAACTTCAGTTTCCTAGACCATGGTCTGCATTACCTACATAATGGTAATGCAGCAAAGGATCCTACTGGCAAAGGATGGACTGCACCTCATGAGAACTGGAAAGAATACATTTGGAAAATGACTGGCTCATCTTATCAGAAAGGCTTTAAATTAAAATTGATGGGGGAGGGGGGCAATCTTCATGACCTTTAGAACCTAATTCCAAGCAAAAACCACTAGATAGCCATTCATATAAGGTGATAGCAAATGTTGCTGTGAGGGTTACAAGTTGCAGCTTTCCCTTGTGAAATTTATACTTAATAGGTATCTCAATCATTCAGGTCATAGTGAGCCCTAAGGTGCTTTTTCAAGAAGCAACTGGATTATTTTCCTTAACATCTTCCTGTGTGAATTTGATGTATCTGTCCACAAAGTTGATATGTTTGGTGAACGCTTCCAATTCCTGTGTTTTGATCTTGACCCAAGTATCATGCAGATACCTATACCACCCAATGGAATTCCACCCACTCACTGGTATAGGAATTCCATCCACTCACAGGTATAGGTATGTGGACAATACTCATGTCAAAATAAAAAAAAATACAGGAATTGGAAGGGTTCACCAAACATATCAACTTTGTGGACAGATACATCAAATTCACACAGGAAGATGTTAAGGAACATAGTCTAGCCTTCCTGGACTGTGCAGTACACATTAAGGAAGATGGAATCCTTAATACTGAAGCTTACAGAAAACCCCAGCACACAGATAAATATTTACATTTTGATTCCCACCACCCACTAAAGCACAAAATGGGAGTCATCAGAACCCTACATCAGAACTGGGAGTCATCAGAACCAGGGGTGAAATCCAGCAGGTTCTGACAGGTTCTGGAGAACTGGTAGTGGAAATTTTGAGCAGTTCGGAGAACCAGCAAATAACACCTCTGGCTGGCCCCACAGTGGGGTGGGAATGGAGATTTTGCAGTATCCTTCCCCTGGAGTGGGGTGGGGATGGAGATTTTGCAGTATCCTTCCCCTGCCACGCCCACCAAGACACACTCACCAAGCCACACCACGCCCACCAAGACACACCCACAGAACCGGTAGTAAAAAAAATTGGATTTCACCACTGATCAGAACCCTACACCACTGAGCTGAAGGCCTGCCTACCAGCAAAGATGGGAAAGAAAAAGAATTAAAACACATCAAGGAAGCCCTCAGAACATGTGGCTATCCCAAGTGGGTCTTCATCAAATCTCAAAAAAGACCCTCCAGGAGCTCTTCCATAACAGACAATGGAGAGAACAATAAATGAAGCACTGTTGTCATTCCGTATATTGCAGGCATATCAGAAAAGCTCAGGAAGATCTTCAGCCAACACAACATACATGCACGCTACAAACCCAAGAATACACTAAGGCAGAAGCTTGTCCATCCCAAAGATAAAACACCCACACATAAACTGAGCAACATGGTATATGCAATACAATGCAGTGAACCATGTGCAGATCTGTACATTGGGGAAACAAAGCAACCATTTCATAAATGCATGGCACAACATAGGAGAACAAACCCATCAAGACTAGATTCAGCAGTGCATTTAAAAGACAAAGGCCACTCTTTTGAAGATAGCAAAGTCCACATTTTGGACAGAGAGGGCCTCTGGTTTGAAAGAGGCCATCTATGTCAACATTGGACAGCCCTCTCTCAACAGAAGGGGAGGGATATGACATCATCTATCTCCAATCTACAACACAGTCCTTTCAACAGTTTGAAGAAGGCTCCACATCCATTTGCACTACTCAGAAGACCCTGATGACACAGATAAACCTCTAGGTGGCCTCAACGACTTTCTAAAAGAATGCAAATATCTGCAAGACGTATAAATACTTTCATTCCCCACCATCCAGTCAGAGCTGAAAAAGCTTCTTGGATGGGAAGTGAAACATCTTCAAAGAAAAGTCTTGTTGCCTCTTGAAAAAGCACCTTTGGGACAATCTGCCCTGTTTTAATAACAATAGCCTGTTGCTTAGTAAACTGAAACTGATAAAAGAGCTTTGGCCATCTGTAAATTGGGAATTGAGTGGCTCTGGAGATAGAAAGCCTTCATATAACAGCTAGAGAAGTACAACATCCTTGTCAGGGTTCCAAGTAATAATCCCAGAACAAACAAAACTTCAAGGCTAGTAGATTCCTCAAAGAATAGTTTTATTAGATATACCATATTGGCACAGTTCTGGTGAAAACCAACTCTGAAAGTTCCCGCACTTTTATTTTATTTATTTATTTTATTTTATCATATTTGTATACCGCCCTACTCCCGAAGGACTCAGGGCGGTGAACAGCCAAGATAAAATACAAAGACATACAAAAGTTAAAAAAACTATTAAAAACAGATTAAATAATTTAGGCTCAAAAAACAAATTTAAGACATCCAATTTATCTAATTAATTCACCTAATTAAAAGTAAAAGTTTTCTCCTTCCCCAAACTATCAGTCACATGATCCAATCAGGGTGCCCTCCAGTTGCCTGGTAACTTTACTCCTCCTCTCTCTGACCAGGTGTGATAATGTCCTTGGTTTCCAGGAGAAAGTATTTTGTTTGGGCTACAAAACAACATCTATCTCTATTCCCCCCTCCCTATCCCTCAGCTCCAGTGTGGCAACACTGAAGCTTCAAAATGGCTCTGGTCAGGTCAGCTTCAAAGTTGACAATTCTATTATTGCCTGAAGAATCAGATGAACCTTCCTAGATAATTTTGCTTAGCCTTTCACCAACCACTCACTTCCTAGGAATGGTTTTGTTCACAGATCTAGGGGTCTAGGTCAATTGATTGTGGTGACATTGCCACTCCCACTTCACCCTAGGCAGTGGTGAAATCCAAATCTTTTTACTACCGGTTCTGTGGGCATGGCTTGGTGGGTGTGGCGTGGCTTGGTGGGCGTGGCAGGGGAAGGATACTGCAAAATCTCCATTCCCACCCCACTCCAGGGGAAAGATACTGCAAAATTCCCATTCCGTCCCCACTCCTGGGGGAAGGATATTGCAAAATCTCCATTTCCACCCTACTCTGGGGCCAGCCAGAGGTGGTATTTGCCAGTTCTCTGAACTACTCAAAATTTCCGCTACCGGTTCTCCAGAACCTGTCAGAATCTGCTGGATTTCACCCGTGACCCCGGGCCTCTCATTGCAACCAACCTATTGCAAGTGTTCATTCTCAGCTGGCCCTCCACCAACACTCCTGCCCTGCCACTGGTCCCCTGTCCTCCCCGCCCCCCACTGCATGGCCACAGGTGATTCACCCAGAGACACTTATCCTTGGCTGATTTGTGGCATGGGACAACTATCCACCAACCAATTTGCATGCTCAGGGAGGGGCTTCTACCTTCCCATTGGGCAGCCTTGGGTGCCTGGGAAGAGGGTGACAGAGTGGCAGCTCTGCATGCAAAGCCCCCAACTGGCCTGCATGTTTCGGGGCTCATGCAAAGTGCTCCAGAGTGGGCAGGGGGAGCAATTTGCATGGCAGAGAAATGCTCATGGACCGTGAAAATGTAACCCAAATAAAATTCAATAATATTTAGTTGTAAAAGAACACTTGGGCAGCAAAGCCACAGAAGCTGGTGGAGCACCGGGTGGGGGGGGGGGGACAGGTGGTTGACGCCGGGGCCATGACAAATGAGAAAAATCTTCCTTACAGGGTGCTGAAGTTTGTTTACTCTGCCTATGACTCTCACACAGAACTATACAAGAACTATACAACTACATACAAGAACTATACAACTATAGAACATTGACTATGCTAAAGCCTTTAATTGTGTGGATCACAACAAGTTGTGTCAAGTTCTCAAAGAGATGGGATACCAGACCATCTTAATTGTCTCTTGAGAAACCTGTATGCAGGTCAAGAAACAACAATGAGAACTGGACACGGAACCACTGATTGGTTCAAAATTGGGAAAGAAGTCCAGCAAGGCTGCATACTGTCGTCCTGACTATTTATTTATTTATTTGGCTTGAAACTCAACATTAAGAAAACTAAGATCATGGCATCTGGCCCTCTCAATTCCTGGCAAATAGATGGGGAAGAAATGGAGATAGTGACAGATTTTATTTTCTTGGGTTCCAAGATCACCACAGATGGGGACTGCAGCCAAGAAATTAAAAGACGCTCGCTCCTGGGGAGGAAAGTTAAGCAAATCTAGTTAAGTTAAGGCAAATTTAGCATACTAAAAAGCAGAGTCATTACCCTGCCAACAAAAGTGTGCATAGTCAAGGCTATGATTTTCCCAGTTGCAATGTATGGCTGTGAAAGTTGGACCATAAGAAAGGCTGAGCACCAAAGAATTGAGGCCTTTGAACTATGGTGCTGGAGAAGACTCCTGTGAGTCCCTTGGACTTCAAGGCGAACAAACAAGTCAGACCTAGAGGAGATCAGCCCTGACTGTTCCTTAGAAGGCCAGATCCTGAAGATGAAACTGAAATACTTTCAGTTAATGAGAAGGAAGGACTCACTGGAGAAGAGCCTAATGCTGGGAAAGAAGAATGGAATGACAGAGAATGAGGTGGCTGGATGGAGTCACTGAAGCAGTAGGTGTGAGTTTAAATGGACTCCAGAGGATGGTAGAGGACAGAAAGGCCTAGAGGAACCTTGTCCATGGGGTTGTGACGGGTCGGACACAACTTTGCAACTAACAACAACAAAATGACTCTCTCTCCCCCCCTCTCTCTCCCCCTCCCTCTCCCTGAGAGAGCTGGTGTGGAAGGGGGGAGACCAAGAAAAGAGGTAGGTAGGTAGGTAGGTAGGTAGGTAGGAAGGAAGGAAGGAAGGAAGGAAGGAAGGAAGGAAGGAAGGGCTGGTGTAGTCCATGAGCATTGCCCCACTATGCAAATTGCTCCCCCACCCCATTAGAGTACTTTGCATGAGCCCTGAAACACATGGATTGGTCAGGGGCTCTATGCACAGAGTCATTGCTCTGTACCCAACCTCCCAGGTACCTGAAACTGCTGCCGTTCAATGGGAAGGCAGAGGCCCACCTGTCAGTGTGCAGATTGGCTGGTGGACAGTTGTCCATGCCAAGAATTGGCCAAGGATAAGTGTCCTGGTTAAATCACCTGTAGCCACACAGTGGGAGGGGGAGAGGACGGGGATCAGTGGCACTGGCAGTTGCCACCTTATGCTTGTTTGTGCTTTGCTATGTAGTGACAGACTGCCAAGAACTGGAGGGGGAGGGGAATAAAGGGGGGAATGCTTCAGGAAATGAAAGTAAATGTTGTATCTCTTCAAGACACTGCCTCAAGGTCTCCCAGCTGGAAGGAGGGGGCCGCATACCAAACTACGCTTGGATTGACCATTAGGAAAACATCTTGCCTGAACTGGATTGGTTACATGAAGGAAGCAATAAGAAACAGTTAAGGGAGGGAAAAGTAGAATTTAGGGATTTGAGCAAGTGATTTTCAGTTCTGGCTTTGCACTACTGCAATACAGTTAATCTCTAATAAAGTATACCTTTCTCAACTATTGGAGCCAAAGATTATTCTACTTAGAGGTTTAAATTGTGGCAGGTCCGACAGTAAACCAGAACTGCATTCTTTAATCCACCCAGAGGATTAATCTACCATTGGAATTTTGCAATCTTTAGATCACGGCTAGCTCTGGTGAAGACCAAGAAGAGCTGGAAGGCGGGGAAGAATTTGTGACAGGACTGGAAGGCAACTCCCTGACTGGGGAGATGATCTGGGGTTCCTCCAACTGGAAGAGAACCCAGCAAACCACAGCTGAACCTGGCACCCGCATTAAGACAGCCTCCTGGAAGCTGGCACCACTGCCCTGATCCCCTGAGAGATGGAGTGAGTCTCCCATGGTGAGGGATTGACCTCAATGGTCATTTGGCATTGGAAAATTGGAAGAACCATCAGCAGGGTGACCACCACCAGAGGATCCGGGCCCAAACCAGGAGGGCAGCATGACCTGTGGCAAGCCTGGAGAAGGCTCCCAATGTGACAATCAACCAGAGGGTCAAACTCATTAAAGAAATGCTTGAGGAACTCTTGGCCCAGCCCCTTCATGGAGCAGCCTGGACTGGCACTAGCAGCCCAGCCTGCCACCCCAGCACCCTGATGCCTGCAGGCTCTGTGAGGCCAGACAATTGTCAGATCCCACAGCTGAAAATGAAATTCAGCAGAGGATCTGGGAATGCAACTTCATAAACTAGTGGTTTAAGTTGTGGCAAATCCAACAGGTGGGGCAGGAGTGCTAGTGGAGGGCCAACTGAGAATAAACACCTGCGATAGGTTGGCTGCAATGGGGGGCATGTGGTGAAGTGGGTACAGCAATGTTGCTCTGATCGATTGTCCCATTCTGCAAATGTAGTTCCTGTTCTCAATTGCAATAGTCCCCTGGTTGCAGCTGTGTAATAGTCCAGCTTTCTATCCCGAAACTTTCAGAGCAACTTTCTCAGGTTTTTTAAAATATTCAAAACTGTTTCTCATTGAAATTTGAACATCTTGCAGCTTGCGTGATTTCAAAAAATGGATCAAAGGTATTTCTAGTTTGAATAAATAGTACACCTGAAGCCAAGAATTGGAGGTTGGGAAGCCAAAAAAATTAATATTTGAATAACTCATTTTTGTTCAGTAATTTGTATTTGGAATGCAACTTACTTGTATGCCTATAAAGAAATGTTAATAGTATAATTTCACAAGAAAATCTCCAAGTCTGTAAATACTAAAAGCTGCCTTCAGAGTAAACTTTTAAGAACCCTTATCACATTTCCATCCTTTAAGAACCTTAAAATACAAAATAACTGGCCACATTTCCAGGATGAAACACTGCTTGCCCTTTAGTCTATCTCTATAAAGACATGGTTCCCTCCTTCCTTTTTAATCAAGTAAAAAGGAATAATAACAATCAAGTAAAATTTAATCAAGTAAAAATAGCAATCACTTTTTATAATAGTAGACTTCCTATTTTTTTATAATAGTAGACTTCCTATTTTCTTTAACTGTGGGTTCCTTTATGTTAGCTCTGTTTTTTAGCAAAGAGGTGATGAATAAAAGCAAAGATAGCTGGCATTGCTTAGGGTTGTCATATTGCGGATTTCAGTCCATGAACACAATATACAACTATTTTCTCAGTACAGGTAAAGGGTTGGGAAGCAAGAGCTAAATGCCAGCTGTAGTACCTCTAAGGCTCATGATCAAATGCAATAATATGAAAAAATGAAATTGGAGAATCTTGCAAATTGTATATTTTAAGAGGAGAATAAGAGCTCTTTGACAAAGTATTATCTGTAATAAGGGTATTCCCCCCAGGAAAAATAATTAAGGGGGTGTAAAAATCCCTTCTCATTGATTATACTATTTCTGTACTCTGTCTCACTGGAATATTGTGCATTACAAGTTGTGCAGCATGCCATCAGAGTTGCGTCCTCTCTCTTGTTTCAGAAGATTGTGATGATAATTAAGAGAAAGTCCAAGGCATAAGAACTCTCCTTATGCTCACTTCAGAACAGAAATCAGATGATCTGGAAGAAAAGAATTCAGCCCTGAGACTTTACCTTCTTGGAAGACTTAGCTTGGGTCCTGCATTATTATGTGATCAGCAATGCATCTGTCATCAGAGCAATACAGCATGCTAGTGGTAAAGAACACAACAGAACTCCCAAGGAAATAAACAACACATACAAACCTTTATGGAAATGTTGACAATAAACCAGATCTCAGCATGGTGAAAACTTTCAAAGAATGTTTCATGAAGAGAGTTTTGAGTATTGTTGTATATCTTTGACAAACTGATGAATAGAATAATGCACTAAGAAATGCCAAGCAAAACCTTCATTTGAATTTAGTTAATAATAGAACTTGTCTTTGTATAGAAGGTTCCTGGTAAATCTTTGGATATTTCCATTCTTCCTTACTAGAAAACTTAAGAGTATTTATTTATACTTCTTATAATAATGCAGGACATTCTGTCAGAGTTTCTTGCATAAATCAAATTCAGAAGCACACACAGATAACTGATTCAACAGGATTCATTAACTTCTCTTTATATACATAATAACAGATGAAGTAAATTTACAATACCAATAGCAAAGTTCTTTCACCGGTAACAAGTAGAGAGATCAGTTTCCAGTTTCAGTTCAGCAGACAGACAAGCCCAGGCTTGTTTCATTTCAGAGTTGAGCACAGAGATAACCACCCCCAGCCTCTTTCCTTAAGTTTCTGTTTCCAAAACAAGCCCCATTGGCTGACTTGTTACCATGCCTATTCATTGGCTGATCTATTCCAATCCATGAATATTCATACTCTAATACATTCCAAATTATTTGTTGATGCAAAAGCACCAATACAAAACACTGCAAATTTGACATTTAACAATACTTAGCATATATCAAATGAGTTTACATTTCTTGTGATGGGATACCTTCAAAAACAAAAGAGCAAAAGCTTTCCTTCTATATTGTTCTCCTTTTTATTGCACCTAAATCAGACCTTTGAACTGCTTGTTTTAAAATTTCTTTTCCATGCTTGCTACATTTACTCAGCCCATCTCCTTCCAGATCATACTGAGCTTTTATCTTCCTGTATACAGAGGATGAAGCTTTTGTTGCCCCTTTCATTGACAAGTAATACCATATCTTTTTGCCCTAAATGGAGAATAGAAGCTCTTGCTCAAACCCAAACCCACAGAACTCTGCTTGGGAAGGAGAATTTGAAAAAAGTTGGACTAAGCTCTTCAAAATATAATCAGCACATTACTAGGATGACTGTTATTTAAAACGATTAGCTACAGTATTTGAAATGGGTGGATGGATAGACATCCAAGTCAGTTTTTGGAAACAGAAATGAATCTGGAAATGTATCATAGGGAATTCTATGACATAATACAAAATGCCATAAACATTTCATGTAGTCAACTCTTGAGGTTTGACTGTGCTATACAATTTAACATGGGCTTCTTTCAAGGCACATATACTTCTGAACATCTCCCTGAATGTTTAAATATTTTTCAAGTACTTTAGAGCTCTGCCATTGTTGAAGGCACTGAAGAATCTAGTAAGGAAATATCTCTGAAATGATAACCCAAGCATTCATGGGTAGTCTAGTATGGGAGGTGGGTTTCAGCAGGTTCTGACCAGTTCTGGAGAACCGGTAGCGGAAATTTTGAGTTCGGAGAACTGATAAATACCACCTCTGACTGGCCCTGCCCCCATCTATTCTCTGCCTCCTGAGTCCCAGCTGATCAGGAGGAAATGGGGATTTTGCAGTTACCTTCCCCTGGAATGGGGAGGGAATGGAGGTTTTACAGTATCCTTCCCCTGGAGTAGGGTGGGAATGGAGATTTTACAGTATCTTCCCCTGCCACGCCCAGCAAGCTACACCCAACAAGCCATGCCATGCCCAACAAGCCACACCCACAGAACCGGTAGTAAAATTTTTTGAAACCCACCACTTAGTATGTTATATTTTTATATTCTTTTTTTTTTATTGAAAAAGTTTTTCAAATACAAGTTTTTCCCCCTTTTCCTCCCTTCTTCCCCAACCCGCCCTCACCACCCATCCCCCCCTGTGACTTCTTCTTCACAACAATAAGCTAATTCATAATTAATTACATAATATTTTACCATGCCCTTACTCACTCCTCAAAGTACTGACCCTTAGCATAGTATTCTTATAACTCCGCTTTTCTCCGCTTTTCACAATCTACCCTTTTTCTCCTCCCCCAAACTTATAAAATATTATTATTATTACAACAACATAACTTTTACTTTTATATATATTAATTTAACATTTCAAAGCAGCCTTCTCCAAATTTATTCAGTTCTATCCAATTCTTCCACTCCCCAAAATATATGACTTAAAAATCCTTTTTCTTAAACTAATCAATCACTAAACTAGCCTATTTCAACCCAGTTTCCTGCAAGATTACCATGCACTACAATTCTAAATATAATCCACTGCCCACTCTACTGAAATATACATATGTCTATATATACATTCCATTTTATAAAAAGAGAAAAGACAATAACTTTAAATTTATAATTCATTTAGTATCTTCTTTGATGTCTTTCCACTAGATTGTTAAATCCGTCATCCATAATAGGGTAACATAGCATCCTGGTGCAACAGTTTATTCAAAATCTTCAGTCATCTTCTGCCCCCATCAATAATGAATATCCTCATGTATATATAAAAGTAAAAACAACCACCCGAGTGACATTATAATTATATTCCATATAGTTGTAATTGTGGTTTTCATCAGGATTATAAATCCCCATCATCTTAGTGGGTAACAGCCAGATCTTCTGCATGCCCCAGCATGACTCTCTTGCCTTGTAACTCAAAATAGATATAATATATTTATCGGTAAAAGAAATCCAAAATAGATAGTTCAAATCCAACAATGTAAGGCTCTTTCCACATCCCAAAATCACGGCATTGCAGAGATCTGCCACTTTCCTCAAGATAGTATTAAACGATAATTCGCCTCCAATATCTTTTCACATATTCATTTATTTTTTTTTAAAATCCCTGGCTTCACTGTTGCTTGGTTTAGAAACTACTATTTCTACGAGATCTGTTTCTTTTCTTTTTCTTTTGCGGGTTGCATTTCCATCCAGATTTCCTTCCTACAAGTTGTGTATCAGCTGATCGGTTGTCATTCTGCTTTGTAAATTGATCTTGTTGGTTTTGTTTTATTATCTCATATGTCTTTTCCATCACTTGTATATCAACTGGGTGATTTACGCACTTGTCTGTAAGTTGATAGTTCATCACATTAGAATCAGATGACACTGCTCTCAAATTTATAGACAGTCCAGCTGGGGTATCCAAGGAGTCCAAAGACAGTTTATCTACCACAGCCTCTGTAATTTGATGTTTTCCCTTTATTTCCAACTCCTTTTGCTTGTCCTGTGTTATGCCTAAAGATGTTAGATTTATTTTTAAAATTTTTTGATAAAATTCTTCCGCTTTTTCGACAGTATTCAGTTGGTATCTTACTCCTTGGTGTCTCAATATTAAACCAACTGGGACGTCCCACCTAAATAGAATATTCCTTTTTTTTTAACTCATTCACTAGAAAACCAAATTTCTTCCTCTCCATTAACATCTTGGGCGGGAGTTCCTTAAAAATCCAGATCTTCCTTCCACGAAATTGCAAAGCAGAATCATAAGAATTCTGGACAATATTATTTCTAATTTCTTTGTCTGTAAAATAAATCACCACATCTCTAGGCAATTGCCTTTGTTTTGCCAACCAGGAGTTTATTCTATAAATTCTGTCAATCCTGCAAAACACTTCATCAGGTTGAACCTTTAAAATCCCAGCCAGAATTTCAGAAGATATCTTCCTTAAATCTCTGTCATCTTCCTGCAAACCTCTCAGTCTAATTGCATATTCTGTAAAATTGTATTGGATCATTAAAACTTCTCTTTCAATCCTCTGTTGTACATTTTCTTCATTAACAGTCTTTTGATCAGCCTCCATTTTAAGTTTGTCTTCTGAACTATTATCCTGAATGTTTGCCAAATCCTTTTTAATTTTTTGGATCTTGTCATCCAAATTCTCCTCAGTTTCTTTCATTTTAGAGTTAGTATTTGCTTCCAACTGAGTCATAAAGTCTGCTAAGCCATTAGCTACTTTTAAAATCTTTCGATCCAAAAAGCCAAACTTAGATTTCACCAATTCACCAATTTCTTTGATTTCCAACTTAAATTTTTCAAGTTGCTGATTCACAATCTCATCCCTTCTTACAATCTCCTCAAGAAGAAATTCTATTATATTAAAGTCAGGTTTCTGAGACTGGAGAGTTAAAACTTGTTGATGTAATTTATTAATGGGGGAATCCCCCCCCACTGCCTGTTTGTCTAGTTTTATAAGTCTCAGTGCCATTTTTCCACGCAGACAAAATTTACTGGAAAAGAGAGAAAAAAAAACTTTTTTTCCAACCAAGATCAATATCAGATCCTCAAAGAGAGAAGAAAAAAAAAACAAAGAAAAAAAAACAGAAGTGAGAGTGAGATTTTGCCTTCAGTTACAGCCAAAAGTATTCATTCCGCTACTTTGTAATTGAAAACGGAAGGAGTTTCCCTTTCAGCCTCTCTTCAAGCCGCAGCAGCAATCGCCATTTTAAAAAAAAACTTTTTTTCCCTTCACTTCACTTCTTAGGCAAAATAGAATAAAAAGAATACTTGCGCTTCAGGATCAGAGGTCCAGCTCATATCTTCTTTAATTAATTTATTTGACAGATTTACAGGCTTGCTTTTGCCCCCTAGCTCTGCGTGTAGCAGAGATTTCCCAGAGCCCGGAGCATCGGCTGGGGATACGGGGAGTCTCTTCCGCTCCCTCCCAAAAGTAAATAAAAAACTTTTGGGATTAGGCAGAGGAGTCTACCCACCCCAGCCGGCTCTATCTCCGTTTCCTAATGGAAACGGAGTTTTTTCGAGCCGCCATTCCACTGAAAAAGGCGGCTCTTACAGGCAGTGGGTTCGACGATCCCGGAGGAGCGTCCAGCGGGAACAAGCAGCAAACCAGAAGTCCCATATTTTTATATTCTTCATAAGGTAGCTACACTACTCTCTTGCAGCAAGAAACAAGTTGGGGGGGGGGCTTTAAGATTAATCTTTTTTTTTTAATTGGATTTTTATACCGCCCTACTCCCGAAGGATTCAGGGCGGTGAACAGCCACAGAATAAAACACATAAATACAAAAGATTTAAAATAGAATAAAAATGAATTAAATAATTTGGCTGAGACAAATTTAAAATACCCAATAATTTAAAAACAAATTAAAATTTACATTTAAAAGGGGAAAAGATTTAGGCCAGGCCAGCTTGATGAAATAAGAAAATCTTGAGCGCACGTCAGAAGATGCGCAGATCCGGGATCCTCCGTATCTCCAGGGAGAGCTCGTTCCAGATCGTAGGTGCCCCCACAGAGAAAGCTCTCCCCCTAGGGGCCGCCAGTCGACATTGTTTGGCTGACGGCACCCGGAGGAGCCCCTCTCTATGGGAGCGTACTGGCTGGTGGGAGGCTATTGGTGGTAGCAGGTGGTCCCGTAAATAACCAGGTCCTAAGCCATGGAGCGCTCTAAAGGTGATAATCAAAACCTTGAAGCGCACCTGGAAGACCACCGGGAGCCAGTGCAGCTCGCGCAGGAGAGGTGTTACATGGGAACGCCACGTTGCTCCCATAACCACCCGCGCGGCCGCATTCTGCACCAGTTGGAGCCTCCAAATGCTCCTCAAGGGGAGCCCCATGTAGAGAGCGTTACAATAGTCCAGACGGGAGGTGACGAGGGCATGAGTTACTGTGCGTAGGGAGTCCCAATCTAGAAAGGGCGAACCTGATGAAAAATCCTCCCGGTCATGGCCGTCAAATGCTCTTCTAAAGACAGCCGTGAATCCAGGAGAACGCCCAAGTTGCGAGCCCTTTCCGTGGGGGCCAATGATTCGCCCCCAATAGTCAGCGATGGCACCAGCTGACTATATCGGGACGTCGGAAACCACAGCCACTTAGTCTTGGATGGGTTGAGCCTGAGCCTGTTTCTCCCCATCCAGATCCGTACAGCCTCCAGGCACCGGGACATCACTTCAAGGGCATCGTTGGGGTGGTCCGGGGTGGAGATGTACAGCTGGGTGTCATCAGTGTACTGGTGGTACTTCACTCCAAAACCACAGATGATCTCGCCCAGCGGTTTTACATAAATGTTGAACAAAAGGGGCAAGAGGACTGATCGTTGTGGCACCCGAGGGGCCTCGGGGTCGACCTCTGCCCCCCTGTCAACACAGACTGCGACCGGTCGGAGAGAAAGGAGGAGAACCACCATAGTACGGTGCCTCCCACCCCCAATTCTTCCAACCGGTGCAGCATGATACCATGGTCGATGGTATCAAAAGCCGCTGAGAGATCTAACAGGACCAGAACAGAGGAGCAACCCCTGTCCCGAGCCCTCCAGAGATCATCAACCAACGTGACCAATGCCATTTCCGTGCTGTACCCAGGCCTGAAACCCGACTGGAACGGATCCAGATACGTCGTTTCATCCAGGTACTGGGGAAGCTGTCACGCAATCTTAATTTTACTTCCATCTACATATCTTCTTAAAGCAATGTCTGAAGCTGGAGATGCAAAATATTGGGTAAAAATCTAGAAAATGGCAGCTGAAGGTGCTTGTGGGAATATACTGTATGATAGGACAGAAGGTTTTCTCTCAGGAGATGGAGGGGGTGTGAAATCCAAATACAGATGGTTCTAAGATAAACCAAGCTATTTCTCAATTTTGGACATTTCAAAGTATTGTAATCCATTCTGTAGCTGAAGGAAGTTTGCCTATCATTGCATGCCACAGATTAGCCATTTATAAATTGAAAAGATTTTGGGGGTTTTAAATTAAGCCAAATTTATTTAATATTTTTAAATTATTTTAAATTGATGTTTATTCTGTTTTTAAATAGGCTGTACACCGCCCTGAGTCCTTCGGGAGAAGGGCGGTATAGAAATAAAATAATAATAATAATAATAATAATAATAATAATAATAATAATAATAATAATAATTATAATTATTATTATTATTATTATTATCTACATTAGCCCAGTTCAAAGTTGTTTGTTATCACAAAGTAATAAGACAAAGTGGGCATGTTTGAAACAACATGCATTTGAGAGAATATATTGTTGTTGTTGTTGTTGTTGTTGTTAGTTGCGAAGTCATGTCTGACCCATTGCAACTCCATGGACGTTCCTCCAGGCCTTCCTGTCCTCTACCATCCTCTGGAGTCCATTTAAGCTCACGCCAACTGCTTCAGTGACTCCATCCAGCCACCTCGGTTTCTGTCGTCCCCTTCTTCTTTTGCCCTCAATCTTTCCCAGCATTAGTCTCTTCTCCAGTGAGTCCTTCCTTCTCATTAGGTGGCTAAAGTATTTGAGTTTCATTTTCAAGATCTAGCGTTCTAAAGACCCTTCTAAAGGGTTGATCTCCTCTAGGACTGACTTGTTTGTTCGCCTTGCAGTCCAAGGGACTCACAGGAGTCTTCTCCAGTACCATAGTTCAAAGGCCTCAATTCTTTGACGCTCAGCCTTTTTTATGGTCCAACTTTCAAAGCCATACATTACAACTGGAATATGTATAATACCATAATTTTCTGTCACCACCCATCTTAGAAATGGCAGTTCCATATGTATGAAAGTCCAGAGAAGGATCCTGTTTCACTTCAGTTGAGTTTACATAACAACAATTCTCTCCTCTCTTCCCTCAACCATCAAGTCTGAAGACCTGAAACTAGAGCCAGAGAAGTGAACAAAAATTTAGTCCAACTTTACTGCCTGCAATTGTGACAACTGTGCATTATGATTGTCCATGCATTATGTTCCCTCTCCTCAATAAACTACCGTATCTCCGAATGTTCCACAGGAATACAATATAAAGATTCTTGATTGTTGTGTGTAAGGAAGCTCTAATGACAACAGCCAGCCTGATGGGGAGAGAAATATCTAAAAGTCTAAAAGCTGGAATGTGAACTCTATTACAGACCGAATGCACAAATTAAGTTTCACAGCCAGTGGAGTCTTAAAAACATTATTCTGGAAGATACAAATGTCAATTCCCTTGATGCTTTGTGACACACTTTGTTAAGGGCCTTTTTGAACTGTGTCAATGGGAATTTGGGATGTCTCTTCAATTTGAGAGGCAATAGAAAAACACAAGGTTCATCTGTAGGAGGGGAAAGGGAGGCAAGTGACCAAAAATGCACCCATATGTAGTGATGTAAACTCCGGCTCTTACTACGGTCTGCAATATCAAACAGAAATACAAAAGGGTAGAGCTTGTGTCATGATATCACAATACACATTTTGATATCTTTGTGGTTGGCAATGGATGCTTGACAGTGATAGACAATCCAAAGGTGGCATGTGTGCCTCTAATATCTCATTTATAGCCAAAACGTTTAAACACTTTTTAATTGGGAGGCGTTTTAAGGGATTAACCATCAACCATTTGACTGGGATGGCATAAGGCTCCTGCCTTGAGCAGAGAGTTGGATTAGAAAACCACCAAGGCCCCTTTCAGCCCTATGATTCTATGTTCTATGTTAAACTCAAGATTTGGTGAACCTTAAAACAGGGCAGTGCCACTTAAAAGCTTCATTGCTCTAAACATTCCCCACTGGTGGAGTTAGATTTCAGCCCTGCCTTATCTGATGACAATGCAGCCTTATTAGCCAGACATAGAGAAAGAGCAAGTTGGTCTCCCAGGCCTAAAAGGTTGCTTGCTCCCCCTCCTTTTGATATTTCTATACACCCAAGAGATTGGATCAGTGGATGCTCTCTGATTAAGCATGATCCATCTTATGGTAAACAGTTCTGAAGAGAAAAACCTACTGTCAGAATTCTCCACACATATTTCTCTCACCTACATCTAGTTCTTAAGGGCTGGCTGAATGAGGATATCCAACTTCAAAGTGCCATGGGATTTATTTTTTAGATAGAGAAAATTGCAGAAGGCTGAATTTGGCAGAAAATCCAAAGGAATAACATAGCCCCTTTCCAATAAAAAAACTTTTTATTAAAAGGCATAAAATTTTGTGAACTGCAGCTCACTTAATCAAATGCATGGAGTAGTTAAACTGATGCAGGATTTAAACTGGGAAAAGGCAAGATGGGAAGGAAGCATGCTTATGCAGATCCAGGTTTCATATGAAACAAATTGTTCAATTCCTAGTCACTAAGTGAGAGCAATCAAATCAGAGAACTGGCACTAGAATCTTGAAAAGAGTGGGGACAAAGTTGGGCACAGTGCCAGAGAGAGGCCCAATTTATCTGGGTTGCAAAGACATGTTGTTATTGGGAGTGTAAACTGAAGTGCATATATGCAAAAGAAATCATACTCCTTTGCCAGAAAAGGCCAATCATGCTGCAGAGAAAAGGAGGGAAGGCAACTGATGCATGCTGTCAGAGGCCAAAGAGGCACAGTCAGAGGCAAACACAGAGATGTGCCAACCAGCAATCAAAGGAGATGTGCAATCTGCTGAACCTTCCTCCTCGTTTATTTAGGGCAGCGAGGCACTGCAGGTCTCAGTGGTCAGCAAAGTTCTGTCTAGCAGGAACAACTGTTGGACTGTGAAGCTGATGCTTCCTTCAGGGCAGTGTTCTTGTGATTGGTGCTGTTCATGCCAGAGCTTGCATCCAGGCTCTCATTCATCTTCTCACAGATTATGTCCACCAAGCGCTCAAAGACCTGCTTGACATTGATATTATCCTTGGCACTGGCTTCAAAGAATTCTAAACCTGGAAGGAGAAGAAATGTTAAAAAAAAAGAAGAAGAAGAAGCCCAAAGGTGGGAGGGGAAAAAGAGCGGGAGGCATTTCTTGTTTTGTTGGGTATGAGATTGAGAGCAATCTAATCTGGAGGTGTTCCCATATAAGAGACAAAACAAACCTAGTTCATCAGCAAGTCTCTTGCCATCTTCAGTGGGTATTACTCGATTATCCTCCAGGTCACACTTGTTCCCAACCAGAATCACTTGAGCATTATCCCAGGAGTAAGTCTTGATCTGAGTTGCCCTAAGAGAAGGATATAGAAAAATTCTGGAATGGATTTGCTATGGGGTTTGTAATTTCACAGTTACCTAAAAAGAACAGTTAGTGACAGTCACAAGGCAGAAGAATTATCCTCATTTCATCAATTCATATACAGTATTATTTCCACCTTTTCAAAAAAAAGAACTATGTTGATTTGAATGGTGGTTGCTCTCCCCACTTTCCCTAATTGACAGGAATGGGGAATGGGAAATCAGAATCCTTATTGTCTGCACACACCCAGAATGAGATACCAATACAAATCTATCACTTGGTTTATTCAGAGAGGAAGGTCTGAATAAACCAACTCTCTGAATAACTCTCTTAACTTTTTCTGCAATCATCGCCACTGGTCTCATCAAATGATGGTATGCCTCACAGCAGAAACTACCAGTCAGTAGAAAACAGCATCCAATTGCCAGTGCCACACAGCTTTTTAAGATGAACTTTTGAGTGTATAAATTACAATAATTCTGGAAGCTCTTTTTAGAACTGTAGTGGACTAGGGAGAGAAAAGTGTGGAGCCTCCAAGGATCAGATAGCTGAGGAAGATGGTGGTGGACAGGAAGGTAATATGACAGAAAGGACAACTTCTAAAAAGAGAAGAAATGGAATGACTTCTAAAACAGAGTCATAATTTGGAGTTTAAAGAATTTTTGGAAAGTTGTGTTTTGTTAGAGTAAGTTGTGTAAGCAATGACTGGACATATTCTTGTCATTGTTGCAAACCATTTCTGGTTGGTGGAGTAGTTTGCAGAAGAATTGTGGCTGTTCTTGTTCTGTTTTGAAGTGTTTGATGGGTGGTTGGGGAATGTGGTTTATTATTATATGAAAAAGGAAGAGCTTGGAATTCAGTTAGCAGGTGTGCATTTTTATTTAGTTTATTTTGGTATTGTTAGATATTGAGATTATTAGTGGGTGGACCTTCAGCTTATTTATGAATTATGTATTCAGGAGACAGATCAGCAAATTATTGGGGGGGGGGAATATTCTGGGACCAGTGACAGTCATTTCAGGAGACATGCCCAGACTAGGGTTGCCAGGTCTGCTTCCAAAAAATAGCGGACAAGCGGGGTGGGGGTGGGGGGTAAAAAGTAGTAAAAAAATAAAAAAAATTTACAATTAAATTATATATTTTCTTACAAACATTTTAACACGTATTAAAATAATCACTTCAAAACTTTACTTAAAATTCAAAACATCAAATATATTATAATAATATGTAAAAAATTAAATTACATTTTACTTTGCTGTCGTGTGTATTTTTTATTTGACTGTGCAGCTTTGATCAATTCTTTGTGTTTAAGGAATAATTCTTTAATTTCAGTACAACGTTGAGAAATATTAAAAAATATACAAAGTTCACTTCGAACTGATGGTACAAGCAGTCGGTTACGTTCGTCAGTCCACAAATTTCCCATGACGCTGAAAATTCGTTTAACTTTTGCATTTGATACTGGAATTGATGCACAATACTGGAACAGTTTCAGTAAACTCGGAGCTGGCTCTTTCTTGAAAAAGTACGTCCACTTATCAAGGGATGAATCGCCCTGCAGATGAACATAAACTTCTTCTAAGACAGAAATTTCATCGAAGAGAGTGTTGGGTGGAAGTTCTTCTTGTCATGGTGATAATAACCAGATGTTCGTCATTTCTTCTAAAGTTGGAGGATTATTGCGATCAATTAGATTGAAACAATTTAGCGTCTCATATACTGAATCGGTGAAATTATACCACTTTTCTAGGTACGCAATGGCTCTTTGATACACGTTGATGGCTTCTTTCTTGAACTTTTGCACGGCATTCTCAGGCAAATGTTTTTTACATAAGGCAAATAAAACTTTCATTCCAAAAAACTGCTCATCGTATTTTTTTTGCAAAGAATCACACAGCTTACACATAATAATGTGAAGATCACATGCAAGAATTTTCTTGCTTTCCAGCTTCAGTAGGGTGTCTTGCATTATTGACATGAAGAAGTGCGTGAAATATAAATACAATTCTGAAATTGTTGGTTCATCGTCCTTTGCGAGTTCATTTTCCTAATCCGAAATAAGGTTCCAGATAACCTTATGGCACTCATCAGATCCAAGAGAAATAAAATACGATTTTAGAGGTATCCAGTTTAAAAGAAGTCTTTCGACTGCTTTAAACAAACTTAACCAACGTGTTGGAACATGGCGCAAAACTTCATGGAATTCTGACTCGCAAAACTCAAAAAATGATTTCAACTCTTCTCGTTTCTTCGCAGAATTCGAAAATTCGGCAAAAATCTTCAGCACTACATTTTCAATATCAAAAGATAACTGCTTTAATCAGTGATGGGATTCTGGGGGTTCCAGGGGGTTCAGCCGAACCCTTTGTTAAATTGCTGGCTCGCCCCGCCCCTTGCCCCGCCCCTCCGCACTACTATTTATTCCAATAAATGGGGCGAGTGAGCCAGCAATTTAACAAACGGTTCCGTGTTTTTTTGTAATTTATTGGCCCCGCAGCACACCGAACCATTTGTTAAATTGGTGGCTCGCCCACCCCTCACCCCGCCCCCCCTCCCACCCGCACGGCGTCAGCCTACCGTAGCCAGGGGTAGGCAATTGTGGCTCTTTTACAACCTGTGGACTTCAACTTCCAGAATTCCTGAGACAGCTTGGCTGTCTCAGGAATTCTGGGAGTTGAAGGCCACAGGTTGTAAAAGAGCCACAATTGCCCACCCCTTCCCTAGCCTGAGTTCCGCTGCCTGGGATCCACGTGGGCTGCCACGTAGTTCCCCACCGACTCCGGACGCAAAAGAGCAGGATGGAGAAAGCAGCTTCCACGCCTTCACTCACCCTCACTCTCTGCTCTGTTGGATCGCCGGCCGTTCGCTTACCCCACCCACTCCCAATCTATTGCTGCCTCCGGAGTCCCAGCTGATGGCTAGAGGAAAAAAAACTTCAAATTCTTGCCGCGGGGCTTCAAAGGGCCGCCCTAGAGCCAGTGGTGCAGCCGAACTGTTTGTTAAATTGCTGGCTTGCCCCGCCCCTCCGCACCACTATTTATTGCCAATAAATAGTGGTGGGCGAGGGGCGGGGCAAGCCAGCAATTTAACAAATGGTTCGGTGTTTTTTTGAAATTTTATTGGCCCACGGAGCTTCAGCATAGGCTAA
Source organism: Pantherophis guttatus (assembly GCF_059756535.1). Taxonomy (NCBI): domain Eukaryota; kingdom Metazoa; phylum Chordata; class Lepidosauria; order Squamata; family Colubridae; genus Pantherophis; species Pantherophis guttatus. The sequence goes on from NC_142064.1 coordinate 112,529,372, forward strand.
TTAGCCCTTGATTAGATCGGCTCCCGACTCTCAGCTGATTTGTCTCAGCTGTTTTGCTCAGGGCTCTGCTGCTTCCTTGCAAAGAGTCCTGGAGCAATTTTTTTTCCCCTAGCTATGCTGAGAAACGAAACTGAAACTGCTTTGCTGTTGCTGCAAGGTTGGAAAATTAGGCAGGCAGATTTCTTTTCTTTTTCCTCACCAAAAAAGGTAGGTGCAAACAACGGGAAATTTAGGGAAAAAGAGGAGATTTTAAAACACAAAAGAAAAAAAGCTCTATTTAACTAGGGAATTGTAATAATTGAGATACTATTAATTGTATATTGTGTTGAAAGCAGAAATGGTTAAGTTGTGGTTTGGAGGAATATATGGGGGAAATTATTTGGTTTATTATTATTGGTAAATATAATTAATTGATTTGTAAGAAATTGGATTGCATGGAAATAATTGGAATATTCATGTTCATATTGATTAATATACAAAAAAGGTAATTATAGAACTAATTGATTTATATAAAAATGTTGAATTTATATTAAACAACTAATATTACATAATTAACCAATGTGAGGATGGATATAAAAATATATGACAATGGGAAGGGGTATAATATAGAATAGAAGGGAAAAATTGAATTTGATTAAGATTAGAGATGAGAATGAAGGGTAATATTGGTTTTTTACAAAAATAGATGAGGAATAAATATGGCAAAAAGGAAATATAGAAATTGTAAATTTAATTGAAATGACTAAACACAGTTTAAATTTGTGAACCGGCCAAATACTCTGTTCAAAGAAAATACATTGTATGTTTGTATGTGTGTTTCTAATTATTGTTATTTATTCATATTTGTTCTCTTTTATTCTTTAAAGTTTAACAATTCATTCTTCATCTTAATATCTTTATATTTGTTTGGGGTTGGCTTTCTTCCCTTTCATCTTTTTTATTGTACAGCAATCTTTCTCCTCAAACCTACCACCTCTCTCTTTTCTTTCCTTCTTACTTTCTCTTCCTCAGCCTCTTCTTCTTCTCCCTACTTCCTCTTCCTTTCTCCTTCTCCTCCTCTCTTCCTCCCTCTCTTACCCTCCCTCCTATTCTAATTTCCCTTCCCTTCCTTCATCCCTCTCTATTGCTGTATCCTTTTATGCATATGGACTACTCAGAGGGCTGAAAAAGTTATTTTTGACTGGTCCTTGCACTTTTGACCAGTCCTTGAACTTACGACTGTTCTCACATTTTACGTTTTTGCCTTATCTTGTCACCATGGTGAAGAGAAGCAGTTGTGAAATGAGTGACATGGTTGTTAAGAAAGCTGCACGGGCATAAATGTGAGGATGGTCATAAGTGTGAGGACCGGTCAAAAGTGCGAGGCCCAGTCAGAAATGACTTTTTTCAGCCCTCTGAATAGTCCCTATGCACATAGCCATGCCCACCCGGTCACATGACCAGCTAGCCACGCCTACACAGTCACATGACCAGTTAGCCATGCCTACACAGTCACGTGACCAGCTAGCCACGCCCACCCAGTCACATGATTGCCAAGCCACACCCCCAACTAAGCCACGCCCACAGAACCTGTTGTTAAAAAAATTGAATCCCATCACTGGCTTTAATGCATTTTTTGCGCTGTTGTGTAAAATGTGATTATTGCAATGAGCAGCTACAATATTGTCATTTTCCAGCAATAATTTTTGGTAAACAGATTTGTTCACTCCATAATTGACCGATGCATTATCTGCTGAGTAAGCTGAAACATTATTTATTTCCAATTCGTTATCACTAAGAACTCGACACAGCTGATTTTTTATTGATGTAGAATCTTCGAAAGAATCCTCATAAAAGTCTAAAATTTTCACACACAGTCCTTCTTCACAAGTAAAATATTATGCAATAACGGGATACATTTTGTGATTTCCCTTGTTTGATGCGTCAGTGGAGAGAGAAAATGGAATTCCAGTTTTAAGATCATTGAGAACAACTCAATAGAAAAAGGATACAAAACCTCATTGACAATAGCTGATGATTTGGTTCTTCCACAAGACATCATTTTTACAATTTCTGAATCATCAAAAATTTGCTTCATTAACTTAATACCGCAATCTTGAGCTAGGAAAGAAATATGGTGTTTGATCCCATGGTAAGTTTCAGCCATTTCAGCTACAGTCACTTTCTCACTGAAAGAGGAGTCTTTAACAATGAAAAACGAATTGATTCGCTTGTTGCTGGAAGCTATTTTCTCCTTATCTAAATGATTTTCTGTGCTTGCATGCTGTGTGATAGCTTTTATACCATTATATTCAATTGTGAACGATTTCTGACACAATTTACAGTAGGCCGTCGTATTTGTTCTGTCGGTTTCATTGTTGGTAATCCATGCAAAAGTAGCTTCCCAGTCTTTGATGTATTTGCACACTCCTCTCTTTCGTTTTAAAGAATTCGAAATCTCACCACTGTCACTCTCATCACTCGACGCCATTTTAGGTCAGTCGACACAAGTTACAATACATTTTAAAAATGTGAACTGTACATAATTTTATAATATATTTTTATTTTAATCTCATCATTAATTTTTTCAGAGAATCGAGTTCAATGGATATTCGATCTGTCTCATTCTAACTTATGAAAAAAAAGACAAAACGTGATTCTCCTATCCTTATTCTCTTAGACTGTGCAGCTTTAGATTACATACCATTTCATCATAAAGCTTTTGAATAAAAAAAATGTCCACTATTTTGTGAAAAAAAATAGTGAACATAATGTGAAAAAAGCGGACTGTCCGCTCAGATAGTGGACATCTGGCAAGGGTAGCCCAGACAGGTAGGGCCAGTTTTTCACTGAGGCCCAGTGTGGAGAGTAGAGCAGAGTTCTGCAACCTCAGCAACTTTAGGTTGCATGGACGTCAGCTCCCAAAGTGCCTAGTCAGCATGCTTAGGGTTTTCCCTAAGGATCTGATGGGCAGTTTGGCCAAGGTCTCACTGTCTAGTATGGGTGGGGGTCTGAAGTCTGGGATCGTATCACCTCTCTGCTGCTTCTCTCTGTGTACCAATCCTGATGTCATTGGGAATCAGGTTGCATATAAATTTAAATAAATAAATATCACTCATCAAACAGACACATCTTGGGCCAGGCTGCAGGTACCAATCTGTGATTGAGAGACCCTGTCGTGACTCCTTTGTCATGGAGCAATCACTATCTGATCAGATGTTTTCCAGATTGGATTAAGTTCCAGAAGTCACTGCTCTGAAAGCTGGTTAATATGCCAAGCCTTTCAGCAGAGGAGCCCATGGTGACTATCTGAAATTACCAAATATCCCTGGTTTTGATAGACTTCTAGAATGGCTGGGTCATATCTAAAAGCAAATATGACTAAGTACAGCTTAAACATTCCTTGAAAAAGCTAAGCTATATCAGGGAAAGAGATCCCTGGATCCATTGAGTCTGATGATAGTCACTTAAGGGAGCTGTTCTGGAGGGGCTGATGCATCTTGAATCACTATCACTAAATGGGAAAGTGTTATGGATTTCTTCACAAAGTTGCTCATAGTCATTGTTGGATAGTCAGCCCCTTGCCGAGTAAGCTTTAGGAGGAAGCTAACAAACCTGCTGGGCCTGTGTTGTTAGATCAGTCTGACCTTATGCTCCTTGGAACTAGGAACAGAGTGCTTGAGTCATTATTTGTCTCTAGGCTGGTATTGGTTGGGATGGAGAGAATCAAAATCATGAATACCTTCCTTAATCTCTTTTTTTAAAAATGGGTACAGCCTTGGGATTCACTTGACCAAAGATGTCTAAATTGGAACAGGCAAACAAAACAAAACAAAACAAAACCTGAATCCAGACAAGTCAGAATTTTGGGGGAAATCTCAATCAATCGACAAGGATTCTTCCTGCTCTGGATATTGTTTCTGGAAGGACCAGGTTGTGGGTTTAGGGTAGGAACCTGTGCTATCCAGAATGCCAAGCTCAGAACAGTCATTGTCATTTTCCACTTATGTATGACTTATCAATTTTATCCCTTCCTAAAGAGAGATCATCTGGGTGTTCTTTGTCTCCTGGTTATTTTCTTCTAGCCTGTGTAAGAATTCCCAGACATTGTAATAGGTTAAAAAATAGCAGCCAGAACATGGCATCTCTTCTGATTAAGTTGCATTGGCTCCAAGAAATTTCCAATTTAAAGTATATGTTATTACATCTAAATACCCAAATGGCTTGGCCTCACCAGCTTTCCACTCCTCCTCTGTAAAGTGGCTCATTTGGAATCCATAAGAGCTGTGGAATTCCCTTCCTTGGCTCTTCAGTCTGCTGCTTTTTCATGATTTAGTAGAAACTTAGTCTGACTTCTACATCAGCTTATCCTCCACAGAAGATACGTTTTTAACTGCTATTGATCTTTTAAGGCTAAAATCATAATTTTGTATTGAACCATTTTAACATTAGTTGTTGTTTTAGGATATGGCCTTTTTATGTTTGATATATTTGGGGAAGGGGATTTGATTGCTATTTATTGCTTTTTGCTGGAAACCACTGAGAATTGGCTTCTGTTCTTTTTCAAGATGTTTCCTAAGTTTCTAAATTGCAAGATAACTTGCCAAACTGACACAGTGAAATCCATAATCTAAATTAGGACTAAGGAACTGCTGGAACTGGAGCAGATATACAGTATATGTATACTGTATACTGGAGGGGATATAGTACCTACATCATTCAGCACTTGTTTCTTGGTTTGGATGAATAAACCGGCTTGAGTGTTCTCAGTCCATTGTGTTAGAAATTTTAGAAACCTATGCAATACAGCTAAAAGTAACCAAGAGTTTTATATCAGTGTAAACGCTAGTAGTCTAGTACTGATACTGGTACTGTTGAACTTTCATGGATCAGGCATCACCAAAAATGTGGGGTTTCTTTTTTCTGAAATACTGTATTTTGGAATATTTGCAGTCATGTAACAATTTTCTCAGCTAATTTGGACAAAGAGACTTTCTCAAAGACTAATGTGAGATAAACTTGCATCAAAGCATTCAGTGCCTAAAAGATCCATGTCCATATTGTAAAACAGAAAAGGTTGGTAACTTCTAAATACAAGCCTCTTACTCTACTAATTGAGACTTAAGACTAATTGAGAGACAGTTTTTAGTGAAAAGCAGGGAGAAAGATGGTGTAGTATAGAATGCCATTTTTCATCTATAATCCATCCCAACAATTTACTATCTATTTAGTATTTTTGCTAGCATGAGATTGGCTCACAGTATGCTAAATGTTCCATGAAGATTATCTGCATCAAATTAACATGTTTAAGCTTCTGCCTGCAGATTTGCTTAAGCATCTGTGGTCATTTTCACAAAAAGGCTCTTTTCTACTATAAGGCATAGTAAGCATATTTGGTCACCATATTATAAAAAAGATACAGAGACTCTAGAAGGAGTGCAGAAAAGAGCAGTAAAGATGATTGAGGGCCTCAAGGCTAAACATATGAAGAATGGTTGCAGGAATTGGCTTTGTCTAGTCTAGTGAAAAGAAGGACTAAGGGTGACATGACAGCAGTGTTCCAATATTTGAGGGGCTGCCCCAAAGAAGAGAGGGGTCAACCTATTCTCCAAAGCACCAGAAGACAGAACAAGAAGCAATGAATGAAAACTAATCAAGAAGAGAACCAATCTAGAAGTAAGGAGAAATTTCCTGACAGTGGGAACAATTAACCAGTGGAACGGTTTGTCTCCAGAAGTTGTGGCCGCTCCATCACTGGAGGTTTTTAAGAAAAGACTAGACAGTCACTTATCTGAAATAGGTATAGGGTCTCCTGCTTGAGCAGGGGGCTGGACTAGAAGACCTCCAAGGTCTCTTCCAACTCTTGTTATTCTGTTAAGCATAAATTGTACAGCAGGAAAGCCTCATAGTTGGAGTGTGAGAACAGGATAATCCAATATCCTGTTCTATATTCATGACAGATATTTGTGGCATATCAGATTCTTAGATATTTCAAGGATCTTGAAATTATGTACAAGCAACAGACTCTTCCAGTAACATAGAACACTAGCACATCAGGTAATTCTTGACTTATGACTGCAATTGGGACTGGAATTTTGGTCATAAGTTGTGACTGTCATAAGTTGAGACATCCATGTGACCAGACCTGATTTTATGATTGTTTTTAATTAAAGAGAAACTTCCTAGCAGTGAGGACAATTAACCAATGGAACAGCTTGCCTTCAGAAATCGTGGCCGCTCCATCACTGGAGGTTTTTAAGAAAAGACTAGACAGTCACTTATCTGAAATAGGTATAGGGTCTCCTGCTTGAGCAGGGGGCTGGACTAGAAGACCTCCAAGGTCCCTTCAAGCTCTGTTTTGTTCTGTTCTTACTTATTCAGGCATGTGTAAAACTCTCAAATGGGCATTTGTTGCCAGAAACCAGTAAAAACACTGTAAATCATGGGCACGTGACTGCAGAACACTGCAACCAGTTTTAAATGTGAGCCAGTTACCAAGTGCCTAAAATGCAGTCATGTGACTGCACGGGGGTTGGGGGACAGCACAATATTGTACAATAGCCAGAAGTGCTTTACAGGCTGTAAAACTCTCTCTCTGAATCTGTCATAACTCTGAACAGTTGTTAAATTACTAGTCATAAGTTGAGGCTTACTTGTACAATGGAGGCATGTATACATTGCTTTATAATGAGTCAGTTGATAAAGCCATACAATGTCACCTGTTCTGACTGGCAGTGTTATTTTGGGCCCTGATATTTCCCAGCCCTGTTGTCAAAATCCTTTAATTGGAGATGCTAATAAGTTGCTGTGCACATGAGACACGCTCTCTAACTCAGCTTTGGCCCCTTAATATACTGGTAAGAAATTCTGGCCTCAGCAAGTTCCTAAATAGCAAGAATGTTGCACCTGTAAATAATACATTACCAACTGAGCACATTTCAAAGTCTGTTTTCCTAGTCCATAACTGGAAATCACCCCTTTGACAGAAAAAGTCCCTGTTCCAGCTCAGGATTCTGCACAGCAAACCTTACCAGTCTTGTACAGCATTGAAAGACTCCTGGTTGGAAATATCATACATGAGTAAAAAACCCATTGCTCCCCTGTAGTAGGCTGTTGTAATGGTTCGATACCGCTCTTGCCCAGCTGTGTCCTTAGAAAGACAGAAACAGAAAAGGACATTGATCAATTAAATGACTTCCCCTTTCAGACAAATATAGAGTTCCTTATCTAACTACTTGCTTTGTCAAGCCTTAAAATCAATTTCATCTATCATCTTTTTTTCATTATCATCAGAAATTTCTCTCTGTGACCTCCCATCTTGCCTACTGTTATAATCAATCAACCTATCAAACAGCACCCTTAGCTCAGCATAGCTCTTGCTGCATTGATACAAGAGTCTTTCCATTTTTCAGATTGACGTGTGGCTAACAGATGCAAAGTATGTTCAACCTCATTCAATCTCAAAAATTCAGAAATCCCTCCAGGGGAAATCTATAGTCTAAAGCAAGGGTGTCAAACTCAAGGCTTTCAGGCCAAATTCGGTCTGCAGGGTGCTTAAATCTGGCCTGCGGAACTAGCCTGGAAATATCAAAGATCAGCCTGCAGTATCTCTGCCGGCCAAAACGGGCCGCGTGCGGCCCCCCCCACCCTGGTACCACCTCCCCAGCCTCCTGCAGCACTCTGCCGAGGCCTCAGCAGAGAGGCCCGTTTTTGGCTGGCAGAGTGCTGCTGGAGGCCAGGGAGGTCGAAAATGGGCCATGCAGGGGCCTTGGGAGGCCTCCACATGGCCCATTTTTGGCCAGGAGAGTGCTGCAGGAAGCTGTTCAAGCTGAAAACGGGGCAGAGGGGGCCACACGCGACCCCTCCCACGCCCTGTTTTGGCCAGCAGGGTGCTGCAGGAGGCATCCATCCCATCTCCTCCCCACCCTCCCCCCACCTCCGCTGGCCCACAGAGGACTACAATGCTTATCCAGCTCTCAAAGAAATCCAGTTGGACACCCCTGGTCTAAAGCAATTCTATTTGTTCACGGTTTCAAGCATGAACAAATGCTCTGAGTCTCTGAGAAAACATGACAACAATAATAATGAATTAAGTGAGATAAGGCCACCTACAAAGCACAGGCACAGAAAGGCTATGGAAGAACAGTCCCCCTTCTGCTGCCCAGCCTTGGAGACTAGACTCCTTCCTGATTCTCCTGAGATTTGTTCCTGCACCCCAAAGACTCACTGTTACTGTGGAGACCTGTGCTTACTCTGTAGGGCTCTGACCTATGGACTCCTTTTAGGCTCATCTCTGGTTGAGGACAGCATTTCCATGATGGCCCTGGTGTACGTAAGGGTTGGCATTTGACTCTAATTAAAATTTAAAGAGATTGAAAGCTTAATGGAGCATTTAAATGAGGGAAAAGAGGACAGCAAACTGGAAATGGGTTGCTTCTGGTGCATTATCAAAGGCTAAGGGTAGAAAGAACAGCAAGTTCCTGACCTAAAAGGTTCACTAGTGTGGAAATGTTTCTCCAGTGTGGAATTGTTATCAGAGCACAGACCATTAAGTGACAACAGGAAGAGTGATTCTTGCCAATTCTTCAGTTTTGAGGATTTTGGCCCGAGGGCTCTTTTGATGGAATATAAAAAAGGGTATTCCAGTCTGCCCTTTCCCCTCAAATAACCACATGGAACAACCCTACAATCGGAAAAGTCAGAGAACTACCTTTCTAGCCTTATGGGGCAGTATGCAAATGCGCAGGTCCAAAGAGAATCATACTTTTCTCAGAAACAGATGGTGCTTTCTCCAATTTAAAAAGCACCATTAAGGACTGCAGACTGAAGTTATAGACAATTAGCAAATTGTATACAAGATGTATGGAATGAGCCAGTGGTGACTCATTTGTTAGAACTGGTTCTGTGGGCGTGGCTTGGTGGTGGTGGGTAATGTGACTGGGTGGGCATGGCCAATTTTTTTTTTTACTTTTAAAACCATTTTTTCTACAACCTCTTTGGTGAAGAGGTTGTATAAAAATGCTTTCAAAAAGCTCTGACGATCCCAGCTGAGTTGCCTGATCGGCTGAGACTTTTTTTCTTTTAAATGCCTCTGACGACCAGGCAACTCAGCTTGGATCGTCAGAGGCTTTTAAAAGAAAAAAAGGGTTTTTTTCTTTTAAAAGCCTTTGATGATCCCAGCTGAGCCACACGATCATCAGAGGCTTTTTTTTTTTTTTTTACTTTTAAAAGCATTTTTTTGGCCAAAGAGGTTGTAGAAAAAATGTTTTTAAAAGTAAAAAAAAAAGCCTCTGATGATTGTACGGTTCAGCTGGGCATGGGGGGGAGGGGCAGGAATTTTTGCTACCGGTTCTCCGAACCACCCACCTCTATCACTACCAGATCGGGCGATCCAGTCCGAACCGGGAGCATTTCACCCCTGGAATGAGCCCACCTAGAGTAGACTTCCCCAGCCTGCTGCTCTAATGCACTGCACTACAATTCCCAGAACTTCTTAGTCAATATAATGGATCCTCAATATCAATGTAGCACAATAGTATATAATTATTAGCAGTTTTGTAGAGTTGGCATCTACAATGTGCCTCAAGAACATCAGCATTAATCATATTTTATTAAGATTAGAGATATCCACTAAATAGTTACAATTCTATGCATAACTGTCTAATACAAACATTATTCTTATAATGTTATAAATTTTATTATATTTATTTATTTATACTTATTTATTATTATAAACTATTATAAATTATTATAAACTTATTTATTATAAACTTATAAACATTATAAACTTATAATGGCTTACATGCTTTTTAAACCTATAGTACTTTGAATAAAGAATCCCCGTTTCCTTATATTTACCCATACAAAATCTATGTCTATAGACAATCCGCTAATAGATAGCAAATATAATCAGGTCTTCAATACATTGAGTAAATGGAACGATTCATTTATTTTTCACGTTGCAATATCAGTCTTTTAGCTACAATAAGTGGACAGAGAATCCATTTATATTATCCAGTTCCATGTAGTATGCAGCTTATTCAAGAGAATATTATCGTCTGAATATTTTAGATTTTATTGCAGAGTCATATTTATATATTCCACTACTTTCCCCCAAACTTTGTAAGTATAGGACAGGGGTGTCAAACTTGTGTTGTCACGGCAGCGTCATGTGACATATTGGGACTTTTTCCCCCTTTGCTAAACCAGGCATGGGCGTGACCAGCACGTGATGCATCAGGCCCGCGGGTCGCGAGTTTGACAGGCCTGATATAGGACAAGTGTTTTAATGTTTTAAAGAAGCATTGTCCTTATTACATCATCAATAAAATGCTATCTAATACTATTCTATACAGATATAATGGAGTTCAATAAATTCTAAGTATTATTATTATTGACATATAAATTGTAGATTTGAATCCATTGAGCATTTTAGGTATACAAATTAAAACACTATCCCATCGTCTAGGCAATATAGGAACCTCTAACTCTTTATCCCACTCATTTCTTACTACTTGCATATCAAATTGATTAATTGATAACAAATATCCAATGAAACTAATAGTAGGTTTTCTAATTTTAAAAGATTTAACCAGTTGTTTTGATATCTAGAATGTCTCAGAAACTGCAAATGAGGCTGGTTCATACAATGTTGTTAACAGATGTTTTACTGTAAATATTGCAACTGAGTTACATGTGATGGATATATATACTGTATATTCTTGAATAATGTTTGCATTAGATACTTCTATATAGAATTGTAACTGTTTATTGTCCCAACGTATTATACTCTATATCTTAATTTTCTTCTGTTGTATTTTTAAAACACTTGGTATGTAGTGTTAATAATGTATGTATTTTGGGGGTTTGTTCCTTCTGCTTTTTCCCCCTTTTTCTCTTATTATTTTAAAAGCAATAAAAAAACTAGAGGCCAAATGGCCTGTACCGATGCAGCTAGATATCACATCTCTTACAGTAGTGGTCCCCAACCTCCTGGCCGTGGCCCATTGGGAACCCATTGACCCAAAATAGCAGGTGAGTGCACAAAGCTTCCTTTGCACATGTGCAGGATTTAGGCTGCATGCACGAAACCATTTCCCTCCCTGCTGCTGAAGCCACAGCCAGCACTGCCGGTCCTTGCAGCCAAAAAGGTTGGGGACCACTGCCTTAAGAGATCACAAGGGAGTGTAAAAGATAGGAGAGAGATCATTCAAAACCTGCCTGTCTGATCCTGTCTTGGAATACTGCTATTATGTCACCCCAAGTTCTTCTCTAGACTAGGCACAACCAAATCCTGCAACGTTCTTCATATGTTTTAGTCTCCAGGCCTTTAATCATCTTTGTTGCTGTTCTCTGAACGTTTTCCAAAGTCTCACCTTGTTTGTAATGTGGTGACCAAAATTTGTTGCAATATTTCAGGTGTGGTCTTACCAGGGTTTTATAAAGCGGTATTAATACTTCAGGGGATTTTGATGCTATGCCTCTATTTACACAACCCAGGATTGTATTAGGTTTTTCGGCTGCTGCCACACACTGCTAGCTCATATTCAAGTGATCATCCATTAGGACTCCCTCTCACAGTTATGGTTTTTGAGCCAGATCTCGCCTAATCTGTACTTATAGCTTTGATTTTTCATGTCTAAATGTAAAATTGTGCTTTTCTTCACATTAAAGTTCATTTTGTTGGATTGTTCAAATCTTTCAAGATCTTTTTGGATCCTGAGCTTGTCTTCTCGGGTGTTGGCTATTCCTGCCACTTAATGGATTATAAGACGCTCCGGATTATAAGATGCACCTAGCTTTTTGGGAGGAAAAAAAGAAAAAAAAAATCTGCCTCTGCCTCCCAGCAATTTGCCTCCTTGCAGCAAACAGCAAACAGCTTGGTCTGCTTCAGCACAGCCTTATTTAGCATGAGCAGCTGATTGGCGGTTGGATTGGCCTCCCGGAATAACACCTATCAGTTGTTTCAGACTGCGTGGATCACTGCCGCCTATTGCCACCTCCGCGCACCCCATTTTTGGCCTCCATACAGTCCCATTTTTGGCCTGTTCCAGGTGGCAGGGATAGGTGGCAGCGGCGGCAATCCCCACCGCCTGGAACAGGCTGAAAACGGGGTGCACAGAGGCCGAAAATGGGATGCGTGGAGGCTGAAAATGGGGCACACAGAGGTGGAGATAGGCAGCAGTGGTGATGGGTGGCAACAGCGGCGATGGGTAGTGGCGATCCCTGCAGCCTGGAACAGCTGATAGGCAGTATTCCGGGAGGCAGATCCAACCCACCAAGGGGAAGGTCAGGCCTGGCCACTATGCGCGGTGGGGGGAGTGGGAGTTTCGGAGGAAATGGGGGGGGTCGAGCTTGTCCAGATCGTGTTTTCACCATCGGTACTGTGAGGGGGAGGGGTAGATATGGCGGGAGCAGGGGGCCATATCATGTTAAGGGAGCGCGCATCCGCTGTCTTCAAGCGGTAGCGTGCTCCGGCCCCCAAGGCTCCACTCGTTCTCCAGGTTGCACAGACCCTCAGGACCCGGGCCTTCGGCTGATGTTGTGCAACGCCAGGTCCGTAGTAAATAAAGCCCCCCTCATTTGTGATCTTGTTCAGGAGAGCGGACCTGGCGGGTATTACGGAGACCTGGTTGGGCCTGGAGGGAGGGGTCCCTCTGGTAGAAATGCGCCCACCAGGCTTCCATGCATTCCATCAGCCGAGGTCACAGGGGAGGGGCGGGGGAGTAGCAGTTATTATTAGAGAAGGTTTTAGGCCGAGGGAGGCCACTGTTCCTCAGACGGCCGGTTGTGAGACCCTCCTTGTGAAATGGGGTCATGGGGTTCAGATGAGTTTGCTGATCACGTACCTGGCTCCCTGCCACGTGGCAGCAGCCCTGCCTGAGCTACTCAACGTTATCGCCGCGGTGGCGGTTGATACCCCCAGACTTATGGTCATGGGGGATTTCAACCTGCCATCCATGGGTGAGACATCTGAGGTGGCTCGGGAGTTCATGGCTTCCATGACGGCTATGGATCTGACCCAGCTAATTCATGGCCCTACGCACATGGGGGGAAACACACTGGACTTGATTTTTGTCTCTGGACAGTGGCTGAGTGATCTTGAGATAGGGGACATAGTCATCGAGCCCTTGTCGTGGTCGGATCACTCTCTCCTTTGCCTTGACCTTCGAACCGCTGCACCCCGCCGCAGGGAGGCGGAACTGATAAGATGGTACCGCCCCAGGCACCTGATGGAACCTGATAGATTCCAGATGGAGCTTGGGCCAATCCCTGAGGTCCTGGCTCACGCCTCGACTGGAGACCTAGTGGCCGCCTGGGATAGGGCGGCCGCTGGAGCTCTGGATCGAGTCGTGCCTTTGCGGCCTCTGACCCGGCGCCGATCTCACCTGGCTCCTTGGTTTACTGAGGAGCTGAGGGAGATGAAGCGCCGGAAAAGACGCCTAGAGAGTAGTTGGAGGGCCAGTCGTACTGAATCTGACCAGACACTGGTAAGATCTCATATTAAGAATTACCTAGTGGCGATAAAAGCAGCGAAATGCACTTATCTTGCTGCTCTTATTGCGTCATCAGATAACCGCCCGGCCGCCCTGTTTAGGGTGACCCGCTCCCTGCTCCACCAGGAAGCGAGGGAGGACCCCTTGGAGGGAAGAGCCGAGGATTTTGTTCAGTATCTGTATGACAAAATCACTCAGATTCGGGAAGATCTGGACTCCGACTGGGTAGATCCAGCGGGGATGATGGAGGCAGGTCCTGAGAATGTTATCTGGGATGAGTTTGATTCTGTGACCCCTGAGGATGTGGACAGGATTCTGGGTAAACTGAATGCGACCACATGTTTGTTGGACCCGTGCCCCTCCTGGTTAGTGCTGGCTTCCCGGGAGGTGACGCGAGGCTGGCTCCAGGGGATTATAAATGCTTCATTGGGCGAGGGTGTCTTTCCCGCCACCTTGAAAGAGGTGGTGGTGAGACCTCTCAAGAAGCCTTCCCTGGACCCGGCAATATTGGCTAATTATTGTCCAGTCTCCAACCTTCGCTTTGTGGCGAAGGTTGTTGAGAGTGTGGTGGCACAACAGTTTCCCCAGTACCTGGATGAAACGACATATCTAGATCCGTTCCAGTCGGGTTTCAGGCCTGGGTACAACACGGAAACGGCATTGGTCGCATTGGTGGATGAACTCTGGAGGGCTCGGGACAGAGGTTGTTCCTCTGTCCTGGTCCTATTAGATCTCTCAGCGGCTTTTTATACCATCGACCATGGTATCATGCTGCACCGGTTGGAAGAGTTGGGGGTGGGAGGCACCGTATTACGGTGGTTCTCCTCCTTTCTCTCCGACCGGTCGCAGTCTGTGTTGACAGGGGGGCAGAGGTCGACCCCGAGGCCCCTTATATGTGGGGTGCCACAAGGATCGGTCCTCTCGCCCCTTTTGTTCAACATTTATGTGAAGCCGCTGGGCGAGATCATCCGTGGTTTCGGGGTGGAGTACCATCAGTACGCTGACGACACCCAGCTGTACATCTCTGCCCCAGACCACCCCAACGATGCCCTTGAAGTGATGTCCCGGTGCCTGGAGGCCGTACGGATCTGGATGGGGAGAAACAGGCTCAGGCTCAACCCATCCAAGACCGAGTGGCTGTGGTTTCCGATGTCCCGATATAGTCAGCTGGTGCCATCGCTGACTATTGGGGGCGAAGCATTGGCCCCCACGGAAAGGGCTCGCAACTTGGGTGTCCTCCTGGATTCACGGCTGTCTTTAGAAGAGTACTTGACGGCCGTGACCGGGAGGATTTTTCATCAGGTCCACCTGATCCGCCAGTTGCGTCCCTTTCTGGATCGGGACTCGTTACGCACGGTCACTCATGCCCTCGTCACCTCCCGTCTGGACTATTGTAACGCTCTCTACATGGGGCTCCCCTTGAGGAGCACTCGGAGGCTCCAACTGGGGCAGAGTGCGGCTGCGCAGGTGGTGATGGGAGCGACGTGGCGCTCCCATGTAACGCCTCTCCTGCGCGAGCTGCACTGGCTCCCGGTGGTCTTCCGAGTGCGCTTCGAGGTTTTGGTTATCACCTTCAGAGCGCTCCATGGCTTAGGACCTGGCTATTTGCGGGACCACCTGCTACCACCAATAGCCTCCCACCAACCAGTACGCTCCCATAGAGAGGGGCTCCTCTGGGTGCCGTCGGCCAAACAATGTCGACTGGCAGCCCCCAGGGGGAGAGCCTTCTCTGTGGGGGCACCTACAATCTGGAACGAGCTCCCCCCCGAGATACGGAGGATTCCGGATCTGCGTACCTTCCGCCGCGCGCTTAAGACGTTCCTATTCCATCAAGCTGGCCTGACCTAAACTTTTCCTCTTTTTAAATGGGAATTTTAAATTTGGTTTTAAATTGGGGTTTTAAAATGGTTCAGCCAAATTTATTTAATTTGTTTTATCTCTATTTTAAATTTTGTATTTATATGTTTTATTTTATGGCTGTTCACCGCCCTGAGTCCTTCGGGAGTAGGGCGGTATACAAATTTAATAAAATAAATAAAATAAATAAACCGCCAATCAGCTGCTCATGCTAAATCAGGCTGTGCTGAAGCTGATCAGGCTGTTTGCTGCAAAGAGGCATATTGCTGGGAGGCAGCGGCCAGCTGGGGGGGCGGGGGCGGCAGCGGGGGGAGCGGCTTCGCAATATTCGCTGTATAAGACGCACAGACATTTCTACCCACTTTTGGGAGGAGGGGAAAGTGCATCTTATACACCGAAAAATAAGGTAATCTGGAAATTTGATAAATTCCCCTCATCCCTCATCTAAGTCATTTATGAAGATATTGAAGAGTACTGGTCTTAAGAGGGAACCTTGTGGTCAATGGTGCAATTCAATTTTTTTTACTACCGATTCTATGGGCGTGGCTTTGTGGGCATGGTGTGGCTTTGTGGGCGTGGCAGGGAAAGGATACTGCAAAATCTCCATTTCCATCCCACTCCAGGGGAAGGATACTGCAAAATCTCCATTCCCATCCTACTCCAGGGGAAGGATACTGCAAAATCCCCATTCCCTCCCCACTCTGGGGCCAGCCAGAGGTGGTATTTGCCAGTTCTCTGAACTACTCAAAATTTGCGCTACTGGTTCTCCAGAAACTGTCAGAACCTGTTGAATTTCACCCCTGCTTGTGGTACCCCACTGCTTACTTCCCTCCATGTAGTACCATTAAAGACTACTCATTGAGTATGGTTTGTCAGCCAGCTACAAATCCATCTGATGGTGATGTTGTCTATTCCACATTTTTCTAGTTTACCAAGAAGTCGGTTGTAGACTACTGTGTCGAATGCTTTACTGAAATCTAAGTAATGCTATATCCAAAGCATTTCTCTGGTCTATAAATGAGCAGACATCAGAGAAGGCAGGTCAGTGATCAATTAATGTGCAATTTAGAATTTCTAGTACAGAAATTCATGCAGGCTTATTCCTGCTTCCCTGCAATCAAAGGCTGATTCTAAATCAATAAAAGCAACATCCTGGGAAGGAGAACGGAGGATTCCAATTGCTTTGGATATATTTTCTTCAGTTTCAGTTCTTAGGAAATCTCCCTCACTGCTGAAACATGCATGTTCGCCCATAATTGATATGTCATGAATCAGCCAGAGCACAGAACATAATTTTATACTAAATGAGTACTATACTCTCCCTTTTCATGCAAGGGGAAAAATTCTTAAGGATGCTGAAATGTAAGGGGATATGTAATGATTATATCAATGCAACCTCTCCCAAAAGCTCAGAAAGGCAGCAGGTAACTAGAACACTGTCTCCTTTAATTAAGAATGCATGTTTTCATTATCTCTACTACCCCTTCTCTCTCTTAAGTTTTAACCAAAGAAAACCATGTATGCCCATTTGTAGTCTTTGAATTACTCAGGCACAGACTGGTTGCCTGATCTAGAGCTCTACCAACTTTTGTTTTCAGTTCCTATGCTCTGCTTCCCATGAACAGTAAAGTATCTTACCCAAATCTGCAGTTTGACTCTTTTTTCATTCCTGTAGACAGTCTTCACCTTGAAATCGATGCCAACAGTACTAACAAAGTCTGAAGTAAAGGAATCATCAGCGTATCGGAAGAGAAACGATGTCTTGCCTACGCTGCTGTTGCCAATGATCAAAAGCTTGAACATGTAATCAAAGTTTTGGTCAGCAGCATCCTTGGGCATCTGTCGGGTGTCATTTGCGGAGGCCATCTAAGGGAGGGAAATGGATATCTCTAGTGAAGCTCGAGGCCAGAGAAGAATGCCAATGCTCATTCTAGAACTTGCAAACAGAAGCCATATTCAGACATGATATCCAAGATAAGCAAGACAGAGACACAGATGTGCTTACCTACCTCACCCACATCCTCTCTTGCCTTTCTTGTTGGCAGGGGATGTCTTAAAAGAAAAAGTACACCTGTTAGCATCATAGTGCTTCCTTTGATAGGAATCCCTGCATAAGGATCAATTCCAAGATTTATAATCCCATTCAACTCAATGGTGTACATACATTTTTTTTTCTCATTTAGATCTAAAACTGTGCATGACAAAAGTCTTCATTGCTCAACACATACTGTGATTGTCACTTAACATGAGACAGCTCAAAAGATCAAAATTTAGTGGAATTACAATAGAATAGAATAACAGAGTTGGAAGGGACCTTGAAGGTCTTGTAGTCCAATCCCCTGCTTAGGCAGGAAACCCTATACCACTTCAGACAAATGGTTATCCAATTCTCAGCTTTCAGTCCCAGTTTCTTCTAAGATAACTATCTCGGTTTGAGACATCTTGGTTGAATCATCATCACTCAGATTTTAAAGTCAGCAGACTCACTTATAGTACTTCAAGGTTTAAAATGCTTATCCTGGAGCAGCATACACTTGGATTTGTCTCACAGCCCTATGACAACTACACATGTTGGATAGTGAATTCCAGTACAGTAGTCGGTAGCAGCAGATAACAATTGTAAATAAAGCAAGAAGATATCTTTGGTAATAATCAAACAGTCCACAATGTCACATTATCTTTATTCAGCTATTTTGGATGATTATTCAGTACCCAAAGTAAGGTTAGGGGTTTGGAAAGATGGCAAATTTATTAGTGCATGTTGATTTTACTAACTAGCTGCTTTTGAAGAATTTCTATCATTAAATATGAAATATCTCACCAACATCTCCTATAACTGACTCCTCCACCTCTGGTGATCACAGAAAAAGATGAGTGAGGTCTATTTATCAGACAAAAGCCTAGAAAAGCACCAGGCCCAGACAATTTCTTCTTGCTTGAAAGTTTGTGCTGATCAATTGGCTCTTCACTCACTTTAATAAATCACTGGAGATGTGTTCCTTCTTGCTTCAAACACTCTACTATCATCCCAGTGTCTAAGAAACTCTCCATCAAGGAGCTGAACAACTATAGACTGGTTGCTCTGACATCCATAGTTACGAAAATCTTTGAAAGGTTAATGCTGGCCCACCTGAAAACCATTAGAAATCCCCTATTAGACCCCTTGTAATTTGCCTACTGAGCAAATAGATCAGCAGGTGATGCTGTTAACATAGCACTGCACTACATCTTATAATATCTTGAATCTCTAAGGACCTATGCAAAGGCCCTTTTTGTAGATTTCAGCTCAGCATTCAATTTTATCATTCCAGATATTCTTCTCACTAAACTGAATCAGCTAGCTGGGCATGACTACACTTGTAAGTGGATGATAAGCTGTTTAACAGACAGCAAGCAGCAGGTGATGCTAGGCAAAATCACATCAGATAGCTGTACAATTAGCACAGGTGTCCCCCCTCTCTCCATTACCTTTTTCTCTCTACACCAATGACTGCATCTCAAAGGATCCCTCTGTTAAAGTATTGAAGTTTGCAGATGATACAATAGGTCTCATTTGAGATGATGACGAATCTGCATGTAGATGGGGAGTTAAATAATTTTCCCTGTGGTACAGTCGGAACAATCTTGAACTGAACACACTCAAAACTGTAGAGATGGTAGTAGATTTTTGGAGAAGCCCTCCTATTCTACCACCTCTTATAATACTAGACAACATGATATCAACAGTAGAGACCTTCAAGTTTCTAGGTTCTATAAGGACTTAAAATGGACACCTAACAAAAAAAAGTCATAAAAAAGCACAACAAAGACTGTTCTTCATGCACCAACTCAGAAAGCTCAGGAATTATTGAGTCTGTCATTTGTACCTCTATAACTGTCTGGTTTGGCACAGCAACCAAACAAGACAGACACAGACTCCAACGGATAGTTAGGACTGCAGAAAAAAGAATTGCAACCAGCCTTTCTTCCACTGAAGATCTGTATACTGAACAAGCCACAAGGAGCGCTGTGAAAATATCTACAGACCCCTCATGTCCTGGACATAAACTGTTTCAATTCCTTCCCTCAATATACAAGATAAGATTATAGGGCATTGCATGTTAAAACAACTATACACAAGGACAGTTTTTTTCCCTGCCTGCAATCATTCTGCTAAATAACTAATTCCCACTACATTATCTTGTGCCCTAGGATGTCAAACCACGTAGTAGGGCTGTATTACTATTATCCTTTTCATCTTTCCTATTCCCTATTCCCTCAGCATCTTATGACTATAACTTTGTTGTTTTTATCTTATGATTTATGTTGATTGCTTTTATTTAATATCCCATTATGATTTATGTTAATTGCTTATTTAATATCCTATGTCTATTACTGAGTATTGTATCTTATGATTTATGATGATTGTATTTTATGCTTATGATTCATGCCTTTTCATTTGCTTATATGTACACTGAGAGCTTATGCACAGGAGACAAATTCCTTGTGTTTTCAATCACACTTGGACAATAAAGAATTCTACATAATTAAAGAGAAATACATAATACTTTGAGAGGAGAGAGTTTTGTCTGACCCTTAGCTAATTTCCAAGAGAAATGCAACAACTGAGAGCCAGTTTGGTTCTCATGGTTAAGTCACCAGGCTAGAAATAAATAAATTGGGATTTCAAGTTCTGCCCCAGTCATGAACGCTGGCTGGGTGACTTTTGACCGGACACTCTCTGGGTTGTTCTGATGGGTAAAGTAAGAGAAGGAAGGTGTGTTGGAATGTTCACTGCCTTGAGTTATTTGTGAAAATAATAAAAGTGGGATATAAATAAATGAATAAATAAAATTACCTGCACTGCACATTTTACAGAGATTATCTAATTTTAAAAGACTTGACATAGATCTGATCAAGGACACCCTGCTGTCCCAAGGAATTACACTGAACATCTAAAAGGTTTGCTTTTTATTCTTTAGAATTGAAAATACTGCAAAAAAAGAGAGGAATATCACATATTGGAGTAGGTAGAACAATAAAGATGTCAAACATGCTGTTTTATTGAAAGAATGCCATTTGATCAATTAAAAAAAACAAGTTTAGTCAGCTAAGATGCGGAGGTGTAAAATTGTCAAGAAAAAAACACTTTCTTCACATTCACCTTAAAACCAAACTATGTTTACAGTAAGGATTTGACACACTGTACTCACTTTGAAGCCTGCCAATTTGATTTTTTCCTTTAATTAAAATGTTCTTCTTGAACTGTTAACCATACTGTGCATTTTAAACCATGAATCTTGACTTTTAATAAAGAATACATTTTATACATCAGCAGAATATTTACAATGAGTAATAGTGCCCATATATAAATGTATCCTCAAATGAGCAAACCTATTGCAACAGCCACTGATGTAAGAGAAGCTTCTCTTCGTTTCTTCACAATCAAAAGCAGTGCAGAAAGCCAAGAGGAAGGACTCCAATGGCAGTTCCATTCTTCAACTAAATCTGGAATCCCGCCCCAGGTTATGCTAAAAATAAAGAAAGCATCTAGGAGGAGTCAGTGATTTTGTTCTATCTGCTTGGAAGTAAATGGGTGCCAGGCTAGGTCACCCTGTCTTGGCACATCCTAGTTAGCAAACATTAGCATGATTTTGAAAATTCAATTAAAAGAAGTTACCGCCCCTTGACAATACTCACTGATCCCAAGAAGATAAGGATGACTTGCTGTGCAGGTGTCACTGAAGAGATATGTCTAAGAAAGGAAACAGATACACACACACACACACACACACACCCCAGCATTGTCTCATTCTCTTGAAGCAATCATTGATGGATGGCAACCATTCATTTTTACTGCAAATAACCAAGCTGAGCTTGCCCATCATGGTAACTTCTACATTATGAATGATGAGGCAACTATAGTCATGCTGGAAAGGCCTATCTCAGGAAGGCATTTGCTCTACCAATGGTGACTTTAGTGAAGAAAATAAACCTGTTTTTGGGATCCCAAAGTGCAGTGTGAGAGACAGGTTCTATTTTCTGCCCACTGCCCCAAACTGAGGGGGGGGATTTGGAGGGGAGAGCAAGAATGGTACAAGTGAAGCCATTTAAAAAAAGACAAGCCTTTATTAGACATCCAAACCACTTCTTAGGGGAAACCCATTAGCCAACTTGGGAGAAGAGGAAAGGATATTTTTGCCAAAAACTAAGTACCCCTCTTCATTTCTAAAATTATCACTAGCAGGATGCTTATTAATATATGTAGTCCAGGCAACCAGAACAAAAAGCTTGAGAACTGCTTTGAATTCTTGTCTAGATGCCTAGATTTTAAAGGCTCTTTAATATATACTTTGGCCTTGGAGGCTTCCTTGTGAGGGAGGGTACAATCTCCACTCCAATCACTCCCTTGCAGTAGCATCTGGATTGCCCTCAGGGATAACACTGCATTTTTGCACACTTGTGCTTTTCTCTTGGACCCTAAACCATGTTAATGGCACCAAAAATACATGTACAGATTAGGTGAAACCTGGTTTAATAGTAAATGTAAGAAGAATATTGGAGTCCTAGTGACAATCAACTAAATATGAGCCAGCAATGTGCTGCAGCAGCCAAAAAAACCAAATGAAATCCTAGGCTGCATTAACAAAGAGATACAATCAAGATCAAGTGAGGTACTAATATTGCTCTATAAAGCCTTAGTAAGACGACACCTAGAATACTGCATCCAGTTTTGGTCACCACCCTATAAAAAAGATGTTGAGACTCTAGAAAGAGTGCAGAGAAGAGCAACCAAGATGATTAGGGGACTGGAGGCTAAAACATATGATGAATAGTTGCAGGAACTGGACATGGCTAGTCTAGGGAAGAGAAGGACCAGTCAGTCAGAACAGAACAGAACAGAATTCTTTATTAGCCAAGTGTGATTGGACACAAAAGGAATTTGTCTTGGTGCATATGCTCTCAGTGTACATAAAAGAAAAGATACATTCGTCAAGAATCATAAGGTACAACACTTAATGATAATCATAGGGTAGAAATAAGCAATCAAATCATATTAGGATTTGTCAATATAAATCGTAAGGATACCAGCAACTAGGTTGCAGTCATATGGTCATAAGTGGGAGGAGATGGGTGATTGGAATGGTGACAAGATTAATAGTAGTGCAGACTTAGTAAATAGTTTGATAGCAGTGTTCCAATATTTGAGGGGCTGTCACAGAAAGGAGAGGGACAACCTATTCTCCAAAGCACCCAAAGGCCAGACAAGGAATATTGGATGGAAACTGAACAAGGAGAGATTCAACCTAGAAATAAGGAGAATTTCTGACAGTGAGAACAATCAAACCAATGGAACAGCTTGCCTTCAGAAGTTGTGGATGCTTCATCACTGGAGACTTTCAAGAAGAGACTGGACAACCACTTGTCTGGAATAGTAGGGTTTCCTGCTTGTGCAGGGGGTTTGACTAGATGCCCTCTAAGGACCCTTTCAACTCTGTTATACTGTTATTATCTGTTATAGTCTTTTTTCCTTTCCATAAAATTAACAACCAAATTTCTTGCCAGCCAAGACACCAACTAGTCATTGTATCATTCATTATATGTATGACTTGGTGATTATGATTTTGGGCTATTGAAGAGAACAGCAGATTATAGTTCAACCTTCTCTCCATGCAGCTGTACTTGAGGTGGAATTCCATGTTGGCAATATGTGCCTCCTTTCTTTGGGCCTGTGGCAGAATATACACGAAGAGAGTTGGCATTTTCTGTTGGCAGAGGAACACAGTAAACTGCTGAAGAAGAGGAAAAATCTCTATATTTCTCCCCGTTTGCTAAGGAAGGCTCATTTTAAAAAAGCATAATAGAAATTTTTGAGGTTTATTTACAAGAAGGTTATACAACTGAGTTATTAATACTATTTACAGGTCTTACATGAGGTTAACCATTCTGCGTGCTTGTGCAAATGTACACACCTGAGTACATGTATAGCCTGGTTGTACTTGATCTCTCCTTTCTTGGCAAGGTTCTCATAGCAGAGGCTCTAATCTAACCAGTCAAACTAGTTTGGCTCTCTGTGACAAAGAGCTATTCAAAAAAGCCACTTTTCTGGTTTCCTGGGCTTTATCAGCAAACAGGCCTATTAATTTCTAGGTGCAAACATCAAAGGAATGCTGAAAGAGAAATGCTGGGAGTGAATTCTCTACCAAATTGTGCCTCCCTTCAGCCAATAAGATTTTAAATTGGCATGGTCTCTTTTGTATTAGATCTCAATCAGATAAAATAACAGAGCATATTAAAAATGATGAATCAGATTAAAGCAGTAGCCTTGTTGGAACACCTATGTAAGCAATGGCAGAAAGAATCTCTGGCAAAAGCAGGAAAGCTTTTCATAAAATTTGGCATCTCTGGGGGAAATAGCTAATTGGTTTAGTTCCTATCATTGGAAAGTATTTGTGATTTCTTCCTCAGTTATACATTTTATAACCTGAACAGTTTCTCGGGCACTGTAAAGAAATAAAACATTACAGATAGTTGAGTGTTTACTTGGGTCAGCCAACAAAATGCCACATTTTTCAGACTCCACTTCACTATGAAGGAACCAGCTTCAGTTTGAAAACATCCAAGGAGAAATAGGTCATAATTTACACATGGAAGAAAGATCCATATACCTAAGGGGCTGCCCAATTACTATTTCAGTCCACAGAAGGAGAAGATAGAGCATGGAAATCATTTTGGAAGGGATCCTCCCTAATTTTCTGGAGAATAAAAGGAGAGGAGGGAAGAAATTTATTATTTATTTATTAAATTTGTTTGTTGCCCATCTCCCCAAAAGGTGACTCTTTTAGTCTTGCAAGATTCTGTTAACGTAATCTTATAATCCCAAAGGTGCTTTTTCAAGAGGCAACTAGTATACACAGTATACACATACAATGAAATTTACTTGACACCCAAAGACCAGGTCCCACACACATAATCCCCAAACACACTTCCACCCACCACAATTCCCCACCCCTAAACTACCCAAACATCCACACAACAGACCAAGTAATACTGTCCAACAGCTCACTGATGGTGGCCCTTTAGTTCATTGTTGAGTGTAATTATAGCTCTGGGATAAAAACTATTCAGAAACGTGTGGTCCGAGTTTTAATTGTTCTGTATCTTCTGCCAGAAGGCAACAGTCCAAAAAGATTGTAAGCAGGATGGGAAGAGTCTCTTAGAATGTTATGCAACTTCCTCAAACAGCGAGATTCGAAGATGTTGTCCAGGGCTGGTAGCTGGAGTCCGATAATATTCTGGGCAGTTTTAATGATTCTCTGTAGAGCTTTTTTGTCCGCTACAGAGCTGCTCCCATACCATGCAAGAATGCCGTATGTCAGGACACTCTCAATGGTGCTGTGATAGTAGGACAGAAGTAGATGCTGAGGTAGATTTATCTTCCTGAGCATTCTCAGGAAGTACAGCCTTCTTTATAAGTATGTTAGCATTCATAGTCCATGAGAGGTCCTCCAAGATATAAGTGCCCAGAAATTTAAAACTACCCACCCTCTCCACCTCCTCACCATTTATGTACAGTGGTAGATGTACATCTCTCTTCTTCCTGAAGTCAATTATAAATTCTTTAGTTTTTGTGGTGTTAAGTGTGAGATTATTTTCATTACACCACAGAAAGTCCAGTTGCCTCTTGAAAAAGCACCTTTAGGACAACTATGGCCTAGATGACTGAGCATCTCCATAGACATAACCTTATAATAAAGATAGAGTTAATATTCATGGTTGTGCTTCTTGTCTGGACAACTTTGAAGCTAAAAGATACCCATCAATATCTCTTTGCTTCTTCAAAATAGACAAAGAATGGATTGGTTATAAAGAAATAAACTAGAAAACAATTGAATAAGCTGAAGTAGTAAATTAGTGAAAATGGCATAGAGAAAAGGAAGAGAAAAGGAAGGTGAAAAGGATTTTATGCCGATTTGGTGCCTGATAAAGAAAAAAGAAACCCAGCCTCAAATATTTACTGGTAACCCTGCCCATTCCTGTTTCTCAACCTCATCTACTCTAAAGGATTAAAGAAAAGATAACATGGAGACAGGGTGAGATCGGGTATAGTTACTCTGGGCATTTTGGAAAAGGGCAGAGTATAAATTAATTGAGTACAAAGAGAGAAGAACCTGCTATATTATTACAAAATATTCTAAAAGAAAATCCTCCCCTTCTTCCTCATCCTCAGGAACATTCACTTTGCTGTGTGATGCATGGCATTTTTAGGAGGAAACTAAGGGAGATATCTCCACATCCCAGTCTTAACACACTTGGTAAGGAATGCAGATGCTAACACTGCCAGGCTTCAAACACTGCTGTAAATTATGGATCCTCAGACAGACACTATACTCGCATGCTACCTGGCTAATATAAAGCACAATTTCCTAATTTGTACAGAAAGAGAAACAATTTACATCACAGAGAAAAAAGAAAAAATCTAACACAAATTTTTCTAGACCTTTTTTCTTTAGAAATCACACTACCCAAAACGTTCAGTTTTCCTGGACTTGCCACCTTCTGGCGATTCCAGTGTTTGTTCCGAGGCTGAGAGGGAGAGAATTCCTCCTGCTGTTCTGCTTCCAGATCTACACTTCCAGCTTAGCCTGGAGTGATGAGCATGAGCCACCCACTACTTCAGAAGTGCAGGAACCCACAAAGTTATCCTCAACCCATCCCTACCCTCCATCCATGTCTCCTGGCTTCATTTCAAAAGCAGTGTTTTCTGTCTTGCACTGGCATGCTGGGCTTCAAGCAATTCCCCTCACTCCAACTGACTACAATGGTGGAACACATTTTCCTGACCAGGCACTGCCTCCAGCCTCCACATTTTTTTCCTACAAGTTGATTGATGAAACATGCGAAGATGGACTAATCTGTTAAAGAAACCCAACAACCTAGGGAGTTTGGTTGAAATTCTACCAAGTTCTCTTTCAAGTGACAATGATAGAACTGAGTTTTCTTATTCCATTTTTAAATCAGTCCAGAAGAGATAAACAAGCAAGGGAATCCATCCATCAAGGGCTGCAGGAGACCTAGTGCAAATGAAACAACTGAGGCCAAAGCAAAGCAAAACGAAGCATTGAAATCCAGAAACCAAGCTGCTGCAAGTTGCAGGCTGAGTAAAACCTTATAATTAGCAGCATTTGTCTCTAAAACCAAAGGGGAGGAAGGGCTGGTTAATCTTAATCTGTGTCTATATGACAGATTACAGATTAACAGAGTTGGAAAGGGACCTTGTAGGTCATCTAGTCCAACCCATTTCTGACAGATGGTAGTCCAGTCTCTTCTTGAAAGCTTCCAGTGATGAAGCTTTTCCTTGGAAATCTATATTCTGTCCCTAGTGGGCTATGAATGTCTGAATTTGCCTGACAAACAAGGAAGCAATATTTAAAACAATAATGATGATCTGGGGGTTTAAACACTATAGACTTCCTGCTTCCACCTTTCTCAATTAATACGCACGGTCACTCATGCCCTCGTCACCTCCCGTCTGGACTATTGTAACGCTCTCTACATGGGGCTCCCCTTGAGGAGCACTCGGAGGCTCCAACTGGCGCAGAGAGCGGCCGCGCGGGTGGTGACAGGAGCGACGTGGCGCTCCCATGTAACACCTCTCCTGCGCGAGCTGCACTGGCTCCCGGTGGTCTTCCAAGTGCGCTTCAAGGTTTTGGTTATCACCTTTAGAGCGCTCCATGGCTTAGGACCTGGTTATTTACGGGACCGCCTGCTACCACCAATAGCCTCCCACTGACTAGTACGCTCCCATAGAGAGGGGCTCCTCCGGGTGCCGTCGGCCAAACAATGTCGACTGGCGGCCCCCAGGGGGAGAGCCTTCTCTGTGGGGGCACCTACTATCTGGAACCAGCTCCCCCCGGAGATACGGAGGATCCCGAATCTGCATACCTTCCGTTGCGCGCTCAAGACTTTCTTATTTCATCAAGCTGGCCTGACCTAAGTCTTTCCCCTTTTTAAATGGAAATTTTAAATTTGGTTTTAAATTATTGGGGTTTTAAATTTGTTCAGCCAAATTATTTAATTCGTTTTATTCTATTTTAAATTTTGTATTTATGTTTTATTCTATGGCTGTTCACCGCCCTGAGTCCTTTGGGAGTAGGGCGGTATACAAATTCAATAAAATAAAAATAAATAAATAAATAAATAATATACTGCTCAAAAAAAATAAAGGGAACACAAGCAGAAGACATCCGAGATCTGAATGAATGAAATAGCCTTATTAAATACTTTGTTCTTTACATACAGTAGTTTTGTGTTCCCTTTATTTTTTTGAGCAGTGTATATCACATAGTGAGTCTCCTGATGGCCTTAGAGACAACTGAGATACAATTGCTTTCTCTAATCTGGATACCATTGTCTTATATCCCCAACCCAGTGGTGAAATTCAGCCGGTTCTATCTGGCTTGGGAAAACTGGTAGCGCAGGCGGCGGGAGGCTCCGCCCACCCGCCTGGACGTCATCATGTCCCGTTTTTGACCCTCTGTGCATGTGCAGAAGGCTCTGCACATGTATGGAGGAGGCACCCACAAGCATAGGGAGCGTGCTCACATTTGCAAACCGGTAGCGAAGGTAAGTAAATTTCACTCCTGCCCCAGCCCTCAAAAAAGAAGCCATTTATAACTAATCCTACCACAAATGCCTTCCTAATTGGCAAGTATGACTACTTTCACAAATCTGTCCATCTGTTTCTTCCAGTGAAATATATTCAGGCTCATTCTGTAACCCACATTTCTCAACGCACTGACAATGAGATACTCTTTTACTTTGATGTTAATGTCCTGTTAAGTGCAGCCAAATTGCTTTAGTTTGTGCTGAATGTCAGCCACTAGAGTGTCCCAGAAAGTTTTGCTAAGACTAAAGAGGTATTTCAGTCATGTTAACATGTAATTATTCCACATAAAATGATCTCAAATATACAGTAGTAGATTAATTGAAAGTCAGTCTCTGCAAAAATGCTGCAGGCTGGAAAAGGAATTGATTCAAAGGACTAAACTTTTAGCCAAATCCATACTTTTTTTCCTTGGGAGCCTCAGCTCTTTGATAATGTTCTTCATCACTTCTCTTGTATAGGTAACCTTTGACTTATGACTATGAATATTTGAAGTTATGATAGTGCTGAAACAAGTGACTTACAACCGGTCCTACACATTACATCACAGCATCATAATTCACTTAACTACATTATTTGCTTATAAGGCAAAAAAGATCATAAAATCGGTCACATGATAACTCACTTAGCAACCTCATCTTTTAGTGATGGGAGTTCTGGTCCCAACTGAGATCATAAATTGAAGACTACCTGTATTACAGAGATATGAAGGGAACCAGAAGCATCTTATTGGTGTCTTTCTCACACAGAAAAGTGGGTTGTTGTTTTTTACATTGGCCAATACAAACCCTATATACCGTATTTTTTGGACTATAAGATGCACCGGTATATAAGATGCACCAAGATTTCAAAGAGGTAAGTAAGAAAAAAAAGGTTTTTGCCATCCCTGGTCCCCAGGAGCACTCTGCAGGCCTCCCAAACCCTCTGTGTGCCTCATTTTTCACAAAAATGGGATGAGCGGGGCGGGGCTTCAGGACACCAAAATGGCTGTATTCTGTGTATAAAACGCAACAACATTTCCACCCCCTTTTAGGGGGGGAAAGTGTGTTTTATACTCTGAAAAATATGGTAAACGAGAGTGCATATTTGTTTTCTCTTTCATATTCTACTCCTTGCGGACATTGCATGGATAGTACTGTAACTCAAAAGAGTATCAGATCAGGAAAAATCATTACTTCCAATTTTATACTCCAAATAGTGTGGTAGGACTCTAAGCAAATCAGTGGTATTTACTAGCAAAACCAAATCACCTCATTAGATCTATGAACTGGACCAAAAGTGATGGTACTAAATATACACAATTCAGATAAATTGGACAATAAAAAAGGGTGAAATTCAACAGGTATGCAATTCCACAGACTATCAAACATAACTACTTATTGGAACATGTATATACATCATTTTATTATTTTATTTGTATCTACCTTTATTATATTTACAAATAATTCAAGATAGCTTATCCAACATACCTTTCTCTGCCTGTTTTCCCCACAACAACCCTGTGAGGTGGATTGGGCTGAGAGTGTATGACTGGCCCAGAGTCACCCAGATGGCTTTCATGGCTAAAGTGAGACTTGAACTCACGAACCAGTATAAATAAATTAATTCCCCATAAGAAAAGTATTATATCACAGTACATTTTGGCTATAAAGTAACAATTCATGATTTACACAAAACTAAACTGAAGTCTCAGAGGAATGAATACCTAAGCTAGGAAATTTAAATGTTCTTTTTGGTCAGAACGTGATTCATGGGTTGTATCCCCAGAAGATATTCTTAGATGATTATAGAGAAAATGAAAGATGATTCCTCTAAAGACTTATACTGTATGCTACATTCCAATGCAGAATTTGACAAGGATTCAATTTATTAATTTTTTGGTCTTTGTTCTTTTTTTAACGCAAACTAAAAAAAGGTTCCAGCTTCCATTTTTCTATTTCTCCCTATAAAAGGGCATAAAATGGCAAGGTCATAGACAAGGCTCCAAATGCTTCAAGTCCTGTTGAAATCAGTTATGTAATAGTGACAAATAAGTGAATACTGCATGATGATGCAGAAATCAAACAAAAACCCACTTGCTCTGTGTTCCTACATCAAATTATTGCTCTGTAAAACTCAATAACTACCAAGGAGACCAAAGCTGCAGCTAAGACCTGCTCCATATTACAAATGACTCTGTTATCTGTTGACTTAGTCTCATTTGATTTGGCTCACTAATCGTGCAAATACATCAACCATGAACTGCAAGTCAGAATTCATTGGAATTATGTTATCCCAAAAACAAATCATGATTTAGTAGAGGTGGTATTCAGCCGGTTTGGACCAGTTTGGATAAACTGGTAGCGGCGACCACCTACCCGGATGTAATGCTGTCCTATTTAGCCATGTTTTCGATGCCGGGTGCATGTATGGAAGGTGTGCGTGTGAGCAAAGCGCATGCACGGAAGGCCGGGTGCATGTGCGGAAAGTGCGCGTGTAAGCAAAGCGCATGCACAGAAGGCCGGGCGATTGCACGGAAGGCATGTGCGTGTGAGCAAAGCAAGCGTGCATGCGGCAAACTGGTAGCAAGAATATGTTAAACCCACCACTGATTTAGTTTGTTGCCATCCAGATCTTACAGACTTCAAACAGTCTGGGAGACTTGCATGGGATTCTTGGTGCATGAAACCCAAGAGGAAGGTTTCCCCTCATTTTGATAATAAACCATAAGATATTATTTTCTTCTCAATTAAAAAAAAGGTTTCTTGGAAAACTTGAAACTCTCAAACATAGTAGTCTCATTTCTACAAAATGCCCCAATAAAAATGATATTTCATCAAAATAACAACCAGAAGCTTTAAAGTACCAGCATTTTTTTTATAGTACCAGCCTCCATTGACAATAATAAATGGATGCTACAATTTTAATGTTAAATATGCATTTGTGAGTTGTTCTGGAGGATATGTAGATCCATCAAGTACATTAATCTTCTGGCTCTCTAGAAGGAACTCAAGATTCTCCTTCCCTTTCCAGCCTCTGAATCCTCTTAAAAATCCTGGGGACCTGTAGGTTTAGTCAAGGAGTAGCCTAAAGTCATCCAATGAGATTTTGTGGAAATCTGAACTAAGATTTTATTCCAACACTACAGTAATTCTACTGTAGATAGAAGTAATCTTTCTTCAACCTCAAAGCAGTTCCAGAGCAGTAGTCAATATATTAATCTAGCAATAAAAATATGGGAAGAAAAACTTCAATACTCCCCATCCCACAACTAGGCAGCCAGACAAAGGGAACTAAAATGGGCAGTTATAAAATGCCTATTTATTGTCTGAGTGGGGCTTTATGGAGGGTCAATCAAACTTTTGATTGCTGAGTCTTCTTTGGATATTCCCTTTCCAACCTAATAATTGAAAAAATGCTGAAACATTATAACTAGTCCATAAATAACAACAAATTAAGCTTTTGTACTGTGGGCCTCAGTGGCTAAGATGCTGAGCTTGTTGATCAAAAGGTCAGTAGTTCAACGGTTCAAATCCCTAGTGCTGCATAACGGGGTGAGCTCCCGTGACTTGTCCCAGCTTCTGCCAACCTAGCAGTTCAAAAGTACATAAAAAATGCAAGTAGAAAAACAGGGACCACCAGGTAATAGGCATTTAATCATGCCAGCCACATGACCACGGAGACGTCTTCAGCTCTGAAATGGAGATGAGCACTGCCCCCTAGAGTCGGGAACGACTAACATGCATGTGTGAGAGGAACCTTTACCTTACTGTAGGCCTAAGGAATAAAACACAGGTTGATGTAGGGTTCTCTTAGCAGAAATTGCAGCAATATTAGCATCACCATTGAAATGTTAAGGTTAAGACTCTTCATAGATTTGTCATATTATAATAAATAAATAAATAAATAATCATAATCAGCATAATACTAACAATTATATTGTTTACATTTCTATCTTAACATATTTTCTACTCTTCTTTAATCTCCTTTATTTCCAACTTCTATTTTTATTCTCTAACCATTGATAAAATAATTCCCATATCATATATTCAGTTTGTTCTTTCTCCTTAACTGCCAGTGTTAATCTGTTCATTTCTGCACATTCTAATATTTTCCTAATCACTTTCTCATCAGTAGGGATCACTTTTCCAATTTTGTGCAAATACGATTCTAGCTGTGGTTAATAGATGGATGTGATCTCTTTACTATAAGTTTCAGGTACAATCCCCAACAAGAATATTTCTGGTTTTAACTCAATGTGCTATTTTATCATCTTTTCCAGCCATGTATGTATTTTTGTCCAATATTTTTTTGCTTCTACACATGTCCACCACATATGATAATAAGACCCAGGTAACTGGTGGCACTTCCAACATTTAGCTGACTTATCTTTGAACATCTTTGCCAACCTCGCCGATGCGAAGTGCCATCTATAAAACAACTTATACAAATTTTTTGCCCATGCTATTATTATCTCCTTCACTTATTGATCTTCCAGTTTTATGCCCAATAAGTAGCTGTACAATTTCTTTATCAATCTTTCCTCTGTTCCTGTTAATATCTTATCTAATTTTGTTAATTCTTTATAAAAACCATATAATTTAGCATCTTTCTTTCTCACATCTAGAATGTATCTGCACTTGTAAATACCATGTCATATCGATCCCTTGATCACTCAGTTCTTGTTTAGTTTTGAGTTCCTTTTCATTCAAATTGGGTGGGTTTATATTAATATTAGGATAGTCCTACTATGGTTTATGAACTTGATTTGGATTTACACTTTATGTGAAGCCACCTTTTATCATGTTATGCTAAGCAACTATAATCCGACAGGTTTTTATAACACCCATGCTTCACAAGTTTTAATAGTTGGCTTCATACAACATGCTAAGCCAAAAATAAACAATCATGCAACCTTTGAATCCAGTTTTTGTGGTTGTCTTTTTTTTAATACTGCTCTTCTGTTTCTGTCCTCCCAAATCAAGGTAGATTAGGAAACAACACATAAAGGAAAATGTCAACTGTACAAATTGTGAGAGAAAATAAAAACCTAGATCCATCAGCTTATCTGTACACTCCACCCAAGCAGTCTTGACTCCAGGAATGCCACGTTTCATTGCTCAAAAGCCAGGAAGAGCCATTCAGGTGTGCAGATGCCCTATCTGCTTCTAATGACCACAGATAGAAAGACTGCAAATACTGACAGCTTCTGGGACCATCACACAGATGTGGATGCCAGCTGAGGTTGCCACAAAAGATCAGATTCACTATATCTGTTCTGGTAAAAGCACAGAAACTGGACAAAATAAAAAGTTTAAATCATTGCTGTGACTCTTTTAATGGTCGTCTCCTAATTCTGGAGGAACTTCTACATCAGTTTGCTCTTGTAGCAGTGCTAAGCAGATCTCAAAGATTCCTTCAGTGGAAAGAATAGATTTCAGTCTATAGATCTCCTACATTTGATTAACAGTTGGAACAGTACCAGATCCCGAGACATATCCAACTACATGAGAGCACCTTCCCGGACTTGGAGCTCTTCAAATGGATTACATAAGAACATGCAGTAAATTTACCAATTGACCCTGAAAGTTGTGGATAATGAATATTATAGTCAAACACATTCTGAAAGTGCCAGGCTGGGGACTCTGTGCAGCTACTTTTTTAGGGCCCTATAGCTGTTTTGAACAGCTACTAGCTTCCAATGAAGAGATGGTGCCCTAATTCTCCCCTCTCCTATTTTTACTAAGAGCAGAATAGTATTTCGGCACATTCTTGAAAGAACACTGTGAATTGTAAATAGAACACCAATCGGAACTTTGCTGAGGTTGATTCAATGATGATTTAAATACATAAACCCTGATCTTTAAGAAGGAAAGTAATCTCATGCCATTAGTTTTATTACCCTCCTTTTCAAAGAGGAGCACTAACTTATGTTCGCAGTTGGCAGAGAAGGAAATGGCATGGCCGTTCCCCAATACCCAAGTTTGTGACTCTAGAATGAAGGCGAGTCAAACCAGACAGCCTTCCTGCGTCAACCCCCAGACAGTCGCCTTCACTTTCCCTCTAGGGCGCGCCCAGTCAACACACCCCGAAGTCTCAAAGGAAGAAGTTCGCATCCGGGCAGTTTGGAGTTGCAACCTCGCTTAGCGAACAGGCAACCCCGACACTGAGCAACGCCAGCTGCCCGGAGAGTAACCGGACGTTGCAACTGGCCGTAGGACTCCCTTCGAAAGAGTTACAGAAGAAGCCAAGATCACTGACTGACTTACTTCGCCTGGCTACGGGGCGTAAGGACCCGAGCCTGGTTTCTCCCACAGGCTGGAAGCTGCTGCGATTTTCGGGCTGATTTAGTTGCTCCAGAGAAGAGGAGAAGCAGCACTACTAGCAGCTCCTGGTCTGCGCGGGGAGGAGAGCAAAGCCACTCTCGAAAAAGGAAGGAGTGCCCGAGCCGTCTTCTCACAGCCGACCTCAGCAATCGATGCTCCACATCATCCAACCACTCCCACCTGGAGCGGGTCCGAAGTGGCCGCCCGCCCTGCTGTCTATCCGCCCTCGCCGGGTCCGGGGATTGCAAGGCGGTTCTTCGCCTGAACGCGGAAACAGGATGCCGGGAGCTCCGGAGAGGGCTTTCCAGGAGCTGCCCTCGAATTCTTACGGGTCTCGACCGCCCTGCTGTAGCTACGGGAAAATCTCACTTCCTTCCTCGTGGCGGGACGTCACTGGTAGCACAATAATACGGTTTTTAACTGCTATTTCTATAGCCACTTTTTGCTCCGGAGAAAGTTTTATCGAATTCTGTGACCTAGTTCGCGTATGGTGTTAAAATGTTATCCAAAATACATTTTAGGATTCTTTTTTATCGTGAGAACCTAAAACTTATTGTTTGGGATTTACATGATTAAGGAAGCCTTAAACTGTAATAAAGAGTATAGTAATTGTAGCAAGAGCAGAATGATCTTATGGACATCCATGTTCAAATTTCTTAAATCATAGTTGGTTGCGCTCCAGTTCACGTGTATATGAAGATTTCTCGTTGCAGACAATGTCGTTGAGGCAGGCTGTGCGGTGACGTCACAGATTTTTGCGGAAGGCAGGGGCTAGTCAGGACTCATCAGGCGTTTGTTTCTATAAGCTGGAAGTCGAAAGGCGTATAAATTTAAATAATTATAATTATATCCCCGATGTATCTCAGCGTTTCTGATTTGGAAGAACTTTAGTGAACAACATCGAAAAGACTTTATTGCTAGTCTCTGAAGCTGTGGTCACATACACCTGAGTGCATGCAAATACTCTTTCCTGATGTTTCAGGTTTTTTGTTTCGTGTGAACCTAAAACAAGTATGATATTGATTTACTGAAATGCTCTAATTTATAGTATTCGGATTAAAATACTCCAAGATGACAGCCATTTTGAATTCAAACAATACAGCAATATGCTTGGGTGGAAGGTAATATGTAATAACATCGGACCAGCCTATTTGCAGGACTACCTGTCCCCCATTGTTTTTGCCTACCCCACCAGGTCTAACAGGGAGGGCATGCTTCAGATCCACTCCATCGGATAATGTCACCTTGTTAGACCCCATATCTTATCTGTTTTGTGGCTGACTTGTAAAATAGTACCTCCATTAGAGATCTGTGTGGCCCCAAGGCTGTTAGTCTTCTGTAAGGCATTAGAAACCTGGTTGTATTCCCAGACATTTGTGCCAGGAGGTAAGGTGAATCTCTTGATGTGTTTTTTTAAAATTTTGGGATTGTTATTTTAACTGGTTTCTTGTGACTTTATACTGTTATGATTTTAATCCTTGTACAGTACTCCACCAAGGGTCATTATTGTGAAATGGGTGGTCTGTAAATAGTTAAGTTTTGTGCTTGCTCTGAAAGCATTGTGCTTCCTCTGAAGTTTATATCTGACCATGCCATACACCTGATGTAGGTGATTGGTAGAAAATTAGGCTTGAATTTTGTTGGTCTACTAACTACTACTGTAATAAAGATTTGGTTGACAGGTATGCCTTTATGGTTAGAGTCACATATCACACTAAGCAGCAGGAGTTTGTACGGCACACTGGACTAAAAAATTGATTCATTTAGGGTTCAGTGTATTCACATGAATCCAGGCAACTGGTTTAATTCAGTACATTTAGTTAGTCATGGCTTCATATATTGTACAGAAAATGCCAGTGTGGTTTGTTTAGTTAGGCATTTGTGTGTGCGCATGTGCCTTTGTGTTAGTCTTGATGCTTGGCAACTAAATGAACACGTCCCTGCATGTTTTTGGCAAGATTTTAAAAAGTGATTTGCTCCTGCCTTCTTCCTTCCTGAGAGAGAGCGATGGGCCCAAGATCTGCACATCCTTGTTGGTTATCATGAAAGGAGGAGATGAAATATATATCTATATCTATATATCTAAGCTTATATATACAGTATAAGCAAACAATTGGCTGCTGTCTCAAGCAGTTTTGGAAGAGTATGTGAAG
Source organism: Pantherophis guttatus (assembly GCF_059756535.1). Classification (NCBI taxonomy): domain Eukaryota; kingdom Metazoa; phylum Chordata; class Lepidosauria; order Squamata; family Colubridae; genus Pantherophis; species Pantherophis guttatus. Next base: position 112,565,808 of record NC_142064.1, read on the forward strand.
TAGCACCATCTAGTGCTGTTCTGACTGAAAAACACATTTTAATTTTTAGTAAGAAATATAAAACTGATTATATGCATGTCACAGAATAACTAATGAACCACATTTTAATCTAATTTGTTCAGTGAATTTGGTTTATGTGGTGGGTTTATGGTTCAGTGTGTTGTGCAAATTCAGAAGATTAGGTTAAATTGGATAACTGGTTCTTTTTAACACAGATAAACTCATTGTTTGACCACAACTTTAGGGCTCAGATCTATATAAGATGTTGGAAAAGGAGTTTGGAGGTCTAGAAAGCAGGAATAGCAATAGCACTTAGATTTTTATACTGCTCCATAATGCTTTACAGCACCCTCTGGGTGGTTTACAATGTCAGAATCATGCTCCCAACAATCTGGGTCCTCATTTTTCTGACTTCAGCAGGATGGAAGGCTGAGTCAACCTTGAGCCCATCAGGATAAAATTCCAGACTGTGGGCAGAGTTTGCCTGCATTACTGCATTCTAACTTCACCACCAGGGCTCTTGACCAGGAATCATTGACCATCACAAATAGCTGTCCAACCTTTATTTGAAAATTGTCAGTGATGCCTATTCCATTGCTTAATAGCAATCACAATCAGAAAATGACTCCTTATTTTGAACCTGGTTCTGTCTGTAAACAGATACAGTGACTGTATCTGGTGTCAGGTGCCACCTGTCTTGTATTTCTACATCTGGTTTTTAGTGTATAACTCTGCATTTCTTCCTATTAAACTGAATTTTACTGGAAAAAGACCCAATGTTCAAGTTTTTCAGGATCCTTTTGAACATTGAACCTTCATGTAGATAGGTCAGGAGAACAGCTGTGCAGTCCCAGGAAAAAGTGTGGCTGTTTTGAGGAACTGCAGTTAAATGCTGTGTGAGTGCCCTGTAGGATTTAGAAGTTTGATTTTTATTCTCCACTAGCACAGCAAATTGATTTTTTCTGTTTTAATATTTGTTATATATTCATCTATGTAACATAAATAACAAGGAATGCAGAATCTTTTCTGGTACTAAATATAGTCAATTCAAAGTGAATAAGAAGATATGAGACTAAACCTGCCACGTGTGAAACAGGGCCAATGTATCTCAATGGACAAACAAAGGGGCCAGCTTCCCTGCTCAACAGGGCAGCATAAGTATGTGTCCCATTAGTGATGCAAAATTGGGAATTATACCATGTAATTAATTACCTACTATGGATTAGCCCATTTTCTTCTGTTGGAAGAAATATCCTTCTGGGTTCAGTTCCAAGTGGGGAAAAAGACACTGGATTCATGGAAGTTGCTTGGAAAAAAGGTTTATTGATGAACAGGATCACATGGCTTGAGTTCCTGAGCAGAAAAAGGGCATAGATGCTGAGAGTGCCTTGGTTTCATGCCCTTTGTTGGGCTTTGAATATGAGGTTATATTCTGATTGGTTGTCAGACTCCCATGGGGCCATGCAGGGGCAAATCTGTATACTGTGTTTTGAGTCCAAGTTTGGTTGAGACTTGCTCGGTGATGTAATCTTCCCAGGTGCCATGTGGTGAGTTCTGTTGCTGGATGGGTAGAAGGCTAATCCTATCTTTGTTGGATCTTGGGTGAGGGCAATTCCTACTAAGGCTCTGCCTGCAGGAAGTAGATCTTTGTTATGTAGAATAGACAGGCTCAGGTCTTAATGGCCCATTGACAAAGGTGGGGGGGGGGCTGAGTTTCTGCCTCCTTTTAGGGGAAATATTCTGTCCTTTTAATATTTCCTAAAATATCTCATTCTTCTAGGAGAGGGGTCTATATCATCCTTGCTGACCTAAGCTTGGGGCTCTCAGTCCGCTTTGGTTGGGCCAGAGAACATATTGGTGTCTCAATGTAGAAAATTGAAACTCAGATCTCCATTTTTCTGGTTCTCATTTTAGTGGAGCAATTTTTCACTATGGTAACCCAATATGCTAAGTACTTTTTGGGCTTCAGATCTGAAGTATCAGCCCTAATAATGTTCTATGTGAAATAGTAACATTACATTTATGTTGTCTGTCAAAGGAAGAGGTTCTCCTTGCCAATCCCACTATCAGATCCCTAAAAGTGATACTGCCATTCAATTGGAAGAAGGGGGAGACTTGGATTCGATTTACCAGCATTGCCTGTGTCAACAGATATTTTACAACCTATATCCTGGCGCCAAAGAGCCCTGAGATCCCCTTAACTTTGGGGAATGTTTGATAGCCATGTGGGCTGTTTCACTTTAAAGGGTAACAGTGTGAATGCATGTTTATTCGGGTTCTCGGGGAAACTAGTAAAGAAAACATCTTCATACTTGTGTATTGGCTAAAATCTGCATTCTGACTTAAAGGGAGGGGTCTCTACTGCTTTAATCCTATTTGTCTTGCCTAGGGGTATTCAGATCTTGCTTTAACTGGGTTGTTATCACTTCTGCTTAATAAAAGGTTCCTTTTGAACAACCATGTTTCAAGAGTTTTTATTTTCTTAAGTTGGAAGAAGAGGCAATCATTACACCCACTATTGTTTGGCTGCCTATTTGCCCTCTGCCTAGGTGACATGATTGCTGCTCTTTCTGCTTGAAGTTTGGTTTTCATCTTTCTGTCTAGGTCAGCGGTTCTCAATCTGGGGGTCGTGACCCCTTTGGGGGTCGAACGGCCATTTCACAGGGGTGGCCAAAGCCCTCTCTCGCCCCCCCCCACACTTTCACTCACCCTCACCCTCTGCCTCTGTTGGATCGCAGGTCGCCGTTCGCTTACCCTGCCCACTCCCAATCTATTGCTGCCTCCTGAGTCCCAGCTGATGGCTAGAGGGAAAAAAACTGTTTAAATTCTTGCCTTGGGGCTTCAAAGGGCCGCCCTACAGCTGATCAGTATTAAAAGAAAACAAATGAGTAGACCGGTGCCTGCAAAAATAGAAAAAAACAGACCCTTTCAGCTTCAGCACAGGTTAATTACCATAAGTTCATTTGATCAGCCTCCTGACTCTCAGCTGATTTGCTCTCAGCTGTTTTGCGGAGGGCTCTGTTGCTAGCTAGCGGCAAAGAGGTAAATTGCTGGAGCAGATTTTTTTTCCCCCTAGCTATGCTGAAAAAGCGAAACTGAAAGTAAAGCAGGGTCTTTGCTGCAACGTGACAAAATGAGGCAGAGAGAGATTTCTTTTTCTTTTTCCTCACCAAAAAAGGTAGGTGCAAAACTGCAAACAATGGGAAATTTAGGGCAAAAGAAGAGGTTCAAGATTTTAAAACACAAAAGAAAAAAAGCTCTATTTAACTAGGGAATTGTAATAATTGAGATACTATTAATTGTATATTGTGTTGAAAGCAGAAATGGTTAAGTTGTGGTTTGGAGGAATATATGAGGGAAATTATTTGGTTTATTATTATTGGTAAATATAATTAATTGATTTGTAAGAAATTGGATTGCATGGAAATAATTGGAATATTCATGTTCATATTGATTAATATACAAAAAAGATAGTTATATAACTAATTGATTTATATTAAGATGTTGAATTTGTATTAAACAACTGTATTACATAATTACATAATTAACCAATGTGAGGATCGATATAAAAATAGATGACAATGCGAAGGGGTATAATATAGAATAGAAGGGAAAAATTGAATTTGATTAAGATTAGAGATGAGGATGAAGGGTAATATTGGTTTTTTAAAAAAATAGATGAGGAATAAATATGGCAAAAAGGAAATATAGAAATTGTAAATTTAATTGAAATGACTAAACATTGAACCTTCAGGTAGGTTCAATTTGTTTAAATTTGTGAACCGGCCAAATACTCTGTTCAAAGAAAATACATTGTATGTTTGTATGTTTGTTTCTAATTATTTCTATTTATTTATATTAGTTCTCTTTTATTCTTTAAAGTTTAATAATTCATTCTTTATCTTAATATCTTAATATTTGTTTGGGGTTGGTTTTCTTCCCTTTCATCTTTTTTATTGTACAGCAATCTTTCTCCTCAAACCTACCACCTCTCTCTTTTCTTTCCTTCTTACTTTCTCTTCACCCCCTTCTTCTCCTCCCTACTTCCTCTTCCTTTCTCCTTCTCCTCCTCTCTTCCTCCCTCTCTTACCCTCACTCCTACTTTAATTTCCCTTCCCTTCCTTCATCCCTCTCTATTGCTGTATCCTTTTATGCACATGGACTACTCAGAAGGCTGAAAAAGTTATTTTTGACTGGTCCTTGCACTTTTGACCAGTCCTCGAACTTACGACTGTCCTCACATTTTAAGGTTTTTGCCCTATTTTGTCACCATGGTGAAGAGAAGCAGTTGTGAAATGAGTGACATGGTTGTTAAGAATGCTGCACGGGCATAAATGTGAGGATGGTCATAAGTGTGAGGACCAGTCAAAAGTGCGAGGACCTGTCAGAAATGACTTTTTTCAGTCCTCTGAGTAGTCCCTATACACATAGCCATGGCCACCCGGTCACATGACCAGCTTGCCATGCCCACTCAGTCACATGACCTCCAAGCCACACCCACAAAATAAGCCATGCCTACAGAACCGATAGTAAAAAAATTTAGAACCCACCCCTGGTTGGGGGTCACCACAACATGAGGAACTGTATTAAAGGGTCGCGGCATTAGGAAGGTTGAGAACCACTGGTCTAGGTTAATTCTTCCTGTTCCACACATCAGTTTGCTTCTTCCTGCTTAAACTTCTAATCTCATTTTATTTGTAAATTTTAAACAAATTCTACTTGAGCTTCAGATCCCTAGGTAGATGCTGAGTCCTGGGTGTTGTGTACTGGGCATACTCTAATGTTTAGGCCCCCTGTTGGAACGAATAAATATGGGAACGTGTTGTGATTGGTTGACCTAGCTGACAGGGGAGTATATAAGAGCTGTCAAGAAGGGCTCGGGGTTTCGTTCGCATGTATATGTTAATTGGTTAGGTTGTCGGTTCCAGTTAATAAAAGAGTTACCTCAGCCGTTCATGAGTTGTCAAATATAAATGAATACAGTATTTATTACTGGCGACGAGGATGGGATAGTGGACCCAGCGGAAGAGACGCAATCGAGGACAGCAGCCTGAGGTAACCTCTGAGGTAACAGTGAAATGAAGCAGATATAAGGCCATGGCGGCACAGTAGATGTTTCCCCCATTTGACCAAGGCAAAGAGACATGGGATGCTTACATTGCCAGATTTGAGTGTTTTTTAATTGCCAATGACTATACTAATCTCTCGGCTGAGAGGAAGAGGGCATATTTCCTCAGTTTTTGTGGCCCTGAAATGTTCGACACAGCTATGACCCTTATGGCCCCTCAATCAATTCATGCCGGTACGTGGGAGGATTTTCTGGCCAAACTTAAAAGACACTATGCACCTGCACCCTCCCGAATCGCCCGCAGACAACATTTCTATCACCGCGACCAAGCCCCAGGTGAATCGATTAATCAATATGTCGCGGCGTTGTGAAGGGCTGCCCGTCACTGCCAATTTGACAACCTAGATGACTACTTGTTAGACCGCCTCGTGAGTGGCGTGCGCGATAAGAACTTGAAGCAGCGTTTGATCGCCAATGCTGACCTCACATTTCAGGAGGCTTTACGGGAGGCATGTGCCGCGGAATTAGCTACCCTATCCATTGCCGAACTACCCCGTGGCCAGACCGCTCCCAATTCTGAGACTGGCGCGAACTCAGCTAATGAAATTGTGACTGAACGGTATTCTGACTCAGAAGAAGAGGAAGGCGAGGTTTGCCAAGTTAAAGGGACTAAGGCTAGGCAAGTGAGGGAGAGGAACAAAACTGACGGATTCCCCGGGTGTTACAGTTGCGGGGGACAGCACATTCGTGCGTCATGCCGTTGGAGAGACGCTGTCTGTAGGCTCTGTGGGCGGCGAGGACATATTGCCAGGGTGTGTCACTTGGCGCAGCCGCAGATCAACTCGCGTTCCCCTGCTGAAAACAACGCGCCACGCCATTCCGGCCCGAGACCCGCGCATGTGCGCCAACGACAAGGATTTTCCGCCATCAATCGAGTGACGTCACGCCAGCGAGCGGTAAATCCAAAGATTACTCTGACAGTTCAGATAGAAGGGCGCCCGTGCAACATGGAAGTGGACACGGGGTCCTCCACAACCATCGTATCGTGGAGCACGATCAAACGTCTAGTGCCGAAGCTGGCCAAGCGACACCTCAAACCTTGTTCTCTGCTACTGAAGGACTACCAGGGCGCCCTGATTCCGGTTGTGGGAACCGGTACCTTCAGAGTTACTTTTCGTGAATTTCAGGGTCGTCTCTCTTTAATAGTCGTTGATGGTCCATTACCTAGCTTACTCGGCCTGAATTGGTTCGCCGCCCTGGGCCTTACTATACAGGGCATTCACTCTATCCAATCATCTGAATTAGACCTCTTGGCGCGTGAATTCCCGTCTGTTTTTTCCGATTCGTTGGGCAAATACACTGGCACTCCCGTATCATTCAGCCTTGATCCTGCGGTCCCTCCAAAACGCCTTAAGCCGCGCCGGGTGCCTCTTGCATTACGACCGCGCGTAGACAAAGAACTGGACAAGCTTATTCATCAAGGCGTCTTAGAACCTGTAGATTACGCCCGTTGGGAAACCCCCACTGTCATCGCAATTAAAGCCAACGGCTCCATCCGCATCTGCGCTGACTACCGGGCAACGATTAATCACGCCCTGCAGGATCATGCCTATCCTGTCCCGGTAGTCCAGCATTTGCTGCATTCCCTGGGCCAGGGGTCAGTTTTCGCAAAGCTTGATCTATCCCAGGCATACCAGCAACTGCCTGTGGATGATCTCACCGCCAACGCACAGACCATCATCACACATCGTGGGGCTTTTCATTGTCGCCGCCTGCAGTTCGGTGTTTCGGTCGCCCCTGGGATTTTTCAAAGTCTTATGGAGCGTTTACTCTATGGAATCCCAGGGGTCGCCCCTTACTTTGATGACATCATCGTTTCAGCTGCCTCTGTCCCTCAACTACTGTCTCGTCTCTGACGCATCCTCACAGTTTTCAAGCAGGCGGGGCTCACCGTTAAGAAGGACAAGTGTCTTGTTGCTGTGTCACAAGTGGAATTCCTCGGATTCCTTATCGACCGCCACGGCATCCACCCAACCCCCGTGAAGACTAAGGCCATCCTGGATGCTCCGCCTCCAACTTCCAAAGCTGAACTTCAAGCCTTCCTCGGCTTATTAAACTTCTATGCCGTTTTTCTGCCACATAAGGCTTCTGTGGCTGAGCCCCTACACCGGTTGCTGGACCGTGGGGCTAAGTGGGTGTGGGATACCCGGGCTGAAACTGCTTTTGCTGCTGTTAAGCGTTTACTTGTGTCTAATGCTGTTCTTGTTCAATATTCTGCTACCCTCCCCTTGGTTCTTGCATGCGATGCCTCTCCCTATGGGGTGGGCGCAGTGTTAAGTCATACCTTCCCTGATGGCCGTGAGGCTCCTATTGCCTTCTATTCCCGCACCTTAGCCCCTGCGGAGAGGAACTATTCACAATTAGACAAGGAGACATTAGCCATTATTGCAGGGGTTAAGAGGTTTCACGATTACTTATATGGCCGGCATTTCTCCATTCTGACGGACCATAAACCCCTGTTAGGGTTGTTGGCCGGGGATCGTCAATCTCCATAGTTCCTATCGCCTAGGCTTACCCGTTGGTCTGTTTTCCTATCTGCTTATTCCTATTCCCTTACATACGTGCCTGGAAAACATCTGGCACATGCAGATGCTCTGAGTCGCTGCCCCCTTAAATTGCTCCTCTGTGACCCAGCCCTGGTGTCATCCGTCATCCCCCCTGTCTGTCACTGCAGCGGACATTGCTTCGGCGTCCGCTAGGGATAAAGAGTTGTCCACGGTTCTGAAATGGGTTCTCAGGGGGTGGCCTAGTGGTGAGTTGGGCCCCGAATGGAAACCGTATAATCTCAGGAAGTCTGAGCTTTCTACTCAAGAGGGCTGTCTACTCTGGGGACACAGGGTAATAGTCCCCGCCTCCCTGCGGGACTCAGTTCTGTCAACGTTACATATGGGCCATCCGGGGATTGTCCGGATGAAGGCCCTTGCACGCGCGTATCTCTGGTGGCCAAAATTGGATGACTGCATCTCAACGTGGGTTTCTACGTGCCGGGTGTGTCAGGAGTCCCGGCTAATGCCACCTAGAGGGGTGCCCAGGGAGTGGGAAGAACCGAGGGGACCCTATTCCCGTGTGCATGTGGATTTTGCAGGGCCCATCCGCGGCCAGATGTTCTTGGTCCTGGTTGATGCTTTTTCCAAATGGGTCGAGGTGGTAGCCATGGCCTCCACCTCCACAGAGGCACTCTGCCGTGTTTGCGCACTCTGTTCGCAACCCACGGATTGCCAGACGAACTCGTGTCCGACAATGGCCCTCAATTGACCTCCACGGGGTTTGAAGTGTTCCTTGCAGGGTACGGGATTCGCCATTGCCTTATTTCTCCTTACCATCCGGCCAGTAATGGCCGGGCTGAAAGGGCAGTGAGGTCAACGAAAGAGGCGTTAGGGCGCATGGGAACTAGCAACTGGCAATCGAAATTATCTGAGTATCTCCTTACGCAGCACTCCACTCCGTGTCCCCTGACCAATCGCAGCCCTGCGGAGCTTCTCATGGGCCGCCGTTTGCGTACGGTGCTGGACAGATTACATCCTGAATACACGCACCGTACTCCGTTACTCTCCAGCCGGGCCACTGGCAGGCTGGAGGAAGGGGACTTGGTTTATGCCCGTAACTATACGGGCCAGCCCTTATGGCTTCCTGGGGTTATAGCAGAGGTTACCGGCCCATGTTCGTATAAGATAGACATGGGGGAAAATCGGATGTGGAGGCGGCATCTAGACCAGATACGGGTTAGGCACGACCCTAGAGCCAGGGGGACGGGGCCACGCGAAGTAGACACGGACATTAATCAGGATGATGAGGCCCCTACGACACAAGCCAATGCCCGCCTAAACCAAGCTCACCTGCCCTTGCTCCAAGAGTTGTCGGGGGACCGGCTGCCACAAGACCAGCAAATGGCAAGCAGCCAGAGGGATACAGCCTCGTTAAACGAAAGGCCATCTGCGGAGAGACAGACCCCTAGCTATGCCACTGAGACAAATAATGGGCAAACTCCTAGCTATGTCTCTGAACCAAATAACAACTTACCTGACTCCAGGAGTAACTGTCGCGGTACGGCACAGGAAATAAGCGAAGGTCAGGGTCAGCAAGCAGAACCAGTAGTCCCACGCCGCTCCAGTCGAGTCCGCCGTTGGCCGGGGCACCTGCGGGATTACGCATGTGCATTCTAGGGATAAAGGGGTGTTGTGTACTGGGCATACTCTAATGTTTAGGCCCCCTGTTGGAACGAATAAATATGGGAACGTGTTGTGATTGGTTGACCTAGCTGACAGGGGAGTATATAAGAGCTGTCAAGAAGGGCTCGGGGTTTCGTTTGCATGTATATGTTAATTGGTTAGGTTGTCGGTTCCAGTTAATAAAAGAGTTACCTCAGCCGTTCATGAGTTGTCAAATATAAATGAATACAGTATTTATTACTGAGAGTATACTTGCTATTGTCTTTAGCTCAATCTGTTATCCCACTCTAAACAAGTTACTGATATTTATTTAATACTTGCATAACAGTCTTATAAGTAATCATCTGATATACCTGAGCTTTATAAAGTTTCTTGACTTACAAGGACAACTTCACACAAATGTGAAGAGCAGAAATCAAAGAAAATTTACAATTATCGGTGTGGAACTAAAACATACAGTACCAAATTGGATATCCTAGAAACAAGTAAACTTAGATGGACCACACTGCAATTGTGGCATAAGAATATTTGATTTGTTGCAGGTAGCCTTTTTTTTTAAGCCCTACCTTAATGTCTAACGAATCAAATTGGTACAAGGGTGAACTAGCTTGAAGGGGGGGTGGGGAGGGAAAAGGAGACAGGAAATGGCCAAACAAGCCATGATGGCATTGCTCAAATGCAAAAATTATCCTAGCTTTTTAAAACTGTTCAAGAAGCCTAATTCAGGATATTTGACTCAAACTCATGCAAAAATTAGAAAGACTTGAGGAATAAGCTTTCCCCCACCTTTCATTGCCAACCTAGATTGACATAAGTTATTGTACTGTATATATATTGACCATCCCTTTCTTAGTATGTTTATGTATGGCTTTTTCTCCAATTTGAGATCACCTTCTTGTCTGTTTTACTCAGAAAATATTTGGCAGCATCCAGATCTGATGAATATGATTTATTCAATGCCTCAGATTTTTCAGTTTTTATAGACCACGGCCTCCCACAGCCCCACTGGGATAGAACTAACAGTTTAGCTTCAATGGTTGTATTTTACCCCCTACTGGACAGCAGTAATCTTTCTTGACAACAGCCTGTTTTTCAAGCTACCTTCTGGAAACTCTGGAAAGCTGAATTATTAATGGTTACATAGCAAGAGTGAAACCATGTAAATTTAACTACTTTTAACAAGTAATTGAAAAGTTGAATCATGTAGATTGGACATATGTGCATGTTTGGACATCTGTGCATGTTGCAAAGATTTCATGTTAATACTTGGGACACCCTTCAGAGTTTTTTTTTCTTTTCTTTCAGAGTTTCAGAGTCATCACCACCAAATGGATTCGCAACTGGCTGACAGACCATACTCAATGAGTAGTCCTTAATGGGTCTAAGTCTACATGGTGGGAAGTAAGCAGTGGGGTACCACAAGGTTCTGTCTTAGACTCAGTACTCTTCAATATCTTCATAAATGACTTAGATGAGGGAATAGAAGGGGAACTTACCAAATTTGTAGATGATACTAAGCTAGCGGGAATAGCTAACACCCTAGAAGATAGGCTCAAGATCCAGATGGATCTTGACAGACTTGAACACTGGGCCCTATCTAACAAAATGAAATTCAATGTAGAGAAAAGTAAAGTCTTACACTTAGGCAAGAAAAACCAAAAATACACATATAGACTGGGTGAAACCAGGCTTAATAGCAGTAACTGTGAGAGGGATCTTGGAGTCTTAGTGGACAACCAGCTAAATATGAGCCAGCAGTGTGCAGCAGCAACCAAAAAAGCCAATGCAATCCTAAATTGCATTAACAGAGGGATACAATCAAGATCAAGTGAGGTACTAATACCACTCTATAAAGCCTTAGTAAGACCACACCTGGATTACTGCATCCAGTTTTTGACACCACATTGTAAAAAAGGTTTTCAGACTAGAAAAAATGCAGAGAAGAGCAACCAGGAGGATTAGGGGACTGAAAGCTAAAACATATGAAAAACAGTTACAGGAACTCGGCATAGCTAGTCTAGTGAAGAGAAGGACCAGGGGAGTCATGATAGCAGTCTTCCAATATTTAAGGGGCTGCCACAGAGAGGAAGGGGTCAAGCTATTTTCCAAGGCACCTGAAGGCCAGACAAGGAATAATGAATGGAAACTGACCAAGTAGAGATTCAACCTAGAAATGAGAAATTTTCTGACAATGAGAACAATCAACCTATGGAACAGCTTGCCTTCGGAAGCTGTGGGAGCTTCATCACTTGAGACTTTCAAGAAGAGATTGGACTGCCATTTGTCAGAAATGGTGTAGGGTCTCCTGCTTGGACAGGGGGTTGGATTAGATGATGTACAAGGTCCCTTCCAACTCTGCTAATCTGTAATCTGTAAATCATCTAAACATGAGTATCAATTGTGATTAAGGTATGTTACTCAACCCCAATGTAATCCATGACCTACATCTATAAGTCACACTGGGCTTAATTAAGCAATGGCTTAGCATGCTGTGCAGACCAGCCTGGGCTAACTGAAGCTATATGTGTACATATGAACATGGGCAGCTTTCCAGAAAGATAAAAAGGGGTTTTCCCCCCTCTAAACTAAAGGAGTTTTACAGGCATTTTTTTAAAAGAGATTTTTTAAAAGCCCTCAGAAGGCCTATTAAATGGAACCGAGAAGAAATCTATTCATCTGTATAATGATCAAAGAGTTTAGTACACAGCAGTCCCATTTGATGAGACTAAGAACAACTTGTAATAGTGTTAGAAGGAAGTACGGTCTGGGTAAAACCTGTGAAGTAAATATCACCAAGTCATAGCTTTGAATTAGTCTGTTAAGGTGAGTTTTCTATTTTATCATTGGTTGAATGCACACACATAAAAGGTAATGTGGCTTGTTTGGGTCATGCTTTAGCATGTTGTGTCAACTTCACTAAATTACTGTTTTTAGCAAACCATGGTTTAGAGCAGGGGTGAAATGCTCCTGGTTCGGATCAGATCACCAGATCCGGTAGCGATGGAGGTGAGTGGAAAAATCCCTGCCCACCCCCATACCCAGCTGAGCCGCACAATCATCAGAGGCTTTTTTTTTAACTTTTAAAAGGATTTTTTCTACAACCTCTTTGGCCAAAAAAATGCTTTTAAAAGTAAAAAAAAAATGGCCATGCCCACCCAGTCACATTACCCACCACCACCAAGCCACACCCACAGAACCAGTAGTAACAAATTTTAGATTTCACCACTGCTTTAGAGTGATACATGGAGCCAGCTGTGGCTTAAATTATGACAACATGATGCTTAGATCAGAGTTTGTGGTTGAAATGGCCAATAAGGTGCCTTTAGAAATTCTGGATTATCACCCCAACCAGAACATCCAGGAATTAGGTAAATATATCTTCCTGTTCATATATCCAATATTGGTGTCAGGCTCCAAATAATGCATCCATTACAAATCGAATTCCGAGGCATTAATGTTGCATCTCTTCCTGGCAGAAGTGGTCAAATTTTGTATGTACCTGAGGATAGCAGTAAAGGTCCTCTCTAACAGCAAAAAATGCACTCACTTTTTCATGAAGCTTTCTTTAGTATGTTGCCTAGGTGGCGGAGTAGCACAGCGAGCTGGAACAGGATTATGTTCTCAAATTCAGAGGTACCCAGGATTTGATATTCAGAGCAGAATTTTATAAAACAGCTTACATAAAAAATCACGAAAGAAAACAAACTCTGGTTCTTGCCGCATACTAAACCAGTATTTATTTATTATTTATTTATTAATCAAATTTCTATACCGCCCTACTCCCGAAGGACTCAGGGCGGTGAACAGCCAAGATAAAATACAAATAATACAAATATTAAAAAATCCCTTAAAATTATTAAATATTTTGGCCGAAACATAGATTAAAACACCCAATTTATAAAATCACAAATTAAAAATTTAAAAGAGGAGAGTTAGGCCAGGCCAGCCTGCTGAAATAAAAAAGTTTTGAGAGCACGATGAAACGTGCGCAGGTCCGGGATCCTCCGTATCTCTGGGGGGAGCTCGTTCCAGATGGTAGGTGCCCCCACAGAGAAGGCTCTCCCCCTGGGGGCCGCCAGTCGACACTGTTTGGCCAACGGCACCCTGAGGAGCCCCTCTCTATGGGAGCGTACTGGTCGGTGAGAGGCTATTGGTAGCAGAAGGCGGTCTCGTAAATACCCCGGTCCGATGCCATGGAGCGCTCTAAAGGTGGTAACCAAAACCTTGAAGCGCATCCGGAAGACCACCGGGAGCCAGTGCAGCTAGCGCAGGAGGGGGGTCACATGGGAGCGCCACGTCGCTCCCATAACCACCCGCGCGGCCGCATTCTGGACCAGCTGGAGCCTCCAGGTAATCCTCAAGGGGAGCCCCATGTAGAGAGCATTGCAGTAGTCCAGACGGGAAGTAACGAGAGCATGAGTGACCGTATTTAACGAGTCCCAATCCAGAAAGGGACGCAACTGGCAAATCAGGCGGACCTGATAAAAAGTCCCCCTGGCCACGGCCGTCATGTGCTCTTCTAAAGACAGCCGTGAGTCCAGGAGGACACCCAAGTTGCGAACCCTCTCCGTGGGGGCCAATGACTCGCCCCCAGTAATCAGTGATGGCACCAACTGACTATATCGGGATGTTGGAAACCACAGCCACTCGGTCTTGGATGGGTTGAGCCTGAGTCTGTTTCTCCCCATCCAGATCCGCACGGCCTCCAGGCACCGGGACATCACTTCAAGGGCATCATTGGGGTGGTCCGGGGTGGAGATGTACAGCTGAGTATCATCAGCGCACTGATGGTACTTCACCCCGAAACCACGGATGATCTCACCCAGCGGCTTCACATAAATGTTGAACAGAAGGGGTGAGAGAACTGACCCTTGTGGCACCCCACATACAAGGGCCTCGGGGTCGACCTCTGCCCCCCTGTCAACACGGACTGCGACCGGTCAGAGAGAAAGGAGGAGAACCACCGTAGGATGGTGCACCCCACCCCTAACTCCTCTAGCCGGTGCAGCATGATACCATGGTCGATGGTATCAAAAGCTGCTGAGAGGTCTAATAGGACCAGGACAGAGGAACAACCCCTGTCCCGAGCCCTCCAGAGATCATCAACCAATGCGACCAATGCCGTTTCCGTGCTGTACCCAGGCCTGAAGCCCGACTGGAACGGATCCAGATACGACGATTCATCCAGGTGCTGGGGGAACTGTCGCGTATCATACAAACTATCTTAGTTTAATATGTGAACTCAACAGCAGTGGTTAATGAATCACGGTTTATGTTTTAGCATATTACCACAATAGAATTTAGACCTATATACTGCTCCACAGTGCTTTACAGCACACACTGTGCAGTTTACAATGTCAGCATATTGCCCTCAACAATCTAGGTCCTCATTTTATGGACCCCTGAAGGATGGAAGGCTGAGTGAATACTGAGCAGGTTAGGATCAAACTCCTGACAGTGGACAGAATCAACCTGCAATACTGCATTCTAACCATGGCATATGAAACCAGCCAACTGTTTTAGGAATAAACAATGGTATAGTATGAACTTGAGTCACCCAGGTAAGAGCAGAAATAGGGTAGTTACTGAAATGAGTACAGCTCAATAGATTAAAACAGTTTATGAATCCAAAAATAGGAGTTCTGTCATTAATTTACTTGTCAATCTGAAAATCCCCACTGGAAACTGGGAGAGACAAAGCGTCTAAATAAGCAACAGAAGCAGAGAGCTATTGATCTACCAAAGTAGGTTCATTTTTAATAGTAAACATTCTTTATTCCAAAAGCAGAATTCCAAAAGATAAGAATTTGCATATAAGAAGGTATTCTATATTTAAATTTTCTTTCAAGATAGCAGAATCCTGTACCTTACTGCTAAAAGTGAATCCTATTAAGGTTTTGTTCCCTGGGTATACAATTGGTATTAAATGGTATTAGACTTTTGTTAAACAATAGGCAGTGACAGTGACAGCAATACTGACAGTGACAAATCATAAAACATTGTTATAAAAATCTAACTTGGCACAACCCAATTAATATTGCATCAAGATTTTAAAACAGAAATGACAATTTATGCAAATAATTTGCTCTAATTTAAATATCCCTTCACAGTTATCGGACAATCTAATTTATACTTCAAGAGGGCATTCTGTATCTGGTTGTTTCTAGAGGAATGGTACACACTCCAAAGGATTGATTTCTGGTCATTTCCAAGCTCTTCCTCGGAGCAAAATCAGCATTTTAGGAGAAAGCATTGGAACCAGCTAGAGCAGTGGAGAGTCTACAGGCTCTCCAATTGCAAGGCAATGAATGCCAAGTTCACCCCGGTGCAGATAACACAAGCCAGATTGCAGAGAGAAGACAAGCCATGAAACTTAAAGAACTTCTGGCGCAGGTGCCGATATTTGCTGTCTTTTTCCTTCAGAAGTTGGTAAGCCTCTCGCTGACCTGAATTTCCCACTTCCTGTCCGAGCCCATGCTCCTTTTCAATCTCTTGCATCTTAAGCATGGTCTTGGTGGTGACTTGCGAGAACCAGGAGGCATTAATGGCAACCAAAATGAGGCAAATAAAAAAAAGTGTGATCTATAAGAAAGACAAAAAGTATCATGACCACTTCTGGATTCCAATTTACTATGTGTAATTTTCTTGGGAGTCTTTTTATTTAAGTTCTGGAGTTACATTCTTATTTCTAGGAAAAATGAAAGGGCAGTTGATGAACCTGATTATCCTCATTTTTAAGAGTCAATTAGCTACATAGTCCAAAAAGTATTAATGAAAATGATGTATATATTTTAAATTTATTTTAAATTAACTTCCCACCAATGTTCCTCCACAATTCTGTGAGGCAGGTTGCTGACAGAATATGATTGGCCTAAAATTAGAGTCAGCTTTCCACATTCATCATCATCATCTTTTAATTTATGGGGTCCATAATCCCTTGCGGGGTGGATTCTGGGCAACTAAATGGAGCAAGCAGAGTGTTTACTGGATGCCCTTCTTGTCGTTAGTGCCCAGAGAGAGAAATATCTGCCTCTACCGATCGAACTCACAGCCTCCTGATTGTGAGGCAAGAGCTCTACCTCTAGGCCACCACACCACTCATCAGCTTTCCACATTACACACTATTGATTCTATATATATTAAAGGAACTAGTGCAATATGAATGCTAACTTTTCTGTGCCTAGGATCAGCTCCAACAAAACACCAGTGCTTCAGAAATATTGCAAAATCTGCTGACCAGCAGAGTTGTACGGTTGTCAATCACTTGTGTTCTTGACATTTTGCTCAGTACACAGATTATTTCCCATGATCCAAAGAGATTGTGGTGAAAAATTAAGGGGAGGAACCGTAGGTTTTCAGTGATGTTTCAACTAATTCTTTAAGGACATTATCAGATAAATATGTGGTTCACATAGTCTACACATAACATCTGTATGCTTTCTCCAAGATTTTTATTTTATTGCCTCAAAACAAAGTTTTGGGGAGCTAAATACAATTATTTTCTAGATAAAGTCTGCAAGGAGCAGAAGAAAATGCATATTGCATAGTATCTTTTTCAACCACTATGATCCTTTCATTTCGGTTTGTTTTGTTGATCTTGAGTACGATTAGCTGCCAATATGGTGGTTAGCTGCCAATATGCCAACATGACCACTCAAAACAGGTTTTTTCAGTGCTAACAATATTCAGCTGCTTCCCTGATATACTCATATATCAACAGGGAAGTAGATATATACTGAGCCTATTTTTACTGTGAATGGTGAAAAAAAGGAGAGAAATTCCCTGAGGATGGGCTCCAGCATGAGTCCGAAAGCTCAGAAGAGTAAACCTCTGGTCCCAATGACCAACCCAGATTGGATCGTGAAAAAAATTAATTTAACATCCCACCACTCACTAAATACTTTTAAAGCCCCAGGCAATTATTCTGCTTCACGTCCCAGCCCCATGTATTTTCTTCCAAGTCAAAAGTTCTACTTGGAGGAAAAGATATAAATAAAACTTGTACCTTTTTAGGCAGCACTACAGTTGTACTTTGAAAGCCCCTACCTTATCTGCCCTTAAGAATTTCTCTCTAGGATTCAGATGTGCTAGACAAGAATCTGGTTGGTTTGGTTTTAGATTAGCATGTTGCATGAACACAGCCACTGAAGCTGTAAATTTAGAGTTATGACTTAGTATGTATTATGTGAATCCAGTTAATTGTGATTAATTCAGTAAACAGCTCAAATAGTAGCATCATAGTCCCTTCAGTGTTCTCACTCTTGTTGCTCTTAGCATGACAGAGAAGGCTGTTTTATAAGAAATGAAATCATTTATTTATTAATTGCATTCTATATTTGAAAAATGTGCCCAGAATGACTTAGGAAGAGCTTGTAATGCAGCATATATTATCCTGGAATCTACTCTGCATAGCAAAATTACACTAAACAAGAAATTACAGTAAGACTGAAGCACTCACACTCAATTTTCCCAGAGGTGGGAATGGTGACGAAATGAAAAAGCATTGCATGCTAAATATTATGTCTTTCTGTAGTAAAATATTACAAAATATATGTTAATTCAGTAGAGTTCTTAATTGATAAATTATAAAAAAGGGCTTTATGGCATCTTAAAGACAATCAAATTTATTATACCAAATTAAAGGCATATTTAAAGTGCCACAAAATATTCTGCTGCAAAGGTTATACATAACTATCCATCTAACAAGAATTATTAATTTATTATAAAACATTTTATACGAACTTTTGCTTTTCTTCTGAAATACAGCCGTGAAGGCTGAGAGCAAATATGATAGTGCTCTAAATACACCCTCTCTGAGTTGAAATATTCTAGAAGATTTAGAAATGTTATATAGACGGGGGACAGGGAGAGAGGCAGAAAGCAGAATTGCAATCCTAAACCAGTTTATTCAGAAGCCCACTAAATACAAATACGGACCTATTCAGTTTGAGATATTGTATTATCTCTGTTTATCCTTAATGAATGTCACTATGTCACTATCATTCTGCTTACCAAATCCTTTAACCAAGAAGGCTGCTAACAGTTCATCTCATAAGAATCTGGCCATGGACATTTGTAGATGTAAAGCATTCTGAAACTAAAATTGCTACCCAGAGAATCAAACATCAAGGCCTTTCCCCCCATCAACAGCTATCACTTGTGTAGCTACAGAATTGAATGATAAGTAATTATGGCTTTTCTGTATGTCCTGTAATGTAAATATATCTACTGGTATATGCCATTATGACTATCTTTAATCTGAAGCAGTTGGTGCTGCAAAGGTCTCAGGAAGAACATGGAAGAATATACATGAAAAAGTATCAGAGCATTAAAATAATATAGAAAAAGAGGGATTTAAATAGGAGATAATGGAACTCTTCTAAGAGATCTAATTTGAACAGTGAGACTGCTAGATCAATGCAGCCAAGAAGATATTTTATAAAGAATAAGATGACCTCTTAACCTCAGATGTGTTAGGAAATTTGAATGCTGATAATATGACAAGCTGAAGTCAATTTCAGAATGTGCCTATATAGTTTCTGCCTGCATGCCTGTCCTGAATGAAAAACTGCAGGGTTTAGATAATTAATTGCTACTTACCTGAACAGTTTCTCTGGTGCTGAGAAGTTCCCGTGGATGGTATGCAGCAAATATGGCAAGATTAAGGAACGTGCAGCCAAGTAAGGTGTAGAAATAGAAGGGAAACAATTTGCCCTGTACCAGACCAAAGGTGTGCCGGCTCACAGTTCGGAAAAGAACAAAACCTAGAGACAAAGAAGGGATGGGTTACATGGGAAAACACATCCTTTTCTTTAAGTAGTGGAAGAGAAGTTCAGATTTCTACATAAAAATTGGGCATTGGACTTTCATACAGCTAACTAAGAAAACAATAGAGTGATGTTGGCAGCAGTGACAGGAGCTGGAAGTCTAAGCTTTCAAGGGTATTGGGTTCAGAAAAACCAGGTTAGAGGTAGGTACTGGCAAATTTGGAAAACATGGATGTTTCTCTCCTTCCAACACATACTTTCTCTAACCCAGCCTCTGTCATACAGAAGAATATTCTAAATTAGCTCCCTTCCTGCCCTACAGACATACCTGCGATGAAGGTTACCCATATCTGCATTCCCCAGGCTGTAGAGAGGAGAAAAAGCTGGGTGATTCTGATAAGGCCACTTGGCTCACCTTCCATCGGCATCTCTGAAGCAAGATACATAGGGAAGAAAAGGAGTGAGAAAAGGGAAGAACAAGGAGACATATCCAAGGGTGGGTGATCTAAGGCTTGGCCTTAGCCATATTGCTAAGCCTGATAATTGCCCAAAATGTGTGATATGATACCAACTATGCTGTGATGGAAAACATACCAAAAGTATGTTTACTTTTGTATATGCCCTGAATTGTATATGTATATGTAAAGGACTTTTTTAAAAAAAGTACAGTAATTGTTTTACTATCTATTTTGATTAATTACTGCAAATTGTTTCAATATGTTAAATCCTCAAACGTGTACCAATGTTACTTCTGACAATGTTATCAAGATGTATCTCATTTTGCTAATAGACATATAAATCATGGGAACCAGTCATACTTTCACTATATTGAACATCTAAACATTAATCTCCCAAAGAACCTCCACTGCCAGATAGTTCGAAAGAGCAGCAGGCAGGCAGCGATAAGAGTTGGAAAGGCAAGCAAGCAGGCACGAGGCAGAAGTCACTTGCTAAACACTGCCTGCCACTCTGCCTAAAGCAGCAGCACTCTTAATTGTCAAGAGACTAGATTAAATTTAATCCCCCCCCCACAGAGATCCCCTCTGATTGTAGATAAGGCCTGGCTAACTTATTTCACACACTGAATTTGAGGCAGGAAAGGGCCATTATCTACCTACCTACCAACCAACTATCCATCCATCCATCCTATTTGTATGGCCATCCATTTCACAAGAGAGTGACTCGGGTTGGTATTACAGCACTTAATCGGAAAACTATTATATGTGTTTTCATAAATATAAGTGAAAATCATTATTAAAAACTATAAAAAAACATATGAAATGAGATAGGAGCCATTGTAAGATCTCCCTGGTCCCCTAGGGCCCTGAAAGCATAGTCAAGTTTTGAGGGACTTGTTGAATGTTAAGAGGGATGGTGCTAATCTCACTTCTGGGGTGGGAGGTGGGGGGTGGAGAGAAGATTCTATAAGGCGGGTGCTGCAGTGTGGTGAGCTCCTGTTACTTGCCCCAGCTCCTGCCCACCTAGCAGTTTGAAAGCATGCAAATGCAAGTAGATTAATAGATACCACTTTGGTGGGAGGATTATAGCATTCTGAGTGCCTTTAGTATATAGCCATGCTGGCCACATGATCATGAAAATTATCTTCAGACATTGCTGGCTTCCTCAGTCAAGAAATGGAGATGAGCACTGTGTCTTAGAGTTGGACACAACTGACCGGGAAATCTTTAACTTTTTACAAGAGAGAAGGCCTGCCTCCTGGGACGGGACTTGCAGCATGTCTTCTCTGTCAGATCTGATGGGATGGGCAGATGTAATTAGGGTTGGCCAGTCCCTCAGATAATCTGGCCCCATGCCATATAAGGCTTTAAAGGTCAATATCAGCATTTTGAATTGGGGGCAACCAGAAGCAGACTGGCAACCAATATGTGCTTTTCTAGGCATACACATCCTGCACAGCCTGCACCACTGCTTTCTGCACAGATGAAGCTTCCAGATAAGTTTCAAGGGCAGTTGTATGTAGAGCACATGACAGAAGTCCAAATGGGAGGTGACTAGGTTGTAAGCGACAGTGAGCAGAGCCCTCCCTCGACCCAGGAATAAGTACAACTGGTGCTTTGCACACAAAGATGTGCAAAGGCCTTCCTAGCCACAACTGCCACCTGCTCTTTGAATAAGAATTGTGAGTTAGGAGGGACCTCAGATCGCACACTGTGTCTGAGGCAGTGCCACCCCATCCCACACCAAAGATGGCATAGTCCTAAAATTGGAAGGCTCCAAAACTTTAAGTCACTCAGTCTTGCCAAGGTTCGGCTGAAGCCTATTGTTCCCCATCAAGACCATCACAGCCTCCAGGTATCAGGATAAGACACCCACAGTATTGCTTAATTCTCCACAGCAGAGATGTATAATTAGGTGTCATCAGTGTACTGTACTGATGATACCTCATCCTGTGGCAACAGATGAGCTTACCCAGTGGTCTCATGTAGATGTTGAATAGGAGAAGAAAGAGCATAGAACCCTTGTGGCATCCCACATGGTTTGGGGCTGTTGGTGGGATCTCCCTTCCCCTACCATCAACTGGAATCAGTCCCGGAGAAAGGAAGTAGAACAGCACAACACTGTGTCCTCCTACCCCTGAGCCAATCCAGAAGTTGATGGTATCAAAAGCTGCAGGGAGATCATGTAGGGCAAGGATGGTTGCACAATTGCCACCCTGTTTTCACCAGAGATCATCCATTTTGAATTTTAAAAAATGATGCGGGGGGGGGGGGACTGGCTGTGCTTCAAGGTAAAATGCTCTTCTTCAACTGCTAGTTTTATTTTCCTAAGGTTTTAGGTCTGTATGGCTACAGAAATTAGATTTCAACAACACACTAAATTCTGGCTAGGTTTACAAGCCATTTAACTTATTTTAGCCCAATATTTCCTGGCCTCAGCCTATGGCCGTGATGGCGAACGTATGGCACGCGTGCCACAGGTGGCACCTGGAGCCATATCTGTGGGCACACGAGGGTTGCCCTAGCTCATCTCTGGTGCGCCTGCACACACCAGCCAGCTGATTTTGGACCTTCTGGGCCCACTGGAAGTCAGGAAACAGGCTGTTTCTGGCTTCCGGAGGGCCTCCAGGGGGCTGGGGAAGGCTGTTTTCGCCTTCCCCAGGCTCCTAGAAAGGCTCTGGAGCCTGAGGAGGGCAAAAAACGGGCCTACCGGGCCCACCGGGCGATCACGTACCAAGTGGGGGGAGCGCAGGGGGGTTGCGTGCGGGGGAGCGGGGTGCATTGAATTATGGGTGTGGGCACACACGCGCGACCCCCCCTCCACTTTTGGCATGCGACGCCAAAAAGGTTAGCCATCACTGGCCTATGTTGTTCATTTATGGTTCAGTATGTTTTGTGGATCCAGAAAATGTTAAGTATTTTGCCTTCCTGTTAAAAGTTGCCTGATTAACACTTTCTTGGTGGCATCCACGATTCTTTCTCAAAATCCCAAATGTTCCATCAGCCCCTAAGATCGAGGATGGCTGAGTTTCTACACATCCCTGGAATTAAACTAATTTTCCAATACACAAAACCATACTTTGACTGATAACATGAACATTGGCTGCATATCTAAACTATGACTGGCTGTCGTGTTTACTATCCAAAGGAAGAACTGAAGACACATAGCAGAGCTCTTCAAACAAGCATTGATGAATGCCACAGATTTTGAGGCGATTCACTTCTAAAAAACATTGCTCAGTACACGCTGCCTTGACATCTCCGACCCCCAAAGAAGGCCGCCGCTTCGGGAGCGGTGCAGATTGGTCTGTTTGACACCACCAGCCGGGGGTTCCGGGATCGCATTCGCGGCATCATGCTAATGCCCGCTGACTTGCGACTCGGTCCTCCAGGCTCCGGAGCTTATTTCTCGGGGGAGATAAATCAGGACAAGTCAATTGGGAAGGAGACTTAAGGTAAAGCAGCAGGAACGAAGCCAGCATACCCGCTTTCCCAGCACTTTCTCCTCCTTCCCGTTTCCGTCACCCTCCCGCAGACACATTTTGGCACAGACAAGCCGACAAGGGCTCTTCTGGTCCAGGGCACTCGGGAAGGAAGGGGCAAAGTTCAAGGCAAACAAGGGAAGGGGAAAGTCACTGAAGTCGAAAAACTGGAAAGGGAGAAAGGAGCTTTCGCAATGAACAAGAACCCAAAGGGACAACTCCGCACACGAATCTTGCCCTGAACACTGAAAGGCAGAAGGCTGCAGGACTCAAATGCACTCTCCCACCGCCAGAAAAAGCAGCGTGAATGCTGCTCTCTTCCCTGCGCTGCCCCGGAAAGAGCACCCAGGCCACGATGCCCCAACCGCGATTTCCCCAGCAATCACCCACCTCTTCCGACTCTTCACTGCAGCGTCTCGGTTAGCGGCTTTGCCCCCGTGCTCCTTAGCAAGTAGGCCCCGCCCTCTGCATTCAGAAGAGGAAGCGTCATGAAGGGAGGCGTGGCCACGGCTGACCACGCCCCTTTGTTTGCACATTGACTCGCTGCTAAACCCTCTTCCCCGCTTTCTGGTTTGGGTCAGGAGACCATCAACAGAGCTGGATGATGGACGGGAAGATGGTCACAACGGTAAAGGACTCACAGGGTGGTGTAGGGACAGACCCCAAGGGCAAGAATTCAGGACCGGCTGAAAGGGGGGATCCAAAGCCCTTTTCTCCCCCTGTTCGAGAGGTGCAGATCTTTCTTCACGCCTCCTTTAAGCACCGCAGCCTTCCTGCACTTCTTTCCTGCCTAGAAAGCCTGAAGTGCCGATCCTGGATCAGTGCACGAAACAAGGAGTGCTGAATGACAGGCCGTCCCCAGCAAGAAACTGTGCGAACTTAGTCTAAATCTAAAACATATGTGTAGTAGATGTATGGTTACCCTATTGCTGCCTGTCACCTTCTTAATGTCTATGGAGATTCTCAGTCATACAGGTCATAGTTGTCCCAAAGGTGCTTTTTTCAAGAGGCAGCTGGACTTCCTGGTTTTTCTTTGGAGACATTTCACTTCTCATCCAAGAAGCTTCTTCACTTCTGACTGGATGGTGGGGAATGGAGGGATTTATACTCCTTGCAGACAGTTGGTCATTTGCATTCTTTTAGAGAGTTGTTGAGGCCACCTGGGGGTTTATCTGTGATCTCAGGGTCACCTGAGTAGTGCAAATGGATGTGGAGCCTTCTTAGAACTGTTGAAAGGATTGTGTTGTAGATTGGAGATAGATGATGCCATATCCTTCCCCCTCTGTTGAGAGAGGGTTGTCCAATTTTGACATAGATGGCCTCTTTAACCCCTCTTTCAAACCAGCGATACTCTCTGTCCAAAATGGGACTTTGCTGTCTTCAAAAGAGTGGTCTGTGTCTTTTAAATGCAGATGGACTGCTGAATCTAGTCCTGAAGGGCTTATTCACCTATGTTGTGCCATGCATTTATGAAATGGTCGTTTCATTTGCCAATGTACAGATCTGCACATGGCTCACTGCATTGTATTGCATATACCACGTTGCTCAGTTTCTGTCTTAGTGTTGTATCCTTGGGGTGGGCAAGTTTCTGCCTTAGTGTATTTTTGGGCACATATGTTATGTTGGCTGAAGATCCTCCTGAGCTTTTCCGATATGTCTGCAACGTACAGAATGATAACATTGCTTCGTTTATTGTTCTCTCCATTGTCTGTTACAGAGGAGCTCCTGTAGGGTCTTTTTTGAGATTTGATGAAGTCCCACTTGGGATAGCCACATGTTCTGAGGGCTTCCTTGGTGTGTTTACATTCTTTTTCTTTCCCATCTTTTCTGGTAGGCAGGCCTTCAGCTGGTAGGCAGATTTGTACATTGGGGAAATGAAACAACCACTTCATAAATACATGGCACAACATAGGAGAACAAACCCATCAGGACTAGATTCAGCAGTCCATCTGCATTTAAAAGACAAAGGTCACTCTTTTGAAGACAGCAAAGTCCACATTTTGGACAGAGAGGACCACTGGTTTGAAAGAGGCCAAAATTGGACAACCCTCTCTCAACAGAGGGGGAGGGATATGACATCATCTATCTCCAATCTACAACACAGTCCTTTCAACAGTTTGAAGAAGGCTGCACATCCATTTGCACTACTCAGAAGACCCTGATGACACAGATAAACCTCCAGGTGACCTTAACCCCCCGCTAAAAGAATGCAAATGACCAGCTGTCTGCAAGGAATATAGAACCTTACATTCTCAACCACCCAGTCAGAGCTGAAGAAGCTTCTTGGATGAGAAGCGAAACATCTTCAAAGAAAAACCAGGAAGTCCAGTTGCCTTTTGAAAAAAGCACCTTTGGGTGTTCCCTTCTTAATTTGGGGAGACAAGAAAAAGCACTGGCATTTCAAATTCACTGGACTCGCTACTGTAGAATGGCTCCCAAGCAAATGCACAGGCTATACTCATACAAGACAATTCCTAAAATTTTGAATACCCTCAATTGGTCCTCTCCCAATACCACTCCGATACTCCCATGCTGTGTTGTTAGATTTCACTTTTGGAATGATGAGTGATGAACTTGGTAATACCTACCTCATACCCTTGGATGGATACTAGCATTCTAGAAAATATAATCTCAAGAGAATGGATTTTATTAAATGGATAAAATTGATTTATACTTCCCAAAGACAATTGTAAATTGAAATAATTGTAAATGGAGAAAATAACCTTATGAGATAAGAAAGGGACAAGACACAGATGTCCCTCATTATTATTCATCTTAGCTCTGCAAGTATGGTATTGAATAGACACATAAGATGATGAAATAATTGCTGGAGTGAGGATTAAAAGTGGAATATATAAGTTAAGGGTGTTTGCTGATAATTGATAATAATTTTGAAAAATTCTTTGGAAGAACTAGAAATTTGGTGCATTGATTAGCTGGATTTAAAATTAATGAGAAAATGAAGATGTTAATTAACATGAGGAAGAAGAGCAAAAATACTGTTTTAATGTTTAGGAAAAAGTAAAATACTTAATATTAATATGATTAACATTAATTGCATATTATTTCAGGCCTATAATCAAATTAAGGACATACTAAGATGGAAAAAATTACAATTGCCATTGTTGGAAGGAATTTCTGTGATAAAAATGAATGACCGTTTAAGCAAAACCAAAAGATATACAGTATCTAGGTTTGTATGGCAAGGAAATAAGACAAGTTAAATATAAAATGTGCTAAGATACAAAGAAACAATGAGAATTAGAACTGCCTGGTTAGAAAGTGTATTTTGCAGTCGGCTGCTCAGTTTGAATGAAAGAGTGGGTGCTGCTGAGAAATAAGATAATTTTAGAGCTAGAGGAGCATGACCTGAGGTTTGGATGGCACAATTTTCTACGGTAGGATAAAGTTAAGGTTAATGTAGATTCAAAAATCATTATATTAGAAGTGCCATATTGAGAACATGGAATAAACCCAGATTGTGCCAAAAATGCCTTTATGGGTCTCAGCATAAGAAGCATTTTATGTAAAAGGAATAGCCAGCAAAGAAGGATAGTTAGCATATAGAGAGCTATTAGAAAAAGAACATGGAAACTATAAGATGAAATCAATAGATCAGTTGACTGGATTTAACTTTTAATGGTTTTCATACGCACAGTTAAGAGAAATATTTAAGGAAGATAAGAGAACATTTGGAATTGAATAGCACAAGAGCAAATTTGAAATTGAATTATGTACAAATAATTAACATGTAATTGCTAAAACGTATAAACTTGTTGAAATTTGAAGAACAGGTGAAAGAGTATATGATAAGGATCAAAGATAAAGGGTCATTTTATCATGCCTGGTGGACTTGTAAAATAGCTAGAAAATTCTGAGTTCATATACATACAATGATACAAAGAATTTTAAATATTAATATTCATAACTTTGTTGGGACTAATAGATAAACAGTTAGAAAAGAATTATGGAAGACTGTTTTTTATAAACACCATGATAACTGCTGTGAGATTATTATGGTATATGCACTCTGAACGGTATTTCAGAAAGATTCTGTACGGTATTTCAGAAAGATTCTGAAATACCCACAATGGAGGAATGATTGATGAAGATGACAGAATGAACAGAGATGGCAACATTTACTTCTCTGATTAGAGAAAGGGCAATAGCCACATTTATTAGTGATTGGAAGCATCTTATACACTTTTTGCTAAAAAGAACTAGTGAGACTTTATGGGTTTGATAACTAGAAAGGGTAGACTATGGAAAGAAGGAAATTATTTTGTAACCTTAAAGAGAGAGGAGGTAAATATAAATGTAAGATCAGAATCTATTTATAACCTTTTCTTCCCTTGTTTTCCATTTTTTGCACCTTTTTCACACTATTTTTTACTTTTTATTTCAAAATTTGTATTGTTTTTATTCTCTTAAATTTTCTCTAATAAAAATTATATATATATGACCTGAGAGGGCCCATCCATTTGTGTATACCTTTCCAAGAGTAGTTAAACACAGAGAAAATTAAAAGGAAAATACAATATGTAACTGAATAATACATGTTTAACTTCAACAAGGCTTAAAATAATTTTTAATAGTGAAAAGTGAGTGAAATTCTTTACAGCAGAATGTATGTGAGATATAGCCATCTAATAAACAGAATCTATGGGTTAAATATATTTTCACATCATGTCAATAATTGAAGATCCTAATTTATTCAGACCAAGTCTACAGGGGCTATTGGGGAGGGATGGGCATTTACAGTATAGCCCGTGATGGCGAACCTATGGCATGTGTGCCCAAAGTGGCACACGAAGCCATGTTGCCCTGCACGCATGGCCTTGCCTGTTTGTCTTCTGGGTTTCTGGCATACATGCATCCATGATGATCAGATGTCCTTCATGTATGCGGCAGTGCCAAAAACCAGTGTGCGCATGTGCGCCGGCTAGCTGATTGTTGGGTGCGTGCTGGAACCCAGAAGTTCGGCTTTTCTGGAGCACAGCTCCAACGAGCGCGCACATGCACGCACAATGTTTCTGTGCAACCTTTTTGGCACTCGGTGCCAAAAATAATCAGAAATAGGCTTGTAAAGGAAGTTGAAAGAAATAATTGAAACAAGCAAAAGAATAGAACCTCAAACTCCAAATTCCTAGCCAAGTTTCCCTTCTGATCTGAAGCATGTTCATATTTTCCCTTTAAAGGAACAAGCACCTTGTGCTGGTCTTCCAAAATAAAGGATTTGGAAGAAGGCTGGACTCCATTTTCAAGCCCCAGTTTCCTGTACCGGGTTGTTGCTTGCTCTCATATATTTGCTTCTGCTTCTAAATTAAGGTCTCTGTTTCTCTGTCTTAGAGGTCAACTACAATGACACTTGCCAAGAATAGACAGAATCACATCAACTCTCCTAACTGGTGCTTAGCTCGGGCAAGCAGCCCTGCATCAGCGGTAGGTATCTTGTTGGATTTCAAAGATATAGCAAGAAAATCATGTTTGTATTTTGCTCAAGATACATTAGGGGTAAACACTTACTCCTTCAAAATAAAGCCTGCCAAATGGACAAGTAAGCATACATAGCTATGGCCAGGCCTCTGAGCGTACAGTCTCACTTATGCTCTTGAAATCAAAATGATTTAAATTGTTTATCTTGTGGATTGCAGTGGGGTGAGGTGGAGGCTTAAATATCCTGGATCCTGATTTTAAACCATTTTAAACTCAGATTACTCTTATTACAGCCCAAAATATGTATTGTTTTATAGCATGCACGCTATAAAATGCTTAAGAAGTATGCTACTGGTAGAGTCAAAATGCAAATGCAAC
This sequence comes from Pantherophis guttatus, assembly GCF_059756535.1. Classification (NCBI taxonomy): domain Eukaryota; kingdom Metazoa; phylum Chordata; class Lepidosauria; order Squamata; family Colubridae; genus Pantherophis; species Pantherophis guttatus. Next base: position 112,594,626 of record NC_142064.1, read on the forward strand.
TTTTCTTCTATGTAGAATCCAAACGGGCATTGCTAGCAAATGACTGCATATAGCATATTAGAAGAAGAGCATGTGAAGGCAACTCTAATCTTATGGGTGTACTTTTTGGGGACTGTGATGGCTGGGGAATTCTGGGAATTGAAATCCACCTATCTTAAAGTTGTTAAGGTTGAGAAATACTGGTAGCATTCTGTGCAGCTAAGAATTGAGCTGCAGTTCATGAAAGTTTATACCTTTAAATGGAATTTGTTAATCAAAAAAGGTGTTACCAGACTCCTGATTGTTTACTCTCTGACTTCTGAAATTCTGACAGAGGATGATCCAATTCTTTTGCAGGCAGAACAATAAAGAGAACACTGATCTTAGTAAAAAAGAAAAGAAATATTCCCAAACAGGCATGAATGAAAGATGTATGGGTAAAGGAATACAGACTGACTTTTTATGAGAAGGGGTTTTGTTGAAAGTAAGCAGCTTATGCCATAAGAGACCTCACTTTTGGAGAGCTTGTTGCTTTATTTGGAATGGATTGATGGGAGTTTACTTTTCCAGGTGGAGTTGGCTGGGTTGGAGCCACAAGGTAGGTGACATGGTCCTTTTTGAGCTTTTGCTAAATCTACCAATTTATTTATTTAAAATATTTATATTATAATTGAAAGGGAGGTAAGATATTAGGGTCAAACATGTCTCCTCTGAGTGGTCATGAAGTAAACAGGGGGAAAAAAATCAGATATTGGACTTTTTCCTTAAAGAGAGTTTCTCTCCCCCTCTTTTCCTACCTCTCTCATTCTTTCTTCTTCTCCTCTTATTTTTCTGGTCCCTTTAACCTGAATGCAGAAGCAATGTACAGACATTTCTGTATTCTCCGGGAATCCCTGAACTTGTTCAGTCCTTGTTCAAGGTTTCTGTGAATATTCTCTCACTCTTGTCTAAGGTGATGCCTTCTTCTTGAATCCCTTCCTGTTTACTTTGAGCCAGTGTCCTTCAGGATTAGAAGTTCAATCATTGTCCATGCTAGCAATGATGATGGGAATAGCAATACAACCCATATGGAGAGCATCAATTGGGGAAGTCTACTTTTGATATTTCTTCTCTTGACTTTACAAACCATCCTTTTAGTTTCCATTATCATTTCTACACTTAAGACATTCACATAAGTAGGCTTTTTGATCCTTTCCATTCTGTTCTTTTTTCCTATTATTACACTCTGAGTATTCATCTTTCCAATCATGCCCCTTTTTGTTCTCTTTTGGTACTCAGCCCAGCCATGAATTCAGATACCCAATTTCTTCACTGCCCTCCTTGGATCTACTGTCACTTGAATTCTTAATGTGTTCTCTTCTGTTACCAATCCACACTCACTAGAAAGGGATGCTTATTGCCTCTTAGAGATGAAGTGGATCCCAGTCTCTTCTTTTGCAAGTCAGGATTCTTCCTCAGAATACTTGAGCAATAATAACTGCTAAAGCAAAAAAATTCCAGTAGTGTCTGGGATTAATTCTCCAAGTAGTTATGAAGATGAAGCTCAGCATTTTTAGTTTTCAGAATTAAGGCTTGCTATTAATAACAGGCTTACTTAAAAAAGAACTAGAGTGGCGCTTAGTGAAGCCTTTTCAATTTTCAGTATTTTATATCAATATGACCTAAAATGTGATCTATTCTTAACGTAAGTCTTAAAACTAAAGAACCCAATTAAACAAATGAGTCAGAAACATTGAACTTGCTCCTTTATTTATCAAGGAAAAAGATCCAAAGCTACACATTTGTGTGTGGCAAAAGTATGTGAATAATTGTCTCTCTTGTAGCTTCAATTCCAGAGTTCCAATTGGTACTGAAAAATGATGTGGAGCTTATCAGAGCTCAGCTCCATGCCCAAACAGAGGTATGTATAGTTGGCATAAACCTGGAGATCTTGTCATCTTGGTATCACAATTGATGTTAATCTCATTTGTGCCAAATTTTTTTTCCAGGCTTTTCAAGCACTGAGCCACTCAATTACTTTGTTAGAGCAAGAGAGCAACTATCAGCAGGGTAGGATCAATGCATTGGAAGGTGAGAACTATGAATACCACTCTGTTTTGTGGATTTTCAAGTCCCATCATATCAGGTTACATCCTGCTTTAAACCATTTAAGGGATCATCTCTCCCTACATTTAAATTTTTGCAGGGAAAGAGGATCTCTGGAGCATTAATCTATTAGGAATTTCTGTATGCAAAATTCCACAGAGACCTTGGTTTCTTATGAATTTTTGACTCTTCTGGTTATGAAAACATAGCAGACACAGAACTGATAGGTTATATAATCCCCACCCCTAAGCAGCTTGCACAAGCAGAATTGGAGGGAATTTAAAACATTTCTTAACGTTTTCAGTGTAACTCAGTCTAGAAGAATTTTAAGAGGGTTATATCTTAGAATCCCTGGTCCGTTTTGAATGCCGTTTCAAGAATTGTACAGGAGCATCTTCATAGAATTAGGACTGGTAAATCGAGATTGCAGAACACCATCCCTATCTCTCCATTACTGAAGAACATATCATATCTTCCATCCTTCCAGAGGAAGTAAAATTTGCTGCCCATTTATCCCGTGGAGCGAAGTTTGATGAGCTAATACGGAAAAAAATCCAGGAGCTTTGGAAAACCATGGCCAAAGAAGTAGAAGAGCTTCAGAGTTCCATGGTCCAGAAACAAAGTTCAATGGAGAATCTATCTCAAGATGTCCTTGAGAGGTAGGAGAAAACTGAGTGGGCAGAAAAAGAAATGAGCTATGTCTTGTGGATTTTGGATAGGTAGAAAAATGGCTAAAATAGACTGGGTCTCCACAATCTTTACTGTAATTCTCTTTCCACTGTTCTTGTGACTGAAGAAGTCTTGGGTAATAAACTGGTGTAGATGCTTATATTGCCAAAGGCTAGAGGACAATAATAAGAATAGTGAGTTTTTATGTTTTTGCTTAATAATAAATTATTTTAGGATTTGAATTTCCAGGGCTACATTGTAAAGCTTCCTGTCCTGTTTCTTTTTCCCCTGGCAGCAAAAAAATTCTTTGGGAAGAGTTGGAATCAGTTCAGGGTGAACTGCGACGCATCCATCAAAAACTGAGTAAGTAGCTACTAGTGTTATCTTCTTGCAATATTTTGTTCATATTCACTTCCAACATGCAGTAGATTCTTCTCTACCAGTATTTGCCCATTTATCATACATTCAGTATTGTCATGGCTCTCCAAATCTTCTGAATCTTTCTCTGCAATAAGCTCTTAAGCATCATCCAGTCAATTTGGAGGCAAATTCAGCTTCCTTTGTAAAAAGTCAATGTCTCCTTCAAATTGAAGAACTCCTGAAGATGTCAGGATTCCAGATGTCCAATCTAGCTTAGAGCTCTAAACTTACCCGGAAAACTTCCACTTAAATACTACCGTGTTTTCCCAAAAATAAGACCTTGTCGTATACTTTTTTGAACCCTGAAATAAGCGCTTGGCCTTATTGCCATGCGCTCAAAAGCCCGATTGGGCTTATTATCAGGGGATGTCTTATTTTGGGGGAAACAGGGTAAGCAAGTTCAAACTTGATCAGTTTTTGAGTCAAGTCAATATTAGCCTCCTGAGTTTCTATCTTGATCATTTGATTTAACTCTCATTGAAGCACAGAGAAACAGGAGTGTCTCCCCACTTGACTAGGGCTGGACAAGTTCTATATGCATCTTTGCTATTGTCAGCATTTGGCCCAACTCTTCTTCCTCCTGCTGAAAAGGTTGTTCACCAACACATACCCTGGGAATTTTCTATCTTTGAGAAGGAAGGTTCTATAACCTTCCAAAACGTAGCTCTATGGCTGAATAGCTTTATTAATCAGGAATATTTTCCTTATTAATTCAGTATTTTAATGCTATTTAATCTCATGCTGCAGTACTTTCTGTTTTAATTTAATAGATATCTTACCCTTGATTGCTTATATGAGAACTAAAAAAAGACTATTTGGCCATTTTCCTACAACTGACTAGCAGCAATTTGTGGAGTCATCCAATAATTCAACTGATGTTCTGCCAAAATAAAAGTAATTGCAATATACTTTCTATCATCTTACCAATGTCTGAATAGCTAACCTCACCAGTGCATTGATGATCAATGTATCAGTACACTGATGATGTTATCTAGTTGGGTAATGAAACATCTGCAAGCAAACAACTATGCTCAGAAAACACCAAGGACTCCACGTGTTAAGTGTCAGATATAGTCCCCTCTGTTCTCTTTTTTTGGTGGTAAATATCCCCTTTGTTATTGTTTTTGCTCCTTTATCTGCTAAGAAAATATAAATAATGATGTGAGTATTGTCCACTGAAGGCAAGGTCTTAAAGGAAATGTTTGCAGCAGAGCAAGAGGTTAAGAGGAAGCCATGTGTGCCTGGTGCTTCACAGAAGTTAGAAGAGAGAGTTTAAAAGATGATGATGGGAGTAATCCTGATTGGGATCCTCATTGGGAGTGTTCTTGGCTCTTATCTTAGAGGACCAGGAGGTCGATATCACTAGAAACCTTGTCAGCATTAAGAAAATGCAAGAGAATCAAATGAAGTGCACCAAGGTAAATTCCTCCACTCGGTTTCACTCTTGAATTGGAATCCCCATGAGAAGAACTGTATATTAGCATTTTTTTTCTAGGAGCCATTATTAAATTGTACATACTCTTATCAGTTAAAAAAACTCAGCTCATTACACTGTAAAATAAATCTCTCTCACCCAATTGTCCATAAGGTGGTTATCTGACAGAATATATATTTTAGGAAATTTCTACCCTGACTTTTGCTGCACAATAAGGTGTGATTCATCAGAAACATCAGAAACAGGAGGCAGAAGGAGAGAAGAGCTTGGCAATCCAGAGGGTTGTTTTCCTTTTGCCTATCCCACCTCCTGAATTCTAGTCAGTTGTTGTGGAGGCAAGCAGCCAGGGGAGAAGTGGGCACAATGAGGTAATGATATATCAGAAAAATAAGATGAGGAAGAAAAAAGAAACTGTCTAAGAGAGGAGGAATGGCATTAACATGGACATAAAAATATCAAGTACCCAGGATTTCTAACATGGAGAAGGTATTGGGGAGAACCAGAGAGTCAGTTTGGTGTAGTGGGGGACACAGTTTCCCATTTTCTGGCACCAGGCTAGAAAGTGGGAGAATTTGAGTTCTAGTTTTGCCTTGAACACAAAACCAGCCGGCTGACCATGGCCCCATTACCTTCTCTCAGCCCCAGAAAGTAGGCAATGGCAAAATGTTTTTGAAATTTTGTCGAGAAAATTGCAGGGACTAGTCCAGGCAGTTGTCAGGAGTCAAGCAGACCTCAAGTCACAATAAATACTTTTTTAAAAAATGTTTATTTAAAGCATTTCTATAGCCACCCATATCAAATTCCAGGCAGGTCCCAACCAACAATTATGTCAGGCCTGCCCCCAGCCCAGGTCCCGAGGAAAGAAAAACCTTCAACTCCATTTGATTGAAGCTATAGGTTCTTTTACTAAGGTTAGGTGTTTACATTGAAAGAAAGCCTAAATCAGAGGTTCCTGTGCAAAACGTTATATTTTTCCCTTCTCCCTGCCCTCCCCCCGACCAGTCCATCTCTATCCAACAGCGTGCTGTTTAGGTGTTTTGAGAACAGCTTGGATGTTTGATGCCACTAGGTGCAGTTTCACATTCTTTTTCCAGACTAGGTGTCCTTGAAGACTAGAATGTGCCAGTTCTCACACCTCTGGTTTCTGTCAAGCCTGTTCCCTCTCATCTCTATCCTCTACATTCCATTGTCCCCTCCTCCCCCCCTAACAATTTATAAGAGGATGCCAGCAAAGCATAGAAGCTGAAGGTCAGATCTCACCACAGGACAACTCACTACGGGATGATTCAACAATTCTATTTAATTACCGTATTTTCCGGCGTATAAGACGACTTTTTAACACATGAAAATCTTCTCAAAAGTCGGGGGTCGTCTTATACGCCGGGTGTCGTTCTCCTGTAACCAGGCAGACCAGCCCGAAAGGCTCTGACGAGCCTTAAATGGCTCTGGCGATCTCAGCTCTGACGATCCCAGCTCTGACAATCCCAGCTGAGTTCCCTGCAACTCAGCTGGGATCGCCAGAAACCATGTAAAAGGAAAAAAGTTTGTTCCCTTTTACTCTGACGATCCAAGCTCTGACGATCCCAGCTGAGTTCCCTGCAACTCAGCTGGGATGGCCAGAGCCATGTAAAAGGAAAAAAGTTTTCCCCCTCCAGCTTGCTTACCTCAGCTGCTAGTCGCAACGCTTGCCTTGCTTCGCTTGCCTGAATCTATTCCATCAGCAAGCAACTCCCTGCCTGCAATCAAGCAAGCAGGGAGTTGTGGACTTCAACTCCCAGAATTCCTCAGCCAGCAAAGCAAAGCTGGCTTAGGAATTCTGGGAGTTGAAGTCTACAAGTCTTAAAGTTGCCAAGGTTGGAGACCCCTGTTCTATTGGGTAAGTTTTTTTCCCCTTTGGGAGCTTTAAAAAAAATAGTCAATTGGGGTTTTTTTAGTTGTTCTTTTTTAGACCTAGCCATTTAAAGTTTAGGAAGTTTTAAATTTAGCTTTCATATAAAAATAAAAATAAAATAAAATAATATTTGTGCAGCTTTCTGAGATTTAGTGTGTTTCTGTAGTGTTTCACTCTAACTACACAAACACACAAATCTCACAAAGCTGTATGTGGAATTTTGTGTGTGTAAAGTGTGAAAGTTGGTTTTTCGGACTTTTTGTGGCTGTGTGAGTTTCCTGCTTGTTGCAGGGGCCATTTTGGGTCTAGCACAGCTGCTTTTACATTGTGGGTAAGCCAGTTGTGTTGTGTGGGTTTAGAGTGTGAAAGTTTTTGGGGGGGCTTTTTGTGGTTGTGTGAGGTTCCTGCTTGTTGCAGGGGCCATTTTGGGACTAGCACAGCTGCTTTTACATTGTAGGTGAGCCAGTTGATGTTTTTTAATTTTTATTTGGTGTGCATTGGAAGAGGGGTAGTCTTATATGGCGAGTATAGCCCAAACCCTATATTTTAACAGGAAAAGTTGGGGGTCGTCTTATACGCCCAGTCGTCTTATACGCCGGAAAATACGGTATTTAAAATAATTAGAAAATATTTTAATTTTTGTCATTCACATTTTATTTTGTTCCTCCTTTGGCATCCTTTCTTTAATTATTATATTCCACTATTTTTGATATTAGTGTAACTCTTGTCCCACGGCGAGTTGTCGTGAGGTGAGGTGGCCATGGCGAGTTGTCCCACAGCAAATTGGCTGTGGCGTGTTGTCCCATCCATTTAGCTGTAGTAGCAAATCTTTTGGAAAGTAAAACAGTGGCAACACTTTAATGGAGGTTGGATTTGGGAAGTGAGTAGAAGAGCAGAAAAGTATTTTTTAGTGATCCTAAGCTTATGTTAGCCTACAGCAGCGGAGGTCTGATTACACAACTCCCTGTCTCCTGTTGTATAGTCGTGTGTAGTCTGAATACCCAAGCCTGAATACCCAAGGCTGATCTAGGTACTGTTTCAACAATTCATCCAGAGGTTTGTAGAAGAGAGCTCCCTCCTGGATATCCACCATAGGCTGTTTTGCATCCCAATGTATTTATTTGACATTTGACCTTTCTCTAGTTCCTGACCCAACTGAGGGGCAAAGTCCCGGATGGTGCCCTAGAAGAGAAAGATCATAAACCAGGGACTGAAGAGCTGAATGAAATCTGGTAAGAACAGCTCCTTGGGAGTTCTTGTTGGCTTTCTTCCTGTCTCAGATAGTGGAAGGAATTTTTTAAATTTGACATCTTTCCCTTCAGTGGACTTGGGTATCAGGCACCTTCTTTCATTTTATGGGATATTGGAATAGGAATCTTCGGGGCTTGAATTTTCTGCACCAGGAAGGTAAACCTTTATAAAGCTGCACCACATCTTTCCTATAAGTAGATATAGTAGACTCAAATTTGAGTCTAAGGAAATGCTTGTATTCCACACCAATCTATTATCTCTGGAAATAAAAGGATAGCATGTTTGAATCCATTATAAATAAAAGAAAAATAAATCTATATAATTGCTCCTATGTTACAAAGTACTTGTTTTGGATCTCCGAGGATGAAATTATAAAATGAAATCACCAGGTGAGGGTTTCAGAGCTACACTTTCATCCTGCATAATTAACTTTTAATATTATCAAAGGATGTAAGGTTCCTGTCTTTTTCTTTCGGTAGCGGGTGAGCCACAAAGGGAATCATAAGTTTTTCTTCTGATACAGGTCAGCTGTCAACACTTTACGCAACTCCATTATGAACAACAGCACATGGAGTGAGAAGAGGAATTCAAGAATGAAAGGTGAGTAGGCCTAGTTACTCCACCTTTGAATAGAAGCATACAGGAATGGACCATAGGCACGCATGGAAAACTCAGACTAGGCCTGCTTCAAGGAGGCACCATCCTTCGGGGTTCAGAATAATCTTCAGTGTGTTTTCTCTAACTTTTCGTCCCAGGTAATTAAGTACAAGCATTAAAGTCTCAAATAACTGAAAATTATAGGCAGCCCAATTTTATCACTTTTGGAGTTAATTTGGAGTGCAGGGTTGGGCTGTGTGAGGGTACCTACCAGGGAAAAACTATTATACATTATTTCTCTTAAATATTCTTCTGGGGTGAATCTGTCAGCCCTTCAAGATAGTCCAGGCAGGAAACAAAACTATGAGTACTAATGCTACTTTTTGGTAAGGTTACAGCAACAGAATTTTGTAAGCCTGAAGGTTCTCCCCTTTCACCTGCCTTTACTTTCCAGAGAATTAGGGGGGGGTCCCTTCTGAAACATTTCCTCCATTCCAATCACTGCTCTGGATTCAGACTTCATTTATCAGACCATGATCTAGGTTGTGGCTCTTTCTCTTGTCTTTCAAGATTATTCTGACATCTCATGGCAGAATCACATATCAGTGGCAAGACTTGCTTGGTCTCAGCAGAGCACAGTGGGATAAAATGGGAAACTGTGTTTCCTAATTTGTCTACCTCCTCACAGGACCTTTCTGAAAGCAGGAGACAACATAGGATAAATAAATGAAGGGTAAGATGGCTCAACTCCTCCAGAAATCTCTCTCTGGGACCTTTTTACAGATCGAGGGAGCCGACAACAGCGAAAAACTAATTTGGTTGATTCCAATCTCTCTGACTCTGCTCTCCATCAGCACCGCCGCAGTAGCTCAGAGCACAGTTCCTAGAAGGGCAAGGTGAGCCTCCTTTTTTTCTCTTGCTCCTCACATTTGAGAGCATGGCTACCCTGAAATTCCCAGCACAGATTAGGTAGAAGACCACACAGAATTTTCTTTTAGAGTAGACTCACCCTTTTTTACCCTTTCTATGTCAAAAGACACAGAAAAGACGTGACACTGTTAGTAGAAGGAGCAAGACATTTTGGAGTTTGGGAAGGGTGGGGTAAAAGTAAATAGTAGGTGAAAGAAATGGTAACATTGTCAAATGTCTTCATTTTGCTCCTGAATTTTGTGTTGCTACTCCTAGAGACAACAATAGTGGAGCAAGGCATTGTTCATTTGGTTTGTAAACTGCCCATCTCCAGTAGAGAATAAACAGACCCCCTCCCATTCATACATTTACCTGTGTATCAGGCAAACTAATGGTTTCTTTCTTAGGTATGGAAGGAGAATCAAGATCCTAGAAAGAAGCTGGGTCATCTTTGGAGCTGAATTTTTGACAATGCAGATAAAATTAAACCAAACTGCTTGGAAGAGACTTGATTTGGTCATCACTGTGATAGAAAGCTGCCTTAGATTAAGTCGGGCCATTGATCTATCTAGATTAATATTACCTACTTAAAATAGCAGGCAGTGGATCTTCAGGTTTTTAGTCCAGAAACTTTCCTGGTTTCACCTGGAGATACCAAAGGGATGGAAATAGAAACCAAGCCAATAACAATGACCAGCCAATAACCTATAATTATTTGCAGTTTCTCATCTGTGGCTTACCTCTGCTCTACACTTTATCTATTAAATACAGTGTTGTTGTCAGTGTTCCAAGTAATTCACCCATAGAAATTAGAACTCCAAGGCAGGCAGATTCCTCAAAGAACAGTTTTATTGGGTAGATCATATTGGCACAACTGGCGAAAGCTGACTCAAAGGTCCCGTGGCTTTCACCTAATTAAAAGTAAATGTTTCCCCTTTACACCCCCCCCAAGTCACTGGTCATGCTGTCCAATCCACGAGCTGGACGGTTGCATGGTAACTTCACCCCTCCTCTGGCCAGCCATCTGTGGGAATGTCCTTGGATTCCCACAGGAAAGTTTTATTGTTTTGGCTACAAACCAGTGGTGAAATACAGCTGGTTCTATCTGGCTTGGGCGAACTGGTAGCGCCGGCAGCGGGAGGCTCCGCCCACCCACCTGGACGTCATCACATCCATTTTTGACCCTCTGCGCATGTGTGGAGGGGGTGCATGCGCTCACATTTGCGAACCGGTAGCAAAGGTAAGTGGATTTTACCCCTGCTACAACCCCCATCTAAGTATTTCCCACCCTCCCGCTGCTTTGTGGCAGCCCTGAAGCCTCCAAGATGGCCTCAGCCATGATCACTTCAGGATTGATAGTTGCTTCCTCTATTCAGGCAAGTTGTGAATTTTAGGCCTGAATGATCAAGCAGCTCACTAAAGTCCCAGAAAAAGAAACAAAACTACTAATAATTAAGTAATCCTTTCTTCTAAAATATGTCTGCATAATATAGATTTAGCAATCCACTCTGTCATTTCTAAATTTTACTTTCTAAGACTAGAAATTTGAAATAAAACAATTCTTTGCAAGTATCATGAGGTATCCTGCATCAGACTACATTGGTCTTACAGTGGTCCTTCGATTGTTGGAAGATGCCCACTCCCTCATCCACTCGTTCCACTGCTGCCATCTCCAAACTCATGGTCTTTGATGCTCACATTTAGGACACAAGGCCAAGGATTTCCTTCTTTCTTCCCTTGATTATAGACACATCACTTTTCTACTACTTTCCTGGTCCATAGTGTTGGAAAATTACTGGGAATCAATTCCTGTTTCTTTGGCACCCAGTACAGTCCCATCTACAGATCAGAGGAAACAAACCTGCCATTTAATTCAGCTAATAACCGCCCCCCTCCTCCCGTTTATTTATTAAAGATCAGCACAAATAGCAATTATCTGGCAAAAACTGTATAAAGCAGGCAGAAAAGGGCATTTTCATAATTTATTACAATATCAAATGACACAGAACTTTCTAGAGCAAACAATACTGTAGGAAATTAGCATGGGCAAAGGAGTGGCCTTTGGATATTCCTGCTTTAACCTTTTTAGATACACAGCAGCAACAGAATAGAGATGAAGAATAGATCACCAATGAGTCCCCCTCTATATTGTATGAGGAGGATATAACCAACACCAAGTAAATGGACAAGATTACATTTTACAGGAGGTTCTTTAAGGAGAAATCAAAAATTAGGAAGAAACCTTTTAAAATGACAAATCTTTTAAGAAGTGTTTTTATTTAAATTAATTAAATAAATTAAAATTAAATAAATTAATTTTATTTAATTTTATTTATTTTATTTTATTAATTAATTAAAAAAATTAAATAAATAATAAATAAAATTATTATTAAATTAAAATTATTTAATAAATAATTAAATTAAATAAATTAAAATTCATATCTTCCATAATTTACAAGATTCATAATTTATTATTAATTTATTTTGGTAACAAATCTCTTTCATATTTGCATATTTGTACTGCGGTACTGTAGCAAATTGCTGTAAAATTCCTCTTACTCTATGAAGGACATACTATAATCTCTCCTGGCTTCAATTGGACTGTATGATACTGTATGTCCTATAATGTATCATTTTACCCTAACCTGATATATACAGTTTTTGTGAATGATCATCATCATCATCATCATCATTTTTTTCCCGTTGGGCAGCAGACCAAAATGGCGGCTCCGCAGTGAACCCCGAGCTTAGGGAGGCGATGTTCGACATTTTCAGGGGTGCCGTGGATGGAGCCCGAGGAACAGCTGACTGTCGAGGAGGAAGTTAGAGGACGGTGCGGAGAACAGCGCAATCGGGGCCCGGCTGTTGGGGCCTAGGCGGCCGCCAGGGCTAGCGCAGCCGGTGCCATGGGCAGCGAGGTTGCTGTTGCGGCACCGATGACGATGATGGTCAGTGCCGGGGCAGCTAGAGAACCGCGGTTCAGAGGCAGGCTTGGGCGCCACGGGCGGCAGCGCGGAGGCGGCGGCAATGGCTATGGCGGTGAAGGTGACTGTGGTGGCGAAGGCGGTGGCGCTGGAGGCGATGTGGGCAGCGGCAGTATCTGGAGGCTTGGCTGCAAAGACGCCCCTGCTGTTGATGGAGAAGAGGGCAGCATTACAAACGTTAGGATCCCTCAGTTTTTGAGGGATCTGGACACTCCCCCCTTTTTTTCTGAAGCATGGGAGGGGGCTTAACAACTTAATGGGCTGAATGGCCTGAAGATCAAGTTTATGGGGAAGGAACTGAGGATTGTCAGCTGGGGGATGACGGTTGGTCTCCCCCTTAACTGTTCCCCCCCCCCTTATTAGGCTTAGGCCTAATATGGCCACTCAGCATAAATTTACAGCTTTTGATTGATCTGCAGCCTTATTTGACCATTATTTGACCATCTTGTCTTCCCTGGGTTACCCAGATTATTCAATCATTTATTCCATCCTATGACTACACCTTGCTTTTTTCTGAACTAAACCTCGGCTATTGCTGGTGTCAGGATGGGAGGAGGCACAGACACTGAGAGCCTTGGACTATGGTGGGACGGACCATCTCTCGTTTGACCTTATGACTCTGGTTTGGTCACCTTGAAAGGGCGGCCGTTGAGACTTTTTCCCACCATTGAATAGACTTATTATAATCACAAGACTTCCCATCTTCGTGAGAGGGCGATGATGTCCCGATGTTCTGATGTTTTTAGTATATTGTCTTCTCTTTAACATCTTTTCCTCCCTTATTTAATCTACCTGTTTTTAACCATCTCTAACACCCTTTAGTAGAAAATGATCCTTCATCACTCTCAGCTGGTTGCTATTCTTTAATGTATTCAACTGCGGAGCTCCTTGCACTGCAAGACTCCCCCCTCTCGCAGGTTTGGCCCTCTCAACTATTGAGAGCTGCCCTTGATGATGGGTTTTGGAACCCCGAGAGGTGGTGCGCTAAAAAACGGAGGCTCTGGGGTTTTTTAAATAGATCTTTAGATCCAATTTTAAGGGGATCCGGGAGGAGGGTGGTTTTTAATAACAAAAATGAGACTGGGGGGTCTCTTAAGGATCAGCAGCCATGCCATTCTGACAGTCCCGGCAGGTTGGGGGGGTTGGGAGTCGTGGGAGATGCTCGGAGGAGGGTGGGACATTCTATACCTGTGATGGTGGGAGGGGGCAGAAGAAATCGAAGTAGGGGTGGGGAGCATCACACCAGATGCATTCGGATGGTGACTTGCTCCCATACCTCCTGCTCACCCTGCTTTCCTGGGGATATGAGAGCGAGGGACCCTGGTCTCCATCTGGTATATGTGAATGCCAGGTCCGTGATGAATAAGGCCCTCCTCAAACGAGATCTTATTGATGAGGAGGGTGCGGACCTGGCCTGTATCACAGACACCTGGTTGGGGCAAGAAGGGGGAATCCCTCTCTCTGATTTATGCCCCTCAGGCTTTCATGTCCTGCACCAGCCACGACACCAGGGAAGGGGCAGGGGGGTGGCATTGGTTATTAGAGAAAGTCTGAGTCCTAAGGAGGTCACTGTCCCTCAGATAGGCGGGTGTGAGTCTCTTCTATTGAAGTGGGACCCTGGAGTTCAGTCGGGCTTGTTGATCACATACCTATCTCCCAGCTATGTTGCGACAGCCCTGCCTGCACTGCTCGATGTCTTGACTGAAGTGGCACTCGAACTCCCAGCCTTTTGGTTTTGGGAGATTTTAATCTGCCTTCGATCGGCGAGTCATCTGAGACAGTCCGGGAGTTCATGGCCTCCATGGCAGCCATGGACCTGACTCAGGTTATTCAGGGCCCAACTCATAGGGGAGGACACACACTCGACCTGGTTTTTCTCTCTGGGCAGTGGATAAATGGTCATGGTAAGGGGGAACTTTCCATCACTCCCCTGTCATGGACTGACCATTGCCTCCTTAGACTGGACTTTCAATCTGCCAACCCTTGCCGCTGGGAGATGGGACCCATAAAATGGTTCTGCCCCAGGTGCCTGATGGACCCAGAAAGGTTCTTGAAGGAACTTGGGACATTCCCCACCTCTCAATCCTGTGATTCAGCTGAGGCTCTGGTGGCATCCTGGGAATGGGTGGCTACCGACGCCTTGGACAGAATTGCACCTTTGCGGCCTCTAACCCGACGCAGATCCCGGATTGCTCCTTGGTTTTCCATGGAGCTCCGGGAAATGAAACGTCAGAAAAGACACCTAGAGGAGAGTTGGAGGTCCTCCCAATCTGAATCTGACCGAACACAGTTAAGAACCCATATTAAGTCTTATCTAGTGGTGATGAAAGCGACGAAACGAGATTACTTCGCTGCCCTCATTGCATCTGCAGAAAACTGCCCAGCGGCCCTGTTTCATGTGACCCGCTCCCTCCTCAATCAGGGAGTAAGGGAAGACCCTTTATAGAGCAGAGCTGAGGATTTTGTACAGTTTCTGCATGATAAAATCATTCAGATCCGGATCGGATTGGATTCTGACTGGGCAGAATCCAATCGGGAGACTAGGGTGGGTCTTGAGAATAATATCTGGATTGAGTTTGACCCTGTTTCTGTCAAGGAAGTGGACAGATTATGGGCAAATTTAGCTCCTCCACTTGCTTATTGGACCCTTGTCCCTCCTGGTTGGTTTTGGCTGCCAGGGAGGTGACTAGAGACTGGATCCAGGCAATTGTCAACGCTTCATTGAGAGAGGGGAACTTCCCCGTCTCTCTTAAGGAGGCGGTGGTTCGACTTCTCCTCAAGAAGCCTTCCCTGGATCCAGACTCACTTAATAACTATCGTCCCGTCTCCAACCTTCGCTTCATCACGAAGGTTGTTGAGACTGTAGTGGCACAACAGCTCCCACAGTTCCTGGAGGAAACGGAATACCTTGACCCATACCAATTGGGCTTCCGACACGGACACAGTATGGAAATGGCATTGGTCGCTCTGGTGAATGATCTCTGGCGGGCTCGGGATGGTGGTTGTTCCTCCATTCTACTTGACCTGGTCCTACTTGACCTCTCAGCAGCTTTTGATACCATCGACCATGGTATTCTACTGCAGCGACTTGTGGGGTTGGGGGTGGAAGGCACTGTCTTACAGTGGTTCTCCTCCTACCTCTCGGGTCGCTTTCAGTTTGTATGGGCGGGAGGGCAGAGATCCACCCCGAGGCCCCTAAATTGTGGGGTGCCTCAGGGGTCGGTTCTCTCCCCCCTACTCTTTAACATCTATATGATGCCACTGGGTGAGATCATTCGTGGCTTTGGGGTGAGATATCATCAATATGCTGATGATACCCAATTATACATCTCCACCCCAGACCACCCCAGAGATGCCCTTTCTGTGATGTCCCGTTGCCTGGAGGCGGTACAGGCCTGGATGGGCAGAAACAGACTCAAACTCAATCCCTCCAAGACTGAGTGGCTGTGGATGCCGGCATCTTGGGTTTCAGAGGCCCCATCACTTTTGATAGATGGGGGAAAAACTTGCCCCCGTTGATAGGGCTCGCAACTTGGGTGTCCTCCTGGATGCTCGGCTGTCCCTAGAAGACCATCTAACGGCCGTGACCAGGGGGACCTTCGCACAAGTTTGCCTGGTGCGCCAGTTGTGTCCTTTCCTGGACCGAGATGACCTTCGCACAGTCACTCATGCCCTGGTTACTTCCCGCTGGGATTACTGCAATTCCCTCTACATGGGCCTTCCCCTGAGATGCACCCAGAGACTCCAGCTGATCCAGAATGCAGCCGCACGGGTTGTTACGGGACCCCTCATTACTCCCATATAACACCCCTCCTGTGTGAGCTGCACTGGTTACCTGTGGTTCTCCGGGTCCGCTTCAAGGTGCTAGTTCTCACCTATAAGGCCCTACATGACTTAGGTTCGGGATATTTGCAGGACCTTCTCCTGCCTGCCTCTCACCGTCCTGTTCGCTCACATAGGGCCGCTCTCCTTAGGGTTCCAACAGCAAGCCAATGTCGTCTTGCTGTGCCCAGGGGTAGGGCGTTCTCTGTGGGTGCTCCCACCCTCTGGAATGAATTACCTACTGAGCTCCGGACGGCTCCTGATCTCCGTTCCTTCCGTCGGGACCTGAAGACTTGGCTGTTCAAACAAATAGGCTGACTCTGATTCCTGGTTTTATTATTTACTATTAATTAGTTATTTGGTTTAAAATGGGATTTTACTGTACTTGTTTCTTAACTTGTGTTCGCCGCCCTGAGTCCTTTGGGAGAATGGCGGCATATAAATACATGTAATAAATAAATAAATAAATAAATAAATAAATCATCATCATCATAGCCATTGTCTATCCAATGCAGGATGAAGGCCTCTTCCACATGTTTCCAACCAATATGGTCCTGAGCTTTCTTTTGCAATTGGGCCCGTAACACTTGCTGATGTCATTGATTATTTATATTATCTGTTTTTTATAAAATCCTTGGAAAGTAAAAACATTTGGCATATAGATCTAACTATAGATCTATAATAAATTTTCTTTTTATATCTACGAACCTGGATATTGAATCTTCCCATATAAATGGAAGTTTCAATTGTGATATTAGATAATGTAATTTTTAAAACAGAATCTCCCATGCTGCCTGGTTTTTTAAAGAATCTTTCTATGAATTCTTAATGTTTTAATATTAAAACAACAATTTTTCATTTTCCTTTGCCATAGTTTTAATGTTGTCTGCCATTTCAGTTTGAAGCACTTGTTTAGAAACCTTAGTATTAGCACTTCATATTAATTCACAAATTAAAGAATAAAGAGATAAACTCTACAGGTAGTCCTCGATTTACGACCACAATTCAGCCCAAAATTTCTGTTGTTAAGTGAGGCATTTGTTAAGTGAGCCTTGCCCCATTTTAGGACCTTTTTTGCCTTAGTTTTAAGTGAATCACTGCAGTGGATAAACTTAGTAACAGGGTTGTTAAGTGAATCTGGCTTCCCCATTGATTTTGCTTGTCAGAAGGTCACAAAAGGTAATCACATGAGCTTGGGACACAGCAGCCGTCATAAATATGAACCAGTTGCCAAGTGTCTGAATTTTGATCACATGATCATGGGGATGCTACAAAGGTCATAACTGTGAAAAATGGTCATAGGTTACTTTTTTCAATGCCGTTGTAACTGAATGGTCACTAAACGAACTGTTGTAAGTCAAGGATTACCTGTATTTACTTTATTTGCAGAAGATATACTATTAACTTTTTCACAAGTTCTAGTTATTCAGCAAAATACATTAGGATGGAATTTGAAGAATAAGCTGAAATATCGGGCCTAACTGAGTTTTTTCAAAAGACACAATTTGTTTTTCCTAACTTCTCCAAATGATATCTAATATATTTAATATAACAACTTTATTCCAGTTTTGAAGATTTTCAGAAAATCTGAAGAAATCTGAAGAAAAAATGGAATGGGATGGGACAAATTTTAAAATATTTGAACATTGAACTGTACTAGTTGGAACGATGAGTCTTTCAAAACATTTTTTAAAATTTAAAATGTAAAATACTTCAAAATTGTGAACTGTGTTTGAAAATACAATTTGTTTCATTGGAATATTCATTGTTAACAAGAAGTATGACTTCAATTCTAACTGGGAATTTTTGAAAGGCACCAGATTAGGGAAAAACCCATTAGTAAAGAGAAAGTAGTTTGTTTTACAGGGTACTCTTCAAGAATACAATGCAAGTGGAGTATGTAGCTACACTGAATCCAAATGGCTGTGAATATACCATTTACTGATTTGTGGTGATGATGTGGCTTTTTGGAGGAGCAGGCTTCCTAACCTTGATTATGTCCAAGGAATGTTACTGAATTGTACTTTTATGCCTAGACCCTGTTCTCATTTGGAATGGCACTACTGCAGGGGTGGGCAACTATGGCCCTTTTATGACTTGTGGACTTCAACTCCCAGAATTCCTGAGCCAGCCATGTTAGCTCAGGAATTCTGGGAATTGAAGTCCACAAGTCATAAAAGGGCTATAGTTGCCCAGCTCTGCACTACTGTATGAAATTTATAGCATACACATTTTTGCTGTGTATTTGGAGATCAGTAGCATCCTCCTTAAAATCCTACTCCTGGCTTCTTCAGGGGGAAATGTTGTCCTCAGACTTCATGCTAACCAAATCTTTTCTCATATATATCTCTAGCCATGGCTTGCTGCGATCTTGGAACTACCCTGTAATCTCCCAACACACACTCACTTGATTCATTCCAGCACCATAGGATAACTTCTAAGCACTGAAGAACTGCAAAATGAAATCTGTTTCCCTGAGCACTCCTAAGAACATTATTTTAACCTTTAGGTTACTCCTGCTTCAAAGAGAGATTTTCTGCTGTTTGAAGCCTAGTTTGATTTTTCTGCTTGGCCATTTTTCACACTTCCATAATAATCTCTCCTTTCTCTAGATTAGATTCCCAAATGTCATGAGATTCTCTTTTAACTACAGCATCTATTTTGAAGAATTTACCCAGTATTTTCATTCTGAAATTACTGCAAAATACTGAGGAAATATTTGTGATTGTCTGTCTCAGATGTGGCTTAAGACATTTCTACTTGATCTGTTAATTACAGGATGGTTTATTTTATATGAGAAAAGATGGGGATCCTTTTTTTAAAAAAATAAATTCTGCCAAACACATATGGCTTTTTCCTGGCAACCAAACTCTCTAGTACTACCATTACTCTTGTGACAGCTATAGAACAATGTTAATTTTAAGTTTGTTACAAGTACATATACATAATTTGCCAGAATCAGCAAATGGCAAATTAACATTTGTTAATCCTCGGGAGCGGTTACATTAGCTGCCTTTGAAAATCTCATAGCTTTGAACATATCAGACAAAGTTATTTTTAGAAGCAGTCAGAGTAGAGATTTTCAGCAATAAAAAAAATAGAATAAAGATTTGGAGAATAGATTTTTCTATTTTACAAACTCTGTTTTTTGAAAATGTTAAAATTCTTAATAATTGAAAAAGAGATTTTGAGGGGGGCTTTCTCTGAGTCAGTTTTTATTATTTACTCCTGGCAACTGTCTGGACAAGTCCCTGCAATTTTTGTGGCAAGTTTTTTCTGAAGTGGTTTGCTGTTGCTTTCTTCCCAGGGCTGAGAAAGTATGGCTGGCCAAAGGTCACGTAGCTGGCTTTGTGCCTAAAGCAGGGGTCTCCTGGTTTCTAGCCTGCTGCCTCAACCACTATACCAACTGGCTTTCTGAAAATGAGAGTAGCTCATGAGAATTATTCTTGAAGTTCATTAGACACCTCAAAAGATGTGCTAGTGATTATCATTTTATGATGAAGATGCAGTAACTGTGAAGGTACAATAGTTCAAATGCTTTGTTTATGATCTTGCATTGGTTGAATAATCTTTCTTTGATGAAGGAAGGTAAGTTTGAAATACGTTAATGCATTGTTAAATTACATTCTGAACATCTTTGAAGAACTTTGGATCCACCATGCTTGGATTGTTATTAAAATACTGTCATGTATACCTGGAAGTTGTCTTAATGAAATGTTTCAGCTATCAACTCTGAATTATTTCTTGGGGTAGGAAAGACTGAGCCTTGTGTTTTTATTTGTATTCCTATGTGGGTTTTACCCCCAATTCATCCCAAAATGGCACTTGAGACCCAATTGTTTGATTACAACAATAATGATCAACTGTTTCCTCTGCTGAAAAATGAGTTGTCTTTCACACAAGCTACACAAAGCAGGAGAAAGAGACGGAAGAGTAGAACCTTGGATGGACTGGACATATGTCTAAACAAATGTCTAGCAGTTGCTGGTGTTCTTCGTACAAAAGGCTTTTCTACGATCTGTAATTAAATTATCTTATTAAAAGCTGTGTCCTTCTCTCCCTGCATGTCTTCTAGGTCCAGTATCAGTGTTGGTAGAGTCCAGGAGATTCTGCAGCAACAGCTGTCTACTGAACAATTCCCAAGGCAAATTGGGGGCAGGGGGAATTGGCATCCTTTGTAGGTGCCTTTTCCTTTTCTGTTTACGAGCTTCTATTGTAGATGCTGTTCAAACCATACCTGTGTTTCCTTTGTTGCTAAGAAAAATACCACCTTCCTTATCTCTCACCACCTCTGACTTCAGCTGATTGCTTCCTTGAGATGCCTGGCTTGGCCTGTGAGGGGGCTGAGTCCATCTCTGGAGTGGGTACTACTGAACCTTGGCAGATGAAGCAGTTGGTTGGTTGAAGCAGGGGAAGCTCAAGAGGAAAGAAGCTAAAGAGGAGGATGACAATGCTGAGGGGCTGGGGAAAAGAGAGGAAGGGCTGGAGAAAAGAGAGGAAGGCCTGAAAAGCTGATTAGCCCTGAGGCATGGCTTAGCTGTACTCCTTCTCTCACGTGCTCTAAAAGTGAACCGGGGACAACCAGTAAATAATATCCAAACTGTTCCACTTAATTTGAGTTTCTTCAGAATGATTCTGTGTCAATGACTAGAAGTTAAGTCTGAGGTCAGGGAGAAAACCAAGCTGTCAGGATGCCTTAATTAAATCATGAGCCTCGAGTCAAACTTCAAAAGAAATCCAGTTATTTATTAGGAGCTTCATATTGGCACGTTCCCAAGTGAAGCCAGCTCTGACCCTATGTAATTTATGCCCCAATCATGACCCTGTTTTCCCCCTCCCCCCCCCAGGATGTGTCATCAATCACATTCGCCAACGGAGCAATTTCACGGGTTGTAGAGACCACTCCCCTCCGGCCGCTGTGGGTAAACCTGGGATACAGCCTTGAGAGAGATAAGTCTGGAATGTACATCTGCCTTTGGCTGCCATGCCGTTTCATTGGTTTCCCATCCCCCCTTGCTTATGACAACTCAAGAGCAGGCCAGGGATGCTTTTCGAGTTGACACAAGCCTTATGGCATATACAGTATATATTCAGAAGTTCATACCATGTGGTGCCTTCACTTTTCTTTTGTGTCTTTCACCGCTGCCCATAGAGATAGGCAGTGGCAGCTATAAAGCTACCAACAGCTGTGCCAAGGCAGGCACAGGGGCCATGCAAGGGCTGCAAGGCTTATGATTTGGGGAGAGAAAAGTTGTCACTCTGATCCCTTCCACCCCTCAGTCTTGGCTTGGTTGCTGTAAGTGATTCCGCCACCACATTCCATGGACAGAGGGCACTTGGCTGCCATTGTTTTATCGCTTGCTTCTACATGGGGTAAAAGTGCTAGAGAATGGTAGAGCTTTTCCCCAGTATAATTGAAGTAAACTGAGCAAATAAGTGCACAACGGTTTTGATAACCAAGGCCACATTTTTCATGGAATGGGGGTGGGGACTGGGAGGCTGAAGAGTGAAGAGGATGCCTCACATGGGCAGTGGAGGAAACTTTCTGAGTTTCAAACTGAATTATGCTTGAAGGCAGGGGTGGGTTCTACTTACCTTTACTACTGGTTTGCAATGGGGCCATGCACGCACGCTCGTATTGCTCGTGCATGCGCAAGCATTTTGATAACGTTGGGGTCAGTGGGTGGAGTCTCCTGCCAGTTTTACTACCGGTTCTATAGAACCGGTGCGAACTGGGGGCAACCCACCATGGCTTGAAGGTTGGACCCAGATTTTTGGGGGCAATATACTGATTTTGTAAACTGCTCAGAGAGTGCTGTAAACACTATCGGATGGTATATAAGTCTGCTATTGTTTTTGCTATTTTAGGGCTTGTGCTGCAGTATTCATGAATTTCCCCCTTGAGGGAGGTACAAAGGGGTTTGAGGGCCACAAAAAGAGGGCTCAGGGACCATCACTTGCTCTCCCCAGATGGCTTTTAAATGCCATATGCTATTGATGTTTTTGACAGTACGATCACCATATTTCCATTTCCCTCTGCAACAAAGCAACCAAACTCTTGCTTTTACTGTAGCAAAAGTAAATAGAGGGAAATAAAAATGTCTGAAATTGCACAAGGATCTTTCAAGCAATTTTATAAAAGATCTTTCCTGATAAAATTGACAGAAAAATGCAAGCCAAATTTCTTTCTTCTTATACTTATTTCAATAAGTTAGTGTTACCTCTGAATTATATTTTCTGTAACTAGTAATTCATGTTTTTCTGTATAATATGACTGTGAGTTTGAAATGTGTGCACTCAATAATTGTTAAAGCACATTTGGCAACAAATTTGGATTGTTGGTGCTTCATTTTTCCTGTAGTATTAATCATTGGTAGAAATAGAGTTATATGAGTATATTACAGGGAAGCTCAATTCAAACAAGCAACAACAAAGCTGGCTTGTTTAGAATTGGAAGTGAAGCTTTGATTTATTGATTTTAGCTGAGCCTTCTTGATTGTGCAACTCTCACCCATCTGACCCAGAAGAGACACAGCCAGCATTTCATTGAATATCCCCTCTTGAAGCATTCTCCTTCCCTCTATCTCCTCCCTTTGTGTGTGTGTGCCCGCGTGTGTGCATTCATATGTATGTGTGGCACTCCTCTCTCTCTCCCTCACTCCAGCTGCTAATGCAAAATAACGTTTCATCCAGCAACCCAGGGTCTAATTACGATATTGGCGTGATCAGCGTGGATTCCTTGCTCCATCTGGCAGACTGTTAAAATTGCTTACCGAAGAGAAAGAGGAGGAGACAAGAACTGAGGTGGGCCGAGGAAGCCATGGCTGCTGCCTAAAAAGCCACTCCTACAGACAGAAGGTGAGAGATGTAACGGCTGGGCTGTGGGGGGATTTTCCTGGAGGGGATTTTCCTGGTAGCTTGCAATATCTGTCTAGGTTCTCCATTGTTGCTTTTCCATTCATACTAGCATTATTACAGTTTTGACAACTGCAGTCCTGTGTGTGTGTGTGTGTGTGTGTGTGTGTGTGTGTGTGTGTGTGCACGCGCGCATACATGTTTTAAAAGACTGTGTTGCTAAGCTACACTCTTAGAATGCTGAATGTATCAATTCACCGCACACACATGCCTACACATGTACACACTCTTGCTGTCCTGATTGCTATTTGCAGCAAAATGGTCACTGATGCCATTGGCGAAACCACGGAGGCAGACGATACCACTTTACTTCAGCTGGGCTCAGAGGGTTGATGAGCTGCCATGGATGTGGGTCACTTGCCAAAGGGGGCAGGCAGCCCATAGATCTTGTAGCTGGATTCTTACAACACTGGTTACAGTGCTAGAGAAGTTGGACTAGCCCCATGAGCAGCATGACTCTCTCTTGCAGGGTTCCAATCTCTGCTGGAGGAAGCAGCAATCATGCAAAGAGGAAGGGGGAGAAAGCAGTCAGCCCCCAACCCTCCTCTATACTGCGGGAAGAGAGTTTTGAATCCTTGTGCATTTATGTAGAGTGATCATTATTCTCTGCTACAGGTTCTCATCCAAATTGTGCACTATTTACACAAGAATCCTGATTCTCTGCTCAGAATAAATAGCATAAAGCAGTACAAGATGCAGTATTAACATGTATTAACGTTGTTTGAAGTTGAGTTTGCATGCTTCTTTCTAAGTAGGGCATTCAGATTTTCCAGTTCTTTGGCCAGAGAGGGATATGTTGCAAGGAGAAGTAAGAGATTAGGAGAAAGAGTGGGGGAATGTGACTAAGTAAAGACATATCTTTTTTCTTATTATATGTGAAGATAAAGCAGTATAATTTTCTATTGCATTGACATTTGTACAAAAAAGCATAACTAAGTAATGCCTCTACAAATTGACTGTAAAATTCCGTTTTTATTTCTGCTACTTGAATATGAGCAAATTTTCACAGTATTTATTTTTAATTAATACTCTTAACATGGTTGGATCAGTGATTATGTAACATCTTACTATGATGAAATTTGCATTAAAACATACTCCTGCTGGCGGGGAAAACAGTTGGAGCTTCTGGATTCCTAGGCATGCTTGTGTTTTTTAACAAGACTACAATCTTAAGTGAATATGCAACACAATCCTTTACGGGTTTGGCTAGACCACTGAGTCTGGTAGATTTATTCCAGTTCCACTAAATTGGTCTGAAGAATGGGAAGCCACTGCAGTGACCACCGATGGGACAACACCCAGCCTTCTATTTATGATG
Organism: Pantherophis guttatus; assembly: GCF_059756535.1. Taxonomy (NCBI): domain Eukaryota; kingdom Metazoa; phylum Chordata; class Lepidosauria; order Squamata; family Colubridae; genus Pantherophis; species Pantherophis guttatus. Next base: position 112,618,901 of record NC_142064.1, read on the forward strand.
GATTTGGTCAATCAATGTGTCTGCGGTGACTGTATTTTTCTGGGCTCCCTTTTGCAGGTAGAACTTAAACATATTCAATAGTCCTGTAGCAAAAGTTCCTCTTATAAAAGTTCCTCTTAGATTTTGGAAGGAGTCCAAATTCTCTGCCATGATAAAAGTTTGCTCAGTTCTTTCTACAGACTGCAAAATGTCTGTTCTCTGCTTTGAACTACTTATCAAATTCTTGAGCTGCATCCTGCTTTGATTCCATTAATTCACAGAAATGGTCATATTCCGGGATATACATCCATACATTCTTCTCATAGCCAAAGTAAAATTCAGCACCCTCAGAGAGAGAAGTTTAAAATACCTACTTTAGTTTGTCTTTTCCCCCGACTCCTCAGAATCAGAGGCTGGCTGGCTGGCTAGCTGGATCCTGGAACCTTTATGGTTTGGTTTTGTACATTAGATATTAAAATGCATATTCACTCAGAAGAAAACCCTGCATTGATCCATGCTCACAGTAACATGTGCACAAGGTTTCTACAATATAATTTTAGGAGAAGAAGAAATTTGAAGGCAGGAAGGTAGCTTTGAAAAAAAATACAGTCTATGTATTGCTTTTTCAAAAAAGTATTTTAAAATATTAATTTCCCCCAGATAATCTTCAATTTACAACAGCTTGTTTAATGACCATTCAAACACCACTGAAAAAAGTGGCTTATGACCATTTTTCACTTACAACCATTGCAGCATCCCTATAGTCACGTGATTGAAATTCAGATGCTTGACAACTGGTTCATACTTATGATGGTTGCAGTGTCCCAGGGTCATGTGCTAATCTTTTGTAATTTTCTGACAAGCAAAGTCAATGGGGAAGCCAGATTCACTTAACAACTGTGTTACTAACTTAACAACTGCAATGATTCACTTAACAAATGTGGTAGGAAAGATTGTAAAAGGGGGCAAAATTGACTTAACAAATGTTTCAGTTAGCAACAGAAATTTGGGGCTCAGTTGTGGTCATAAGTCGAAAACTACGTGTATTGTATATCAGCATAATTTTTTTTTAAAAAAACTAAGGGGCATTATTATTTTGTTCTCTTGTAGATGCCATATCCTCCTTGAGTTGTTAGAACGACTTTATACTTTACACGAGGTACTTGACAAGGTAGGGTGACTTTGCTAAACCTGAGCACCTGGACTCCAAAAGAGGAGATGCTTTGGTCAGGTAGTTTTCATATAGAATATCATAGTTGTTGCTTGACCTTAAAGCAACTATTCTCAAACTGTAGGACTTCTGGGGGAAGGAGGAGAATGTCACAAGCGATTGGGAGTCACAGGTTTTTTTAAAAAACTGAACAGGCATTTGGAGGCACAATGTTAGCTCTGTCAAAATGTTCTGTGGTCTTTGCTACTAATTTTCCTGTCAAAGGCCAAAGTGGGCAAAGCAGTACTGTAACCACAAACACCTTTGATATTTAGATTAAAATGTAATCATTAAAAATAAACCATGGTATTTATTCCCTGCCCCAACTTAATCCTAGGGAAGTAATTCTTGAGAGAGCACATATGTTCACTTATTGTTTTAGGGGGCTCAGGACACAATCCAGTTTGAACACATCTGCCTTAAAATATGATGATATGAGTATTTGGAAATATTGGGGATCCTGTAGGGAAGAGTTATGCTTACCTAAAATAGAGCACAACTTCTTGGGGTTTTCTTTAGAATGTTCACAGCAGAGGGGTGTTAGAGGATTCCCCCCCCCCATAAATCATGTTCTTTCTTGCAGAAGTATCCAGGCCTAATGGCTATGGCTGGTGGAAAGCAGGAGCTTAAGAGAAGCATAACCATTATACCTTGTTTTGTGTTTGTGGAGGTAAGAAAACCAGGGAATTTGACCAACAAGTTCCCTGTCTCTGTCTCTGTCTCTCTCTCTCTCACACACACACACACTCACACACACTGCCATTCTCACAGTAACATAGTTGGAAGGGACCTTGGAGGTCATCTAGTCCAACCCCCTGCTCACACAGAAGACCTGTACTAGGGATTTGAATTGCCGAACTGCTGACATTTCTGATCGACAAGCTCAGTGTCTTAGCCACTGAGCCTAGGAAGGAGTTGTTCACACTCAAATACTGTAGCCAGTTCAGTTTAGGGTTGTAAGAGTAGTAGTGAGATACAGAGTTTGCATTTTGCAGGGATTGTTCTTTCAAGACTTGGAACCAAAAGTCATTTTGCTAGTGTTCCTGGAAGCTGCTCAGTAAAACTTAAAGCAAAATTGCCCAATGCATCTGCCATATTACAAGAAAAGCTGCTTGGGTATGTCACATCATTGCTTGGATGGATCTCTTCTTTGTAGAAGACTAGTCTTCAGTATTCCATATTCCACATATGGAGGTCATTGTGGGCAGGATGGCCAGCATTAGCAGATTAAGATTAGAAAAATCTGTGTCATTGTGAGAGGGGAGTATACTGGAATCCCTAACTGTTTCACACCATCTAATCATCTGGCTGTTTGCAGTCCATATCTCATAGTTTTACTAGTGTGTCCCTCCTTTCTTTTAGTGGCCTAGAACACTTCAGCTCTGTAATATGTTAGAGTAGTCAAGAATTTAGTTAGTCTACTTTTCGAGGGCTATATCTACTTACAAACAAGGGTGCAAATCTGAATACCTTCCCCTGAAATAGAACTGTTTTCGAAATTTTCTGTGCAAGTTTTTAGCAAACCTAGAAAGGTCCTCAAGTGTTCGTTGATTGGCTAGCCATTTGGAAAATGCATCTACTTATTTTTAGACATTTTCATGACATATTTTTAAAAATGAGGAAATGGGACATGACAATTGTTTATAGATGCAAAATAGATTTATTTCCATCCCATGAAGAGCATTCAGATGCTTCCTGTAAAGTGGATGGACAGAAGAAAACAGACATATCTGAAACGACTCCCCTGTCAAATGGAAGCCTGCATTCAGCTCACTTCCTCTGGGCTCAGTCCCTGAGAGTTGGCCTGGGATCATTTATGAGATGTGAATTGCAAAAAGGGGAATGTCTGGGAAAAGTGGGATGGAATCAGGAGTGGTGGGATATAGGAGAGGAACACACAGCAGCCTTATTTTGGCCCAGAAAGCTGAGTTCCTCTCTTATTCCTCAACCTGGTTTCTGAATAAGAAAAGATGCATAGAAATTTGCATGCAGTAATGGTCAGGTGGCAACCATCTGTGATTCCAGAGATCTGAAAGATCTCCTTGCCTCCTATTCTGTTAGTGGTGCCTGATGTGCCATCCTGTTCTTTTTCCAGCTGGGGATCATGGCTGGCACAGTGGTGCTGGCTTACCACTTTGAGTATTCAGATACTTTTCCGGTGCACTTTCAAGGATTCTTCTGCTATGACAATACTTTGGCCAAACCCTATCCTGGGCCAGAGGACAGTAGCCGAGCACCTCCAGTCCTGGTCTACTCTCTTGTTACTGCTGTCCCCACCATCACGGTAAGAGATCCACAAGGGATTTGAGAGGAGAGAGAACCCTCAAGAGGAAGGGTATTGTATCTTATCTTATAACTATTGTATTTTACCCTACTCTTATTTTAAATGATTTGTATAGGATTTTATTGGTAATATGTGTTCGAATTTTGTGTTTTGATATGGCCTATAGGCTAATCAATAAAGCTATCTAATCTAATCTAATCCTCAAGAGGAAGGTCTGGTAAATGGAACTTGGCATATTTCGGCAATGATAACATAGATACGGCCTCCACTGTGGTGGTATTAATTTCATTGAGCTGCTAGAGGGAAGAAGTATGAGGGCATCCAGTCATATTTGAAGCTCTGTTGGGAAATGGAGTGAGGATGTATTTGAGGCCTCACAAGACATGTCCAGTCTATTAGAATCATCTGAATGATTATATTCACATTATATTATACTCACATATTCTGTCTGCTCAGATGCTTTCATTGGCATTGCCTTTCATATAGGTATTTTCAGAATGACCTATGTACCAACCCAAATTTGTTTCTGTAATGTTTTAATTGTTACACTTTTACCTGGCTTTTCCTCCAAATTGCTCAGGAGAAAGCACACAATTCTCTCCCCATTTATTCTCATAAAACAAGATGTATTAAGAGCAGTGTTAATTCAGATAATTCAACATATACCTGAACATGGGTCTCTCCCATCCAATATCTTCACCAGTATGATGTGCAACGTAACTGCTTTTTATTCCTCACCATCCTTTTCCTGTGTGGGAAAAAATGACCAGAAACTCCAATAAGAATGTCTGAGCCCAGCTTCACAAAAGCTGGGCACTTCAGCTGTTATTACTCCAGTCAAGCTTGCCACATCTAGGTCCCTAGGAAAGAAAGACCCTCGATGAAGTGATAGGTTCTTTTACTAAGAATTAGTGGTTGCAGCGAAAGCAGGCTAGAACTGAGGTTCCCGCACAAAGCATTACAAAATTTTCCCTTCTCCCCAGCCCTTCCTATGTGACTGGTCCATCATCATCCAATGGTGTTTTGGTATAGGTATTTTGGGAACTGCTCGGATGTTTGGTGCCACTTGGTGCAATTCACATTCCTTCCCCAGGCTCCATGGCCTTGAAGACTGGAACAGGCTGGTTCTCACACCTCTGGCTTCTCTCAAACCTGTCATCACCACCACCCCTTTGGATCTTCTCTACCCTCTACATGCCAATTTCCTCTTCCCCCTCCCTGCCCCAGACCCCCAACAATTTATGGCAGAATGCCAGCAAAGCACTAAGATGAAGAGGGCGGATCTGACAGGAGCACTCTCCCTTTTTTTAATGAGATACTCAATGCATCACTTTGCTTCCCTAAATGACTTTACTCCATTGAATGGACTTTTCTGTATTGCATCTCCTTTCTCTGTCCCTTGCATGAGCCCTGCTTGCTCTGACAGCCCTTTCTATACAGTGGGCATTGCTATGCTGCTTTTATTTCATTAGCACTTGGGAATACCTTAGTGACCAAAGAGAAAACGGAAATAAAATTATGATTTGTTTTGAACTAAATTCCCACTGATGTAGTCCTATTGTGCTCTGAACTGCTACAGATACTATCTACAGAAGAATTACATTTTTTTCAAGAGTCATGTAAAAAACATGTGTTTCTATTCTAATATATGAGAATGCTTTTCAATCTGTTTTGCCAGTACTTCCCAAATTTAGGTAACAAAACTCATATGAAACCTAGAACTCATTTAAGTTACAGATGTTAGGGGGGGGAAGTGTATATGTTTATCCTCATGGAAATGCATACTCTGTTTATCCCTCAGCTTGGGCTGGCCTCTCTTGGACCTTTGGAGGCTAGAAAATAATGTCACTTCCTCTCAAACCCCCCTCCCCCCATGCTAAGTGTTAGCACTACTTCATTTATGAAACGAAACATAAGGAATCTTGAAGGAGTCCTCCAGCCCTTTTGCAAATACCTTGGCCAGCCTTTTCCTCACAGAGCTTACTTTAAACAACTGCTATTAAAGAGGAAGTACAATTTCTCTTTTTGATTCTTTCTTTCTCTCATCCCAGATACTTGTTGGAGAACTGGCTGCCTTCTTCTTCCAACCCACAAGGCATAAGGAGAAAACCATCACCTCGGGCGAGTGCTGTTATTTCAATCCCCTTCTGCGCCGCATGATCCGCTTCCTGGGTAAGAGGAGAATGCCCCTCCCACCTAGACCCAGCTGAGTCTCCAGGCTCTGCTCCACCTTCTCATTCCTGTACTTTTCCTTTCATAGGTGTTTATTCCTTCGGCCTCTTCACTACCACCATCTTTGCCAATGCAGGCCAAGTGGTGACCGGCAACCAGACTCCACATTTCCTGTCCGTGTGCCAACCAAACTACACTGTGCTGGGCTGCCAACCACCCCCAGGCACAATTTACGTCACAGACAAAGCAGCCTGCACTGGCAATCCTCTCCTGGTCACTGCAGCCTGCAAGGCGTTCCCCTCCAAGGACGCTGCCCTCAGCGCCTATGCGGTGGCGTACACTGTGGTATGAAGTGGAAGCTAGGTGACAGGACAGACAGAAAGATGGAGGGCGGAGGGCCCAGTTTTGGGGTTCTTCCAGTAATTTACCACCCAATTCCTCTCCCATGCCCTGCCTCAACCCCCATTTGTATCAGATCGGGTGGGTAAAGGCCAGGTTTGACAATATACACAGGGACAGAAGCGGTCAAAGTTTGGGAATGAACTGCTCCTTTGAGAAATCTGAAGTGCCCTCTAGTGGGCACAGTGTGAAAGAAACATTCACAGGATCTTTTCTCCAGGACAGGATTGGGGGAACTATCTTTTGTGACAAAGCGCTGCCTGCTGTGAGCAAAAATTATCAATGGCAAGCGCACCTTAGAAAAAAGGATCAGCTTTGATTTCACTGTGTCCATTTCTCATTAGAAGGCAATAAAACCAAATAGGTCCCTTGATGTTATACTGGAGAAAACCCAGCTTCTCCTCTTTCTCAGCCAGCTGAGTTCTTGTCTTTTGGCCCTTTGCTTCTCTGACACTGACTGGGTGCTGCAAGTGTCACATGCCATTGACAGAACAAGAATTTTTAGAATCTGAAACACTGGACTAATAAATGCATTGTCTACAACAACAACAAAGAATGCTTGGTGTATGCCACTGAAGGTTATTTTTTAAAAATAGACATTCTAACTAGATAATGATTTAATGCTATGAAACGCAATTGTTCTAGAAAGCTAGATACACTGCTTGTTTAGCAGTGTTTAGATGCAGTGTTTAGATACCATAGTACATCAGGATCTACAGCTGAATATGAGTACAGCATCTGTAAATCTATTTTAAGCAACTGATGCAGGTGGTGGAACTGGCACTAAACTCTTTTCCCCACACAGTTTCTTGGAGTAGTTATTCACCTTGTAATGCTTAATTACTACATCTGGAAAGTGGAATGGAGGGAAAGATCCAGAGCCTTGGTAGTACAGTGGTCTAAAGCACCCTGTTATTAAGACCAGCTGCCTGCAATTACTGCAGGTTCGAATCTCGCCAGGCTCAAGGTTGACTCAGCTTTTCATCCTTTCTAAGGTAGGTAAATTGAGGACCCAGTTGTGGGGGCAATAAGCTGACTTTGTATAAATATACAAAAGGATGAAGGCTATTGCTTAGCACATTGTAAAGCCGCCCTGAGTCTTCGGAGAAGGGCGGCATATAAATTAAATTAAAAAAAAAAAAGATGGTCCCTGAATTTGAATTTAGCAGTGTCAGCAGGGAACATAAATTCAAAGTAGGAGGTTTTGATAAGGATTTCTCTGAGGAAAGTGGAGAGTTGTTGGGAAACAAGGAGAAGGAGGTGTCCTCTTTTGGTAATCTATGAGAGACTTTATATAAATCTGGTGACTGCCTGGACAAGTCCTTGCAGTTTTCTTGACAAGACTTTAACTGAACTGAATACAATAGAGCTGGAAGGGACCTTGGAGGTTTTCTAGTCCAACCCCCTACTCAAGCAGGAGACCCTGTACCAAACAAGTGGCTGTCCAGGCTCTTCTTAAAAACCTCCAGTGATGAAGCACCCACCACTTTTCAAGGCAAGCTGTTCCACTGGTTGGTTGTCCTCACTGTTAGGAAGTTTCTCCTCAGTTCCAGGTTGCTTCACTCCTTGATTAGTTTCCATCCATTGTTTCTTATCCTGCCCTCTGGTGCTTTGGAAAATAAGTTGACACCCTCCTCTTTGTGGCAGTCTCAAATACTCAAATACTACTATCATGTCCCCCCCTCTCCCCAGTCCTTCTTTTCTTTAGACTTGCCAAACCCAAATCCTGCAACCATTCTTCATATGTTTTAGTTTCTAGGCCTTTAATTATCTTAGTTGATCTTCTTTACACTTTTTCCAAAGTCTCAACACCCTTTTTGTAATGTGGTGACCAAAATTGGTTGCAATATTTCAGGTGTAACCTTACCAAGGCTTTATAATACTTCACGTGATTTTGATTTTATGCCTCTGTTTATATAACCAAGGATTACTAGCTTTTTTATACTTGTAACTTTGGTTTTTCCTGCCTAGGTGTAAAACCTTGCTTTTCTCCACATTAAATTTCATGTTGCTGGATAGGACCCATTGTTCAAGTCTGTCAAGATCTTTTGGAATCCTGAGCTCTAGGATGTTGGCTATTCCTGCCAGCTTAGTGTCATCTGGAAGTTTGATGAGTTCCCCTTCTATTCCCTCATCTAAGTCATTTATGAAGATATTGAAGAGTACTGGGCCTAAAACAGAGTCTTGTGGTACCCTACTGCTTACTTCCCTCCATGTAGCTGTAGTGCCATTAAAGACCACTCGTTGAGTACAATTCATCAGCCAGTTACAAACCCATTGGGGAACTACCGGAGGACTGGAAAAGAGCTGATGTGGTTCCCATTTTCAAAAACGGGAAAAAAACAGACCCAGGAAACTATAGACCGGTGATGGCGAACCTATAGCACGCGTGCCCGAAGTGGCATGTGGAGCCATGTCAGCTGGCTTGCGTGACATTGCCTGTTCCTCTTCCAGGTTTCTGGCGCGCATGCGATGATCAGTTGGCCTTTGTGCATGTGGCAGTGCCGGAAACTGGGAGAGCTGGTCTGTGAGCCGGGAATGGGGCTTCCTCAAACTTCGGAATTGTAGCATCCAGAAAGACCAATGGGAATTCTCCCTTCCGCAATGTCATCAGTCTCCAGGAAGAGTCTCCCTTGACTTCACCCAATTGGAGGAGAGAGTTCCACGCAGAGAAGAAGCCCAAGTTCAGGCCAAGATCCTCCCTCCCACTTTCTCTGCTTCTCTCTCTCACAGAACTGTCTCTCCTCCTTCAGGTGAAGTCCCAGAGGACTCTGCCTGGAGACTGATGACACTCAGGCAGGGAGAATTCTCATTGGTGCTGCCCCTCATTCTGGCCCCTCCCATCTCAAAAGTCCAAGAGAAACAGTTCCTCCCCCCATGCAGAACTGCGGACTCCTCCTCTCGGGCTGAAAGCATCTGGCCAGACACACATGCACATGAGCAAGTGCGCCGTGAGCATGCAGGCCACCAACTGATCGGTGCGTGCGCATGCACAGCAGTAGCTGAAAGACTTTGTGGCTGGTGCGCATGTGCGTGCCAGAAACCAGACGTACCTTATCCGGCATGTGGATGCCCCCTGGGCAGCTCCTCTTCCAGGTCACGGCCCTGATGAGCATGCGCGATATGCTCCCTTTTCAGCACTTGGTGCCCCCCCCCCCGTGCATGCATTCCCTTTTCAGCACTCGGTGCCAAAAAGGTTCTCCATCACTGCTATAGACCAATCAGCCTAACATCAATATTTGGGAAGACATTGGAAAAGACAATAAAAAAACGTATCTGTCAACAACTAGAAACGAGTAAAGTAACAACTAGAAGTCAGCATGGGTAAGTCAAAAACAGATCATGCCAAACCAATTTTATTTCATTCTTCAACATAATGACTAAATTAGTAGACCAGTGAAATACTGTGGACATAATATACTTAGATTTCAGCAAGGCATTTGACAAAGTAGACCACAATGTACTTCTTGGTAAGCTAGAAAAAAGTGGAATAGATAATATCACCATCAGATGGATTTGTAACTGGCTGACAAACCATACTCAGTGAATAGTCCTTAATGGTACTACATCTACATGGAGGGAAGTAAGCAGTGGGGTACAACAAGGTTCTGTCTTAAACCCAGTACTCTTCAATGTCTTCATAAACGACTTAGATGAGGGAATAGAAGGGGAACTTACCAAATTTGTGGATGACACTAAGCTGGCAGGAATAGCCAACACCCTAGATGATAGGCTCAAGATCCAGATGGATCTTGATAGACTTGAACACTGGGCCCTAGCAAAAACAATGAAATTCAATGTAGAGAAAAGTAAAGTCTTACGCTTAGGTAAGAAAAAAATATATATACATATAGACTGGGTGAAACCAGGCTTAATAGCAGTAACTGTGATAGGGATCTTGGAGTCTTAGTGGACAACCAGCTAAATATGAGCCAGCAGTGTGCAGCAGCAGCCAAAAAAGCCAATACAATCCTAAATTGCATTAACAGAGGGATACAATCAAGATCAAGTGAGGTACTAAAACCACTCTATAAAGCCTTAGTAAGACCACACCTAGAATTCAGTTTTGGTCACCACACTCTAAAAAAGATGTTGAGACTCTAGAAAGAGTGCAGAGAAGAGCAACCAAGATGATTAGGGGACTAGAGCAGTAGTGGGTTTCAAATCCCAGTGCTACCGGTTTGCTATTGGTAGTGTGAGTGCGTGCATGCTTGCTTTGGAAGTGTGTGATGCTTCTGCGCATGTGCAGAGCATTTTTGATGACATCTGGATGGATGGGCGGAGCCTCCTACTGCTGCTATTGCCGGTTCGCCCGAACCGGGAGCAACCCACCACTAGAAGGGCATGGCTAGTCTAGTGAACAGAAGGACCAGGGGAGACATGATAGCAATCTTCCAATATATGAGGGGCTGCCACAGAGAGGAGGAGCTCAAGGTATCTTCCAAAGCACCTGAAGGCCAGACAAGGAATAATGGATGGAACCTGAACAAGGAGAGATTCAACCTGGAAATTAGGAGAAATTTTCTGACAGTGAGAACAATCAATCAATGGAACAGCTTCCCTTTGGAAATTGTGAGAGCTTCATCACTGGAAGCTTTCAAGAAGAGACTGGACTGCCATCTGTCAGAATAGTGTAGGGTCTCCTGCTTGTGTGGGAGGTTGGACTAAATGACCCACTAGGTCCTTTCCAACTCTGTTAATCAGTTAAATCTAGTGGTAATGCTGTCTGTCCCACATTTTTCTAGTTTATCAAGAAGTAGGTTGTGTTCTACATTGTCAAATGCCTTGCTGAAGTCTAAATACTATATACTATGTCAACTGTGTCCACTATGCATTTTGCTGGTCTATAAATTTAGTCACTTTATCAAAGAATGAAATAAGATTGGTTTGGCATGATCTGTTTTTAACAAACTCATGCTGGCTTTTAGTTATAACTTTATCTCTATCTAGATGTTTGCAGATCTGTTTTCTGATTATCTTTCCCAGTATCTTCCTAGGTATTGATGTTAGGTATTGATGTCTGTAGTTTCCTGGGTCTGTGTCCCCCCCCCTTTTATTTTAATGGGCACCATATCAGCTCTTTTCCAATCCTCAGGTAATTCCCCGGTGTTCTAGGATTTTTGAAAGATATGGTAAAATGATTCTGAGATAACATCTGCCAGCTCCTTCAGAACTCTGGGATGTAATCCTGGTGTTTTATATTCATCAAGATCAAATCATTTCTCTAACCATTTTCTTGCGTATTTTAATTTTTATTTCTAGTCTGTCTTTTACGGTTAGCTTTTTGGTAGGTTGGGTTATAGTTTCTTTTTGCTTGAAGACTGATGTAAAGAATGAGTTAAACAGCTCTAAAGGTGCTTTTTCAAGAGGCAACTGGACTTTCTTATTTTTCTTTGAAGATGTTTCACTTCTCATCCAAGAAGCTTCTTCAACTCTGACTGGATGTTTGAGAATGTAAGGTTCTATATTCCTTGCAGACAGCTGGTCATTTGTATTCTTCTAGAGAGTCATTGAGGTTACTTGGAGGTTTATCTGTGTCATCAGGGTCACCTGAGTAGTTCAAATGGGTGTGGAGCCTTCTTGTTACTGTTGAAAGGACTGTGTTGTAGACTAGAGTTAGATGATGCCAAATCCCTCCCCCTCTATTGAGAGAGAGCTGTTCAATTTTGACATAGATGGCCTCTTTTAGCCCACTTTCAAACCAGCAGTCTTCTTTGTCCAAAATGTGGACTTTGCTGTCTTCAAAAGCGTGGCCTTTGTCTTTTAAATGCAGATGGACTGCTGAATCTAGTCCTGATTGGTTTGCTCTCCTTTGTCAGGGATGTCAAACTCAATTTCATTGAAAGCCACATCAGCATTATGGTTGCTCTCAAAGGGCCAGTTGCATGTAAGACTACTATGATTTACAGCAGCCAGTGGGCATGACTGGATAAACGTGGCCGCGACTGGGTGGTAGTAACCAGTTGGGTATGGGTGCTCACTGGGGGCAGGTGACTTGGGACTGTAGGGTTGGGATGGAACAAGTCTCACCAGCTAACTCTAATTCAACATGGGGACAATTTGGTGCCCCACAAGCTCATTGCCCCCCCAAACTGCTGGTAGCCAAGCGTGTATGCACACGCGCGCGCACGCACACACACACACACACACACACACACACACACACACACACTGCATCCCAAGTTTGGCAATTTTTATCCACACAGGAAGGAGAGGGTCTTCTCCCCAAGCCCAGGCATGATTGGCAGTTTGCAAGCTCAGATGTCGATAAAAGTCTCCAAGCTTGGTGTGTATGTGCACATGCGCACTTGTGCAGGCTTCCTGGGCTGGAGGAGAACAGTGGGGCCTTTCTCTGCAGCAGCCAAACAAAGGAGCTGTTCTCTTTACTCCCTACCTCCTTATATGATTAGTTATCTATTGGTTTTTGCTTGGAATTAGGTTCTAACGGTCATGAAGATTGGTCCCCTCCCCCATCAATTTTAGTTTAAAGCCCTTCTGGTAAGATGAGCCAGTCATTTTCTGAATATATTCTTTCCAGTTCTTGTGAGGTTCACTTCATCCTTTGCTAGTAGCCCTTCATGTAGGTAATGCAGACCGTGGTGTAGGAAACGACTCCAGTTTTTAAGCTAGTGGTTTGCTTCTAAAATCCTTTGCTCCCTCATTGGATGTTGGCCTTTTGTTAGAAGTATAGATGAAAACACCACTTGAGCTCCTAATTCTTTAACTTTCTTCCCTAGCTGTTTATTTTCTCTGTTATTGTTTTTAGATTCATTGTTGAGTCAGTGGTCCCCACAATGTAGGAGAAGAAAGAGGTAATAATCCATGGGGTTGATTATTTTAGTAAGGTTCTCAATTATATCTTTGATTTTTGCTCTAGGGAGATAGCATACCTCCCTAGACTGACTTTTGGTCCGAAGACTATAGTTTCTATTCCCCAAATAACTGAATCTCCTATCACCAATATTCAGCTTTTTTCCTCTAGGGAAGTGTGGGATACTATTCTTCCTGCCAGAGGAATGCTTGGTTGTGTCTCTTTTTTAGAAACTATTGATAGATGTTCTTTTGTGGGTGCCTGCATATTTTCTTCCAGGGGAGGCTATAAAAGCAATTGTTCAGTTCCAGAGGGGCTTCACTGGAGGGGGCTAGGGTCAATAGTAGGGGCTTTGCTCTTGGCTGTTATTTTCTTTTAAGAGTGACATGTTTCCATTGGTCTTCCTCTTTAGGTTCATTTTGTTCCCTATTGTGTTTAATTTGGGTGTATTGGTTTTCTTCTTTTTGTTCATATATAGGATCATTTTTTAAGAAGCTGTTTGCTCCCTGTTGTATTTAACTTTAGTATAGTCTTCTTGTATAGCTTGGGATTCCTTGCTTTGTTCATTGAGTTTCAGAGTGACTAGAGTTGTTTCTAGACTCTTTACTAGAAGAGACTAGACAGCCACTTATCTGAAATGGTATAGGTTCTCCTGCTTGAGCAAGGGGCTGGACTAGAAGACCTCCAAGGTCCCTTCCAGATTCTATTCTATTCTATTCTATTCTATTCTATTCTATTCTATTCTATTCTAGTAATTAATATAATTTACATTTCATACATATATAGTTTGGGTCTTCTGTGGGCATACGTTAAAACATATGACATATTTTGCAAATCACTATAATGACAGTCTCTATTTCCATGATTTTTTCTTAAAAAATTTAAAAATTTCTAAAATTAATATTTCCCTGTTGTGAAGTGTCAATTTACAATAGTCTACAAAAATCCTTGACCCTTTGTTGAAAAAATTCATCTTGCCTGTTTTAAGTGTCTATCTCTTTTTCTGTGTTTTTTTCTTCAACTGTTAAGAATTTAAAAATTTCTAAAGAATTAAAATAAGTAAACTGTTTTTAATTGTTTATTTGAAAAAAGAAAGTGAAAAAGTGAAAAAAAATTAAAAGTTGAAAAATGAATTTTATTTAAAAAAGGAAAAAATAAATTTAAAATGGACAAAGATTTAAAAATTGAAAATGGAATTTAAAATTAAATTAAAAAGAAATTTAAAAGTTGAAAAAGGTTAAAAATTGAAAAAAGAATTTAAAAATTGAAAAAAATGAAAATTGAAAAGAGAAAGTTTAAAAATTTACAGAAGAATTTGTTTTTAAAAAAACTTCAGAAATTTTAAAAATTTAAGGATTTTCAAAATTTCTTGGCCTTTTATGAAGTGTTATGCATTTTTTTTGGGGTTGGAAATGTCAGGCTTTTTTCTAGGAGATGCTTACCATAGCTCTTAACCCTCTACACTCTGGCTTGAAAGTTTATCCCTTTCCTTCCTGTCCACAAGTGTTATGTATTTATCCTTTTCCTCCCTGCCTTCTTGCCCTTTGGTTACATGGCTACATGGGTTTTCAGGTATGATGTGCTGATCTGGGTGTTCTACTCCACTTAACCACTGCTCAGTTACTCAGCTGTGCTGCTTTCAGCCACTGCTGGTCCACCGTGCTGCTTTTAGTCACTGCTGTGGGCAGCCTACTGCCATACTTAGCTCCGCACCGCTACTGTTCAGTTGATCTGCTGCACTGTTCTCAGCCACTGCTGGTCTGCCATTGCTCTGGGCACTCTACTCCTCTGCTACTTAGCTCTGCAAGCTGCTGCTCAGGGTCCAGCGTCCTGCTCTCAGCCACTGGTCTGTTGCCGCCTAGTTCCATTTCACTGCTGCTCCGTGGCCTCCGTTTGCAACTCACCACCTCCGCTCAGCTGCCAGGCCGGATTGCTGGGCCGCCTCTCAATCTCTCAGATGGGCCCCCGGGCTGTCTCTTCATCTCTCAGATGCGCCACCTCACAGCCAGGACACTGGGCCGCCTCACAGCTGGGTCACTTCTCAGTTGGGCCACCTCAAACTGGTTTTCAAAAGTAGTTTGCTTTTGCCATTTGAAAACTTCAAAAGTAGTTTGCCTTTGCCTCCTTTCTAGGGCTAAGGAAGAGGGATTGACCCAGCTCACCCAGCTGGCATCATGCCTCAGGCAGGACTGGAACTCACAGTATCCCAGTTTTTATCCTGATGCTTTAACCACTATACCAGATTGGGTGGTCTTCTGCCTGCCTTTTTTCCTTATTTTAAAAAAAGTTGCACCTTGGTTATATATGCATGGTTATGCTGTGCACTATTTTGAGCACTTTTCAAGGAAAATGAAGGGCATTTCAGCTAACTCTCCTATGCTGTTCTTCCATTTCCACAGATGTATGTCACGCTGGTTTTTCAGCTGAAGGGCTCCCGCTTGGCTAAGCCATCCCTGTGCCTGGCACTCCTCGGCCCAGCATTCTTGGTGGGTGTGGTGCGTGTGGCCGAGTACCGGAACCATTGGTCTGATGTGCTGGCTGGGTTCCTCACTGGTGGGGCTATTGCCATCTTTCTGGTAAGTGTTCTGTATTTGGGGGCTTCTTGACTGCTCAGCCTCTTCAAGGGAGGGAAAAGGGTAGGGCTTCCTTCTCAGCGTTCAGCCACCATCAGGACTATTCTGGGAAGGAGAAGCCGTTCCAGTCATATAGATGAGATGAGATGAGATGAGATGGAAGGGACCTTGTAGGTCATCTAGTCCAACCCCCTGCCCAAGCAGGAGAGTCTATACCATTTCCAACAAATGGCAGTCCAATCTATGCCTGAAAGCCTCCAGTGATGAAGCTCCCACAACTTCTGAAGGTAAACTGCTCCATTGGTTGATTATTCTCAGTGTCAAAAAATTTCTCGTTATTTCTAGGTTGAATCTCTCCTTGGTCAGTTTCCATCCATTATTCCTTGTCTGGCCTTCAAGTACTTTGGAAAATAGATTGACCCTTTCCTCTCTGTGGCAGCCCCTCAAATATTGGAACACTGCTATCATGTCTCCCCTGGTCCTTCTCTTCACTAGACTAACTATGCCGAGTTCCTGTAACCGTTCTTCATCTTTTAGTCTCCAGTCCCCTAATCATCCTGGTTGCTCTTTTCGGCACTTTTTCTAGAGTCTCAACATCTTTTTTATAGTGTGGTGACCAAAACTGGATGCAGTATTCTAGGTGTGGTCTTACTAAGCCTTTATAGAGTACTTCACTTGAACTTGATTATATCCCTTCGTTCATGCTTCGTTGGGTGAGGGTGACTTCCCTGCCACCTTGAAAGAGGCGGTGGTGAGGCCTCTCCTCAAGAAGCCTTCCCTGGACCCGGCAATGTTGGTTAATTATCGTCCGGTCTCCAACCTTCGTTTTGTGGCGAAGGTTGTCAAGAGTGTGGTTGCGCAACAGCTCCCCCAGCACCTGGATGAAACGACGTATCTGGATCCGTTCCAGTCGGGCTTCAGGCCCGGGTACAGCACGGAAACGGCATTGGTCGCGTTGGTAGATGATCTCTGGAGGGCTCGGGACAGGGGGTGCTCCTCTGTCCTGGTCCTGTTAGACCTCTCAGCGGCTTTTGATACCATCAACCATGGTATCATGCTGCACCGGTTGGAAGAGTTACGGGTGGGGGGCACTGTACTGCGGTGGTTCTCCTCCTTTCTCTCTGACCGGTTGCAGTCTGTGTTGGCAGGGGGTCAGAGGTCGACCCCAAGGCCCCTTATATGTGGGGTGCCACAAGGGTCGGTCCTCTCGCCCCTTTTGTTCAACATTTATGTAAAGCCGCTGGGTGAGATCATCCGTGGTTTCGGGTGAAGTACCACCAGTACGCTGATGATACCCAGCTGTACATCTCCACCCCAGACCACCCCAACGATGCCCTTGAAGTGATGTCCCAGTGTCTGGAGGCTGTGTGGATCTGGATGGGGAGGAACAGGCTCAGACTCAACCCATCCAAGACCGAGTGGCTGTGGTTTCCGACGTCCCGATATAGTCAGTTGACGCCATCGCTGACTATTGGGGGCGAATCATTGGCCCCCACGGAGAGGGCTCGCAACTTGGGCGTCCTCCTGGACTCACGGCTGTCTTTAGAAGAGCATTTGACAGCCGTGACCAGGAGGATTTTTCATCAGGTTCGCCTGATTCGCCAGTTGCGTCCCTTTCTGGATCGGGACTCCCTACACACAGTCACTCATGCCCTCGTCACTTCCCGCCTGGACTATTGTAACGCTCTCTACATGGGGCTCCCCTTGAGGAGCACCCGGAGGCTCCAACTGGCGCAGAGTGCGGCCGTGCGGGTGGTTATGGGAGCAACATGGCGCTCCCATGTGACACCCCTCCTGCGCGAACTGCATTGGCTCCCGGTGGTCTTCCGGGTGCGCTTCAAGGTTTTGGTCACCACCTTTAGAGCGCTCCATGACTTAGGACCTGGTTATTTACGGCACCACCTACTACCACAAACAGCCTCCCACCAGCCGGTACGCTCTCATAGAGAGGGACTCCTCCGGGTGCCGTCAGCCAAACAATGTTGACTGGCGGCCCCTAGGGGGAGGGCCTTCTCTGTGGGGGCACCTACTGTCTGGAATGAGCTCCCCCCCGAGATACGAAGGATCCCGGACCTGCGCACCTTCCGCCGCGCTGTGAAGACCTTTTTATTCCACCAGGCGGGCTTGGCCTAATCCTTTCCCTCTTTTTTAATATGTAAATTTTAATTTGTTTTAAATTATTGGGGTGTTTTAATTTGTCAGGGCCAAAACTATTTAATTCGATTTTATCTGGTTTTTAAATTTTTTGTATCTATGTATTTTATTGTTTGGCTGTTCACCGCCCTGAGTCCTCCGGGAGTAGGGCGGTATACTAATCAAATAAATAATAATTAATAATTAATAATAATAATAATAATAATAATAATAATAATAATAATAATGATAATAATAATGCAGTTTAGGATTGCATTGGCTTTTTTGGCTGCTGCTGCACACTGCTGGCTTATATTTAGCTGGTTGTCCACTAAGACTCCAAGATCACTCTGACAGTTACTGATATTGAGCCTGGTTTCAGCTAATCTATATGTGTACTTTTGGTTTTTCTTGCCTAAGTGTAAGACATTACTTTTCTCTACATTGAATTTCATTTTGTTAGATAGGGTCCAGTGTTCAAGTCTGTCAAGATCCATCTGGATCTTGAGCCTATCTTCTAGGGTGTTAGCTATTCCTGCCAGCTTAGTATCATCTGCAAATTTGGTGAGTTCCCCTTCTATTCCTTCATCTAAGTCGTTTATGAAGATATTGAAGAGTACTGGTCCTAAGATGGAACCTTGTGGTACCCCACTGCTTACTTCCCTCTATGTAGACATAGACCCATTAAGGACTACTCATTAGTATTGTTTGTCAGCCAGTTACAAATCCAAATTGTGGTGATGCTATCTATCCCACCTTTTCCTAGGTTACCAAGAAGTAGGTTGTGGTCTACTTTGTCGAATCCCTAGCTGAAGTCTAAGTATCAGTGGTGGGTTTTGGGCGAACCAGTAGTGGTGGCGGTGGGAGGCTCTGCCCACCTGCCCGGACATCATCATGGATGCTCTGCCATGCGCTGAAGGTTCTGCGCATGCACAGAAGCACCACGCACAAGCACGCTCCCAATTCTGAATCAGTAGCAAAGGTAACTGGAACCCACTACTGCTAAGTATATTATGCCCACGGTATTTTGCTGGACTTCTAATTTAGTCATTATGTTGAAGAATGGAATAAGATTGGTTTGGCATGATCTGTTTTTAACAAACCCATGCTGACTGCTAGTTGTTACTTTACTCATTTCTAGAGGTTGGCAGATCTGTTTTTTTATTATCTTTTCCAATATTTTCCTGGGTATTGACATTAGGCTGATTGGTCTGTAGTTTCCTGGGTCTGTTTTTTCCCCATTTTTAAAGGATGGGAACTACATCAGCTCTTTTCCAGTCCTGTGGTAATTCCCCGGTGCTCCAGGATTTTTGAAAGATGTGGTACAGTGGTTCTGAGATGACATCTGCCAGCTCATTTAGCATTCTGGGATATAATCCATCAGGTCCTGGTGATTTGTATTCG
This sequence comes from Pantherophis guttatus, assembly GCF_059756535.1. NCBI lineage: Eukaryota > Metazoa > Chordata > Lepidosauria > Squamata > Colubridae > Pantherophis > Pantherophis guttatus. The sequence continues at coordinate 112,637,866 of NC_142064.1, forward strand.
TCAAGATCAGACAGGTGTTCTCTTACTATTTTTTTTGCTTCTTTTAACTTTTATATAGTGGCAGTGCTGTTTTTGGAGCTTTTTTACCAGGTTTTGCAGGGTAGAGCCCCCTTTTTAAATACAGTGTGTCATCAGGCAGTTTCTAAAACTATTCCTTTATCAGCACCAAAGGGCTAAAACTTAAAGACCACGCCAGTGATGCTATTCTAAGGGAAGATAATCTTGAGGGGCAGCTTACCTTATAAGATAACTTTTATTGTCATTTTTTTTCCTGTGGGCACTCTGGCACACATTAAAAATGAAATTCTGTTGCCTGCTCTCAAAAGTGTATATATACATAACACACATATAGATACGCTATATATATACATATGTATATACCTACACCCTAATATATAAATACATATAAATATTAACCAATATACATCTTGAATACATAATATATTATTGCATTAGTTTGTGATGTGTTGATGACTGTGTTATAATTTTCCCAAATGCAGACATGAATGGGGCCATTTCTTATTTGACTAAAGCTATCATTGTCCATGGGGTTGTGATGGGTCGGACACGACTTCGCAACTAACAACAAAATATTGAGTGGTATAGCTCTTTTTTCCAAACATCTCTTTGACCTTGCTCTCTTCCTCTTCCTCCTCCTCTTCTGCAGAAGAAAAAATATCTATCTTTTCCTCAAGAGGTGAGATGGGAACTGAGGACTCTGTGCAGTCTTTAAAGCACACAAGGACTCTGTCTCACAGCCCTTAAAGTTTGTACTGTAGACATTTTCTGTGGTGTATATATATTTCAAATACTTTTCTCTATTTTTTTTCATATTTGTAAGCAATTTTCTTTATATACATTTGTGCATAGTAAACAAACTGAAATTTTATTTACAGAGAACAGCATAATACAGTTCAGAGAAGTGGCTATTCTGAGTTGGGGTAATAGAAATGTAAACTAGCTTGGTTCCTACTAAAACACAAGATAACTTTTTACCCCCTTTCGTATGGCTGAGAGGTTCAACCAATCACTTCCCTCTGCTCAGATGAACATCCTGCCCTCATTCCTTTTTGCATTTCAATAAAAAGGCAGCTCGTGGTTCCTCTGTTATGCCCAGCTATTCACTCCATACTAGTGAATACCAAAGTGAGTCCTGACCTAATGGCTTATGCTCATAACAAGACAAAGAGGTCAATGAAGAAAAATTGGGGATTGATCAAGAAGCAGTTGGCAAAAGGATTGGGAAAGGCCAAATAAAAGACTATGTTAATGGTTGCAAAGCTCCGTTGAATGTTCCTTCTGATGCAGAGTACTATGTTGGCAGAAATCAGGAAAAGAGCCCTTTAATGCTGCTCTTCTTCTCTTTGTTGGATAGGTGACATGTGTGGTTAACAATTTCCAAAGCCCTGTATCCTCAGCCAAGGAAGTTTCTCCACCTGAAAATCTACCCAGTGTTCCAGTCTTGGGATTGTTGCCCTGTGTTGACAGTTCCCTTAACAAATTAAGTGTGGCTCAGGTAAGAGATATTCCTGATGCACTGTTGCATGTTTCCTCTTCTTCTTCAGTTTTCTCTTTAATCAAAAACACCTACCCACACATACACGTGCACAGCTAGCACCATATTTGAGGATGCAATAGGCAAAATGCCTTTTAGTGGGCTTCTTCTACCTCTTCAATGCGTTTACATAGCAATTTATGGGACAAGAAGAGGACAAGTTGGTCCAGCTGCCATTTAAATTTCCTTCTGTTCTCCTGAAAATCCTATTTTCAAAGATATGGGGAATTTAAACTGGAAATTTAATCTAGCTGTTAGGCCTTGTGCCAGGCAGGGCAATCATGAACAGGAGGCTCAACTGAGATGCCGGCATCTGAGGTTGGGGCTGATCCTCTCCCAGCCCACCTTCTTCTCTTCAGACACCAGTGAGGTTTTAAGGGAGCATTGCCATCTGGACTCACTTGTTTGAGTTGAGCGGCCATACAGATTGAATTAACAAATGTAAAACTCTTCCAGATTAGGCATCAGAAGGGAAAATGAGGGAGCATTAAGGGAACTGAAAGAGGGAAAAGCTAGAAAGTCAAATGGCTCATGTTTGGATGCCCATCATAAATTGCTAATGAAAACCAGGTGCTGCTGTCACATCACTGCACAGATCTCTGGGGAAAGACTGAGCAGCCATTGTTCCTCTGCAGTGGGACCACTGTTTTGTCACAGGGACATATCTAAAACTCGATGAATCTCACTATTCACAAATAAATGCCAACAGTCACACAGGAGGCTAGTCATCTGTTTTGAGCTTTAAAGTGGACAATCACATTAAGGATTGTAAGCTTTTAAACAACAACTCTGTGAATGAACAAAAATATGATTGCATGTGTTTTGGTATTTTCTTGTACAAGGCTCCCACTTAATCTTTCAGAGAAACTTGATTTCTACCATATTGTCCAGAAGAGCTCTTGTAATCCCTGTGCTCTAGTGAATTCTGATCATCTATCCTTATGGAGCATCTTAGGCTTTTTGCTTTTTTTCCATTCAGCTATTCCTAAATTCTGCCTCCTTCCCTTTTTGTGTGTGTGTGCCTTGGAGTCAGCCTTTTGATTCCTAACGATTGTCTTGGCAAGTAATTGCAGTATTCATGGCAAGGTTTTTTAGAAGTGGTTTGCCATTGCCTTCTTCCTAGAGCTGAGAAAGAGTGACTGGCCTAAGATCACGCAGCTGGCTTTCTGCCTCAGGTGGGATTAGAACTCTCAGCTCCCTGGATTGTAGCCTGATGCCTTAACCACTACACCAGACTGGCTCTCTTGAGCTCTATTCTTAGAATGTTCTTTCTACTGATGAATAGCAAGTCCCCATGCTTCCCTCTTTTGAAAACATTCTAGCCTGTTTGTTTTTCTTTTTTTTTAAAAAAAAAACCTTTGTTGTATAAATAATAAAACCATAGATCTAATAGGCTTTAGAAATACTCTGCTCAGTGCAAGATTCAATAGGACATCTCTGACCATGATCTCTGTTGGAAGACCTTTGTGGGCATCCTGCTCCCAATCTCAAGGCAACAGAATTTTTTAAATTGTGGAGTTAGTGCTGAAATTGATGCATAGAGGGAATTGTTATCAGGCAATTAAGGGAATAAGTGTAGGAAGAACATAGCCTTTGGGCCCAGGTATTTTGTATTTATTCTGCTGAAAACAGTTAGCAGAATGAAAGAACATGAAGGATCAAAAGAGCCTCTCCCAGCAGCAGGGAGAGTCAGCTTCTGACAGAAGGAAGAGAAAGAGAAGGCTGGGATGACCAAGATCTTCATTAGCACAAAATACTGTGGAGCGATGCTCAGACTAGCCCTTCACACTAGGTTGTTCTTCAATTATCTCCAAAACCATTTCTTCCACATGCTGCTTTTCCCTGTCATAGATGTTTAAGCCTCTGATCAGGCAACAAACTTCCATTAGCACTTTTGGGTTCAATCAGTGATAACTTTATGAAAATCATCTGGAACTTTTAGATTCAGTGTAGACTGATAGATCCTTTTCCAATAATGAATGCGCTCTCTCCCTCCCTCCCTCCCTCCCTCTCTCTCTCTCTCTCTCTCTCTCCCTCCCTCCCTCCCTCCCTCCCTCCCTCTCTTTCTTTCTCCCTCCCCGTCCCTCCCTCTTTCTCTCTCTCTCCCTCCCTCCCCCCCTCTCTCTCTTTGTGTGTAAAATGATGAACAAGGTGGCTTTATGAAGCTTTTTAATATAGAAGTTCTTGCTCTTCTATCTCTGAAAGCGTCGTTCTCCCCAACTCCAAATATTCCAATGCTTTAACATTTTTCCCTAAAGAAAACAAGTTTTCAACTTATTTCTTTCCCCTTTCTACTTGGATGTGAATAGTAAATATTTAATGATGTTAATTTCTGTCTCATTCTCTCCCATTTAACCATGACTTGCCCCTCCACTGCCCTGCCCTGATGCTGCCCCCTTGGGTGGAGTGGGGCTGCAGCAGGTGAGGGACACCCCAGAAGAGTTTTCTACACTACTCTCAAGAGGTCTGGAAAGGCAGCTAGCACGATCTCTACACTTGGCAGCACCTGGCAGTGCAGCAATGACCCATCCCTATGAGTAAGTGCCTGTTCCCAGAACTGTCTATCTTGACCCCTTGCAAGGTATCCTTGGTTACTCTCAGGGGAGATTAAGTTGGCACAGAGGGTTGCCATAGGCAATAACTATCATGGGGGGAAAAAAGGAGAAGGAAGGGATACTTCGGATTGGCATATGGTTGGACAACAGAAGCAGGCAAAAAGTCATGGTACAGAAGAATTGATCAGATATCCTGATGTTCAAGCAGAAACTTTGGCAGTTGCCGATACCAATTCCATTTAGATATAGGAAAGGAAATGGAGGGTGGTATAGAATATTCAAAATCAAATAGAAATGTTTCACCTGGAAAAAGCATGACCTTTTTGAATTTACACTAGTCGTGCTGCAGGTAAATAGCATTACCCAGTATTAATGTAGTGATGTGCTCTGACACATTTTTTCGCCACAGTGCAACAGGCTGATGTTATATATTGTTGGTGTCCTTCAGATATTTAGGGCAACTATTACTGCTGTGTGCTTAGAGCCTTTTGAGAAAAAGAGGAAGTTCTTTGGAAGGCTGTATGCTTTACATATGGAAGGTCCTATTTAGGACTAAACAACCTTTTTAGTGAAATATCAGAGAGCTATTGATGGGACATGCCTACACTATGTGCACAATTATTAGGCAACTGAGTATTTTGACCATATCATCATTTCTGGGTGCCGGCTAGCTGGTCTTCATGCGTGCGGGAGCGCCGGAAATTGGAAGAGCAGCTCCCTGGCATGCATGTGCGCACCAGGAAGCTGAGCTTCCAGTTTTTGCTGCACGCATGCATGCTGGAAACCAGTTCCGCCGGGGAACTGCACTTCCGGTTTCCAGCACTCCTGCACACGTGCACCTGGGAGCAGATTTTCCGGTTTCCAGTGCTCCCCTGTATGTGTGCGCACAGTCCTGTTTTGGCACTCGGTGCTGAAAAGATTCACCAACACTGCTCTATATCAAGGTGGGCATAATTATTAGGCAGGCAAAAAGGGCCAAAAAAAGAGATTTAACTGATTCTGAAAGGGATTCAGAGGGATGCAGCACTCTTGAAATTGCTAAGATATTGGGGCATGATCATAGAACCATCAAACATTTTGTTGCAAATACAGTATAATACTTTCCTTTTCTTGAGGTGCATTTTAAATAGTTTTGACCTGAGTTTATGCATAAGAAACAGCTAGTTACAAGGTAAAATGAAAACGGGATGAATTAAAATTGTCCCCTGAAGTAGTATAATATAAAAGTTTTCTGTGCAATTTTATTGCCCATTTAAGCTATCCCAGCCTCTTTGATACGATAAGAAAATATTGTGCCTTGTTAGAAGTAATGATTCCTGGTCTTCCTGATACTGTAGTTGAGCCAGATTGCAACTTGACATACCCCAAAAGTTTTTAGATAGTTTCCAGTTTATGCCTACTACTACAATATTTCATGTAATGCATATTACAGCATTAAGAGAATTGGTTCCAGAAATGCCAACCCATCAGACACCTGCTTGTTTGAATAGCAATGTATTGTCCTCTGCTCTTCTTCTGTGGTTATTTAATTCATTTATCGTTTTGTTTTACTGTTTTACCTCTGGTATGAACTGTCAGAGAGCTTTCCAATTGTGCAGAACAGAAATGAAGTTTGTAGTTATAAATAAAATGTTAAAACGTTGATGAAGGGGGCATTCTTCCCTGAGAAAATGCTGGGTGTGATGAACCGCATGCAGCAAGAACTCTGGCAACATTTCATACATTCTGTGATTCTATGCAGTCCACTTGGCACCTTCCCCAGATTAAAGATGTCCTCTTGCTCTGGCCACATCATCCTTTCCCCTTAACCATTTAAGGCAGAGGGGACACCATAAAAGCAGGAGTGCCTGCCATTCTTCAGCATTTGGTTTAAGCACTGGAAAGCTACACAGAAAAAAAAGCAGGGCAGGAGATCAACATTGTTGTTAGTCAATCTTTTTAGGGGTTTTTTTGGGGGGAGGGTTGTTTGGCAAGGGAGGGGTGTGGGGAGGGTGTTCTGTTAAGTGGGAGGCTAGGCCCGGTACAGGGTCGCGTCATGGGAGGTGTGGAGCGGGGAGTTGAGGGGGTTAGTGTTGGTAGTGAAGAGGGCGATTCCATCAGCACTGTGGGTGGAAGGGGCAGATATGGTGGGAGCAGGGGGCCATATTGTGTTGCGGGGGCATGTACCCGCTGTCTTCGGGTGCATATCCCCAATGCTCTTCTCGTTCCCTGGGTTGTCCAGAGCCTCAGAGCCTGAGCCTTAGGCTGATGCTGTGCAATGCCAGGTCCGTGGTTAACAAAGCCCCCCTCATTTGCGAGCTGATTCAGGAGGGGGGAGCGGACCTGGCGGGCATTACAGAGACCTGGCTGGGCCAGGAGGGGGGGGGGTCCCCCTCATAGAGATGTGCCCACCAGGTTTCTGCGCATTTCATCAGCCGAGGGCCCAGGGTAAGGGTGGGGGAGTGGCGGTTATTATAAAGGAAGGTCTTGATCCTAGGGAGGCCACTGTACCTCAGATAGCCGGATGTGAGTCTCTCCTTGTGAAGTGGGGTCATGGGATGCAGGTGGGCTTGCTGATTACATACCTGACTCCCTGTCGCATGGCAGTGGCCCTGCCTGAGCTCCTCAACGTAATAGCCGGGGTGGCAGTTGATACCCCCAGGCTTTTGGTTATGGGGGATTTCAACCTGCTGTCCATTGGTGAAACGTCTGAGGTGGCTCAGGAGTTCATGGCTTCCATGACAGCAATGAACCTGACCCAGTTAATTCATGGCCCTACTCACACGGGAGGACACGCTCTGGACTTGGTTTTTGTCTCTGGTCAGTGGTTGAATGGCCTAGATACAGGGGACATAGCCATCGAACCCTTGTCATGGTAAGACCATTCCCTCCTTAGGCTTGACTTTCTGACTGCCACACCCCACTGCAGGGATGCAGAACCGATTAGGTGGTTCCACCCCAGGCGCCTGATGGATCCTGATAGGTTCCAGATGGAGCTTGGGCCATTTCCTGAGACTCTGGCTCACGACTCGACTGAAGACCTGGTGGCCGCCTGGGATAGAGCGGCCGCTGGTGCTTTGGACCGGGTTGTGCCTCTGCAGCCTCTGACCCGGCGTCGAACCTGCCCAGCTCCTTGGTTCTCCGAGGAGCTGAGGGAGATGAAGCGCCGGAAAAGAGCCTAGAGAGCGGTTGGAGGGCTAGTCATTCCGAATCTGACCGAACACTGGTGAGGTCTCATATTAAGACCTACTTAGTGGCGATAAAAGCGGCAAAGTGTAATTACTTTTCCGCTCTTATTGCGTCGGCAGATAACCGCCCAACTGCCCTGTTTAGGGTGACCTGCTCCCTTCTCCCACCTGGGAGCGCGGGAAGACCCCTTGCAAGAGCGATCTGAGGATTTTGCGCAGTATCTGCACAATAAAATCGCTCAAATTCAGGAAGGCTTGGACTTTGACTGGGTGGGTTCAGGTGGGATGTCTGAGGCGGGTCTTGAGAATGTTATCTGGGATGAGTTTGACCCTGTGACTCCTGAGAACGTGGACAGGATGCTGGGGAGGTTGAATGCTACCACATGTTTATTGGACCCGTGTCCCTCCTGGCTGGTGCTGGCTACCCGGGAGGTTAGACGAGGCTGGCTCCAGGGGATTATAAACGCTTCTTTGAGTGAGGGTTTTCTGCCTCCTGCCTTGAAAGAGGTGGTGGTGAGGCCCCTCCTCAAGAAGCCCTCTCTGGATCTGGCTGTTTTGGCAAACTATCGTCCAGTCTCCAACCTTTGCTTTGTGGCGAAGGTTGTTGAGAGTGTGGTGGCGCGACAGCTCCTGCAGTACCTGGATGAAACTGTCTATCTAGATCCATTCCAGTCCGTCTTCAGGCCTGGGTACAGCAGAGAAACGGCATTGGTCGCATTGGTTGATGATCTCTGGAGGGCTCAGGACAGGGGTTGCTCCTCTGTTCTGGTCCTATTAGACCTCTCAGCGGCTTTTGATACCATCGACCATGGTATCATGCTGTGCCAGCTGGAGGAGTTGGGAGTGGGAGGCACCGTGTTACGGTGGTTCTTCTCCTATCTCTCCGACCGGTCGCAGTCTGTATTGGCAGGAGGGCAGAGATCGACCTCAAGGCGCCTTGTTTGTGGGGTGTCACAAGGGTTGGTCCTCTCGCCTCTCCTGTTCAACATTTATGTGAAGCCACTGGGTGAGATCATCCGTAGTTTTGGGGTGCAGTGTCATCTGTACGCTGATGACACTCAGCTGTACATCTCCACCCCAGAGCACCCCAATGATGCCCTTGAAGTGATGTCCCGGTGCCTGGAGGCTGTGCGGGTCTGGATGGGGAGGAACAGGCTCTGACTCAACCCTTCCAAGTCCGAGTGGCTGTGGTTGCCGGCGTCCCGATATAGCCAGCTGGTGTCATCGCTGGCTATAGGGGGCGAGTCATTGGCCCCCACAGAGAGGGTTCGTAACTTGGGCGTCCTCCTGGATGTATGGCTGTCTTTAGAAAAGCATATAACAGCCGTGGCCAGGGGGGCTTTTTATCAGGTTCGCCTGATACGCCAGTTGCGCCCCTTTCTGGATCGGGACTCCTTATGCACAGTCACTCACACCCTTGTTACTTCCCGCCTGGACTACTGTAATGCTCTCTACATGGGGCTCCGCTTGAGGAGCACCCGGAGGCTCCAGCTGGTCCAGAATGCGGCCGTGCGGGTGATTGTGGAGGCGACATGGCGCTCCCATGTAACACCTCTCCTGCGTGAGCTGCACTGGCTCCCGGTGGTCTTCCGGGTGCACTTCAATGTATTGGTTCTCACCTTTAAAGCGCTCCATGGCTTAGGGCCCAGGTATCTACGAGACCACGTTCTGCCACCGATAACCTCCCACCGGCCAATACGCTCCCACAGAGAGGGTCTCCTCAAGGTGCCGTCGGTCAAGCAATGTCAACTGGCGGCCCCCAGGGGGAGAGCCTTCTCTGTGGGGGCACCCGCCCTCTGGAACGAGCTACCCCCAGAGATACGACTGATCCTGGACCTCCATACTTTTTGCCGGGCCCTGAAGACTTTTCTATTTCAGCAAGCCAGGCTGGCTTAAAAGTTTTAACTGGTTAATTTTATGGGTAAGGGGTCTTAAATTGGGGAAGCCAAATTAATTTAATCATGTTTTAAATTATTTTAATTTTCATATTGTATGCATTTTAATCTTAGCTGTTCACCGCCCTGAGTCCTTCGGGAGAAGGGCGGTATAAAAATTTAATAAATAATAATAATAATAATAATAATAATAATAATAATAATAACAACAACAACAACAACAACAACAACAACAACAACAACAACAACAACATCCCTTCCTCTCCGCCCACCCACTCCACTACCAGAAGGTCCCTCTCTGTGCTCAACCACCAACCTGAAACATTTTATGGCTCACCAATGACAGATTGGACTCTTGTAAAAAGGCACACATTTCAGAGGAATCCACTGGTTTCAATGTATTTGTGTGAGTAGTTCTGTGCAAAATATCCTAGCTATTGCTACTAGGTATGGAGATTCTGAGATGATAATGACTTGTGCCTGCTGGGAAAATTTGCACTGACAGCTTAATTTCCACATTTAGGTTGCAGTCCTGTGCACATTTTCAGGGGCATAAGTCCCACTGAACAAAATGGAACTTGCTTCTGAATAAACACACATAGGATTGTGATGTAAGTCTTTGCTTTCTGTGTTGCTGTGCTGTTCTGCTCACTGGTTTTGTTTACACCAGGATACACTATTCCATTGTTCAAGTCTTTTTTTAAGTGAGATATATGGTTAAGTGGTATAAGAAGAGACAAGGAAATCCTCTCTTGAACCCGATAATTCAAACTCATCAGCAAAAAGCCTTGCCCATGTAATGAAAAGTTAAATACCTTGGCTTACAGTCATGACTACTAGAGATCTGCTCTTTTAAAACACACACATGGAACCATAAACATAAAAAGAGAATATTTTAAAGTTGGTTGATATTTGATTTTGCCTAAGAAGTTAAAGATGGAAAAAGGTGACAGTTGGCTTTCCCCTGTTTGCTGGGACTCAGCTGAAGGCTTTGCTGAAGAATTCTAAAGCTTGAGTTTCAATACTCTGTAATTTTGATCTGTAGAGTTTGTTCCTGTATTTTAAGTCCATTCTGACATACTCACTCCCTTCTCCCCTCCCTTCCTCTATTCCAGAATCACGGAGCTGTGTTCACAGAGGCCACCTGATTCTCAATTTTGTCTCTTCCCCTCCACCCCAGATGTCCTCATTCCCTCCCGGTCGGTCACAAGTGAAGTCTGACCTAAGAAAGCATTCCTGATATGAAGCTAGATCTTGGGAGGGGAGTGGGCTCTAACCTCATACTCTCCATTTCCCAACCTATTTCTTGGACTTTCCCGGAATCAGGTTTGTTAGTTGTCATAACATAGTTCTGGTTCTATGATATGAGTGTGCAGCATAGATTGGGGAGGGAAAATAAGGGTAAAAATAAAATCACATCACTTTTTCAGTTGGTCTGATGCCATTCACCAGTTCTGTTACTAACTGAATTTCTTCTCTAAGAATGAGCTCTTGGGATTTTGATCACAGCTTGCTTTGACAAGGTTCTTTTGGGAATTTGGAATCTTTGGAATCTGATAAGGCATTCTTTCCTTTACTGCTGATTCTTTAAGAAAAAAGTTAGGTGTGATTTCCAAATAAATAGCTCCATTTTGGGAAATAACCCTGTGAGTCTGAAGAAGGCACATTTGACCAAGAGAGGTGGTTTTGATGGTGGGGGTTTTAAAAAGAGAAGTTTAAAATTAAATTTGCAAACTTTAATATTCTGACTTGAATAGTCAGAAAAAATATTAATTAATCATTATGGTAGCTAATACTCTATTTGAAGACCAGAAATCAAGCAAATAAGACTTTACTCAAAATCTTAGGGCTGTCCACTATAGGCAGTTTTGACATCTTTTTGATTGAGCTATAATCAATAAACCTTGTTATAAAAGTAAATAATCTGGTCTCAAGATATGGCCTTTGATGAAGAAGAACTTTCAGCTAACATTGGAAGGATCTTGGTCCAAGGAGATACATGAGAAGATACATGTCATTAGAAAGACTAGATTATGGTTTAGATCCATGCTCAGCTTCATATGATGACTTCATAGCAAAGGTTGGCTGAAGAAAAGTAAACTACACATGATCCACAAAACTTTCTTCTGAGCTTAGTCATCAGAAACAAGCAATAACACTGCAGCTCAAATGGATTCTCCCTAGAGTCAATTATTGCTGCTTTCCAGGGTGTTATCCTAGAGTATTTCTGGAGCTCAATGTGAAAACATTTTAAACATACAGTTTCATCAGCTCTGAACCTTGATCATTTGTTCCCAGTAGACACACCCTAGTTGAATCTGGAGCCATTTGCATGCTGGGGGAGGGGGGAAGCTTTCAACAGAGCTGAATTTCTATTCCATTGTTGTTTTAGGGATATGTTTTCATTGCAAGAGAAATAGATGTCAATCTGTAGTTACTTCCAATGAGTAGAGATTTTCAAAACTACCATACATTTCCAAACAATGCCATATAGGAAGCCATGACTTATTGCTAACCTTGTTCTAGTTTAAAATCACAATGTGATTCCTCACAATTTCAGCTTCACTTTCTTGACTCACCCACCATGCTCAATAATAGTTGTTGCAGCTGCTTGGCAGATGATCATTATTCCACACAGTTCTGCCGAAGGGGATGATAATACCTCCCATGTCCTCCAAAAAATAATTGGAGATCCTTTATATTTCCATTACTCCATCAGTGAAATCCAACTTTATTGAGCATTATTTCCATAAAGATGGAAATTAAAGATGGGAATTGTTCCAGATTAGGAAAGGCTGCCTTTTTCTCATTTTCCCTGCTACTCTTCCTGGTGCTGATAATTGTTATTGTCTCTGCTACACAGTTGCTGGTCAGCTGCATGGCACCTTCTGGGTGTAGCACAGGGATGGGTGGGCTGTTGCTTGGAAAAATTGGCAGAGTGCACTGCCCCCACTGTGCTCAGTGAAGAACTTCCCACATCTTTCCAAAATCTATTTTAATAAATTTCTGTTTTAACAATCTGTCTTGCTTCACAGTGTCCTTCATTTGAGGAAGAGTTCTAGTAAATGGCACAAACAAAATGAAGAAATGTTAATGTGAAATCAGATAAAAGCATCTAATCCCAAATGAGACCATGTTATTTTCAGGCTAAGTGATATACTGTAATAAATGAGATCTACTAAACATGTTATTTTTTTACACACAACTGTGGAATTAGTTCCAAAGCCTTGTATAGGTATGAGTTTCCTAGATAGTCACAGGCAAGTTTCTTTCTCAGTGGCTCTGTTCTCATGGTGACCTGAAGACACCATAGCTATCTTCAGGGCTGGCAACAGATTTGAGAAATATCTAATTGAAGTGTCTATAAGAACATCAGCAGTGTCCTGAATTGGAACCCTGGCTCATCTAGTCCAGTAGTCTGTTCTCACAGTGACCAACCACTGCACAGGAAGCCTACTAATCTCCCCGCAGGTGGCTTTCAGAGGAAGTCACTGCCATCAAGGCTAATAGCCACCAATCCTCATGACTTCCATGAACTGATCTAATCCTATTTTGAAGCCAGCGAAAGCAGTAGCCATCACCACCAACTCTTGTAGTACCCCCTGCAACAAACAAAATATCTACTTTTTCCCCACATCTACACAACAGCATCATTACAAACCCCACTGAGTATACATACAAGATTATTCCTACCATATATAGGTAGTTCTCGGTCAATGATGGCAATTGGAACTGGAATACCTATAGATAAGCAACATGGTTATAAAGTGTGACATTATTGACTGCACCATTTAGCAACAGCAATTCTGACATTCCTGCTTGCCGTAGTTAAGTGAATCATTGTGGGTTCTTAAACAAGGATATCATGCAGTCGCCATTTGTAACCTCCTACCAGTTTACCCATTGACTTTGCTTACCTGCTGAGACCCTCTCTAGCCATGGCTGTGTCCAATCTCTTAGCAAGGACGTAGCTGTGCGATCTTGTCCAGGATTGGAAACTAAGCAGGGTTGGTCTGAAGATGTATTTGGATTAGAGACTCACAGAGAACGTCATTATACAGTTTGGATTAGGGAAGCAAACGACTCCTGGAAGAAGGAGGCAATAGCAGACCATTTCCATGCTGTTATCAGGGAAACAGCCTTAAGATGTCAATATTTATTTATTTAATAAATTTATACAGCCATCCAACTCATACATGACTATGGGCTGCTAACAAAATAAGAACAAACTGAAAAACAGCTAGTGTTAAAACATAAAACAGCATAGAATAGCAGCTGAGAATACTCAGAAACACCATATAATCAATATAACCAGACAACAGGCCCACCCCTACTATCAAGGTTCCAGGCTTGACAGCAAAGCCCAGTTTTTAATGCCTTATGAAAGGCCAGCAAGGTCTGGGCAAGTCTCATCTTGGGTGTGGAGACAATGAAATTCCAAAAGGCAGGTGCCATAGCAGCAATATGCAGTTAGTGCCAGGAGTCTGCTGAACTATGGCTGCTATATGCATGTCATTGGTCTGGGTATGTGCAGACTTGAGAAATGGCAATAATGATTGATTGTGAGTACTTTTCATGTCCATTTTAGTAAGGTAGTTTCCTGGGCCAGCACAGATAAATTCTTTGTGTGTGTATATATATGCATATATGTACATACAATTATGAAGAGTTTTATAATAGTCACATTCCTTATTTATTATAAGTGATTATATGCTGCTTAATCAAATGAAACTAAGTGGTTTATAAAAGCTATATAACAACAGCAAACAAAAAATACACACATATCATAATAAATTCTAGGAATAATAAACAAAATAAACAGCACCCACACTGTAATGATATGTGGAAATACCTTGGAAGATAGGAAGAAGAGCCGCAGACTACATTATGATCAGATAAAAGGCAGCTGAGTCCACAGAAAGAATAGGGGAGTGACAAATGTCTCAGAAGGGACCCTCCCTAGTTTCTTGGACTGTCAATATGAAAGGGAAGAGATATAATTTCAGACTTGCAAGTTTCTGTTAATGTAGCTTTACAATTTGAGATCAACAGACCCGCAATCAGGGCAAAGTGGAGGAATTTGCACAAACACTCAAGGAAACTCTCCCAGGCCCAGCTGAAATAAATGCATCTGAACGATGGGAATATTTCAAGAATGCTGTTTATAACACCGCCTTGCCAGTATTTCGTAAGGAGATCAGAAAGACAGCAGATTGGTTCGAAGCCCATTCAGAGGAGTTGACCCCAGTGATTGAGGAAAAAAGGAGAGCTCTAAGTGCATATAAAGCCTGTTCCAGTGAGCACAACCTACAGTTTCTGTGAGCTGCTCGAAGCAAAGTCCAACAGACTGCCAGGAGATGTGTTAATGATTATTGGCTGCAGCTTTGCTCTCGGATCCAGATAGCAGCTGACACAGGCAACATCAAGGGGATGTGTGATGGCATCAAGCAGGCCTTAGGTCCAACACAGAAGAAATCTGCCCCTCTGAAGTCTGCTACAGGTGAGGTTATCCAGGACCAAGCACAGCAGATGGCATGCTGGGTGCAGCACTACCCTGAGTTATATTCCAGAGAAAATGTGGTAACTGAAGAAGCATTAAATAACATTGAGTGCCTGCCTGCCTTGGAGGAGCTTGACAGTGAACCAACTTTAGAAGAACTAAATGCGGCCCTGGATTCCCTTGCCTCTGGCAAGGCACCTGGGAAAGATAACATCCCTGCTGAAGTTCTGAAGTGCTGCAAAGAGAACATCCCCACTGAACTGCATGAAATCTTCTGTCTTTGTTGGAGGGAAGGTGGAGAACCACAGGACATGAAGGATGCAAATATCGTCACACTGTACAAGAACAAAGGTGACAGGGGTAACTGTAACAACTACTGTGGCATCTCTCTTCTTAGTGTTGTAGGGAAGCAGCTTGCCCGTGTCGTACTGAAGAGGCTCCAGGTGCTTGCAGAGAGAGTCTATCCAGAATCTCACTGTGGATTTCGAGCCAACAGGTCCACTATTGACATGGTATTTTCCCTTAGACAGTTGCAGGAGAAATGCAGGGAACAAAGACAGCCACTTTTCATAACCTTCATAGATCTTACGAAGGCTTTTGACTTGGTTAGCAGGGACGGCCTTTATAAAATTCTCCCCAAGATTGGATGTCCACCTCAGCTCCTCAATATCATCAGGTCCTTTCATGAGGAAATGAAGGGCTCTGTAGTTTTTGATAGCTTAACATCAGATTCCTTTGACCATAAAGAATGCAGCACACACAAAGTCCATACAAACCTTAGTTTACTAATTAAGGACTACTAATGAGCTTTCTTAGTAGTTGTTCAAGTACAAGTACAGTTTAAATCAGTCTTTTCTGAACAAGGGCTGTTAATTTAACTTCATTAACAGCCGACAAGAGTCCAAGGAATAATAACTCAATTCTGAGGCACAGTCTTTCAGATAACCGTAAGCTTACTGCGGTTGGCAGAATGCTCAGAAGCAATTTGCAGGAAAAATGACAAGAGAGAAGCAAGAGCCGATCAGACGTTTCTGGAGTCAATATGCGAAGGAATATGAATGAAGTTGTTTTCTGCAGATTGCCTCAGTCATCGTCATTTCTTAAATAGTCTAGGGGAGTGGCCAATTAGCCCCAAGCCTTACTTTTGAGGAGACCTCCTCCTGAGGAGCCATTCCTGCCTTTTGGCAGCTCTGCATGCCTGTGCATTGAGAAGAGGCTCCTCCTCTTCTTTCTCTTCACTTATGGGAGCTTATGGAGGTTCTGAAGGCCCTGGCTGAATCCCCGCCTCTGACACCAAATCTTCTCCAGCCTCCTCATTGTCTGACTCGGGTGCCAGCTGCACAGGCTGCTGGTGAATCACCACACCAGTCTCCTTGCTGTCGGAATCAGCTACCAGCTGCACAGGCTGCTGGCGGGCCACAACACCCAGAGGTGAATTTTAGCAACAGGTTCCTTGGTTGTGAGCTCTGTGCCTTGCTTTTTTTTTTTGTTGTTGCTTTTTTTTCTGCCTCTGAAAGCCTTCGAAACAGAGCTTCAGAAAAAAAGGCTCCGTTTGGGGGCTTCTTTTCTGAAGCTCTGTTTGGGGGCTTCTTTTCTGAAGCTTCGTTTCTAATGCTTTTTTCAGCCTCTGAAACCTCTGTTTGAGAACCTGGGGGGGCTACATTCGGAGTATAAAACGCACCCAGATTTTACCCTCTTTTTTGGGGGGGAAAGGTGCGTCTTATACTCTGAAAAATATGGTACATGAAGATAAATGTACAATACCAATACAGATTCTTCTTCAATGTAGTAGCAGTTACAAGCAAAACACAAGCCAGCAGTACAGCAGAGATGCAAGTCCAGACTGGTTTCAGTTTCATTTCTCAGCACAGCACAGAGCTGAGCCATGCCCAGCCTCCAAACTGTTTCAGCTCCCATTGGCTGACTTAGTTGCTATGCCTATTCATTGACTGACCTTGTTATCATGTCTCTGCCAGTTCATGAATATTCTGACAAAGAATATTCATGAACAGACATTCTGGAACAGACATAAATCCAATTAACTTAATATTCTTCCCATGGTGCACTCCACCCAATGGCTTGGTCATTATGTCTGCCAAATTGTCCTCTGAAGAACAGTGAAGCAAGCTAATCAATTTACATTTTATGGCTTCCCTGACATTACAATATTTAATGTCCACATACTTGCTTCTATTCTTTACTCTGTCACCTGTTACCATTTTAATGCAGGCAGCATTATCCTCATACACGTTACAGCTTCATTTACCTTTCCATTTAAATCCTGTAACAGCTGTACATACCAGGATACCTCTGAACAGAGTTGAGACAAAGCAATAAATTTTGCCTCCACAATAGAAATGGCTACAGTTGTTTGCTTCCTTGACTTCCAACCAATTAAAGCCCCTCCAAACAATACCACAATCCTAGAATCGGACTTTCTGGTTTTTACATCATTTGCATAATCACTATCAACATAGCATTTCAGTTTTAATTCTTCAGAGACCTGTATTTGAAGACCCAAATTCACAGTTCCCTTCAATACCTGAGAATCCTTTTTATACCCATCCAATGCAATTGCATTGGTGCAGCAGTAAAGCAACTCAAAATGCTTACTGCACAAGCTATGTCTGGTCTGGACCACTGTGACAGATATAACAGGCTCCTATTGCTGACTGATATATCTCTTGATCACAGGCTTCACTTTCATCCTCACCCAAACTGTTATGAAAATCTGTGCTCATAGGTGTTGGAGCAGTTTTACAATATTTCATGTCATCTCTCTCCAACAACTGTTCAATTTTTCTTTTTTGACTGACAACATAACCACCTTTCTTAGTTTTTTGTATCTCCACACCAAGATAATTTTGTATTTCTCCGAAGTTCTTTAATTCAAATTTCTTCTCCAACTTATTAGCAAATTCTTTTACCTGTGATACATCCTTTGCAATGAAACAAAGATCATCCACAAATGCTAATAGTTGACAATCCCCACCTTGTAACTTTCCAGTGTATATGCAACCATCAGCCTTGCAACTCTTGAACCCAAGACCCTTCAATGCAGTATCTAAACATATATTCCAATTCCTGGCTGACTGCTTCAGCCCATAAATGGCCTTGTTCAATTTGTACACCGTGTTAGGCCTTTTACTTTCATACCTTGGTGCTTGAACCATGTAAATTTCTTCCACTAATTCTGCATTGAGGAATGCAGTGGTTATGTCAAAATGCCAAATTTTATGGCCATGTGCCACTGCCAACACTATTGCGAGTCTTATGCCTGCACTCTTTACAGTTGGCATGAATACCTGATCATAGTGCACATTTTTCATCTATGAAAAACCTTGTGCCACTAATCTTGTTTTATATTGTACCTCACTATTGGGTAGTACTTTCTTCTTGTATACCCACTTGCATCCTATGGCTTTACTACCCTGTGACAAAATCATAGATGTGAACATGTTAGGTTCACCCATGGATTCCATTTCCTTGTCCATGGCTTCTTTCTACTTTACTTGTTCAATTTTAGGTAATGTCAATACTTTCTTATAGTTCCTTGGCTCAAACCACACATTACACACCTTTACTTTACTAGCAGAATACCTGTCAAGTGGAATCCCCTTCTTCCATCGCTCTGACCTGCGCGGCATTGACTGTTCCTATGCTTGAACCCTCTCTTTCTTCATATCTTTTTCAGCTTCTCTTCCCTGAACGCTGACACCTTCACTAAGTGTGTTACCATCACTAAGTGAGTTACTGTCACTAAGTGGATCACCATCACTAAGTGAATCACTGTCACTAAGTGGATCATTCCATAAATTTGTATCAATTCTGTTCCAATTTTGCTCTGCAAAGCTAGCAGACCTAGAAATTACTATTCTTTTGCTCCCATCGCTAAAGCGATAGCTTTTTGAACCAGGCTCATAACCCATAAATCTGATCTTTCTAGCCTTTGGTTGTCCTTTTCTTCTAATTGCCTTTGGAATATGTGCCCATGCACTGCTTCCAAAAACACTTAAATGTGCCAGAAATGGCTTTCTCCCATATAACACTGCATATGGAGTATCATTAATAGAGGAACTCTACAGTCTATGGATTAAATAATTAGCAGTCAACATGGCTTCACCCCAATATGACCTGCTCAGACCAGAATCCTCCAGCAGTGAGTCCTTCATCGTTTGTAACACTCCATTCCATCTCTCAACAACACCATTCTCAGCTGCTGTGTACGGATTTGTGCATCTGTGTTTTATACCTAACTGTCCCAACCATTGTTGAAAACTTGTTGAGATGAATTCTGAACCTCTGTCAGTCTGCAGCTGACATACCTGTTGTTTATACCTTCTTTCTACGAAGCTTACCCATTACTTAAATTTCTGTAGCACCTCTCTTTTACTCTTTAGTAAATAGCAGAACCCAAACCTGCTGTAGTCATCTACAATGACCAGCACATACTTTGCTCTTCCCAAACTGGCTTGCCTTGGCCCAACCAAATCTGTATGTACCAGCTCTAGAGCTCTTGTTGTCTGCCTTGTGCTACTTTTGCTCACTGGGAATGCCTTGGACTTTGATGACTTACATACTGAGCAGTTCAAATATGCCTTACATCCCTTTAAATTTAATCCTTCTGCAAACTGGTCCATCCTTTAAAAAACTTTGAACCTAGCATGGCCAAGCTTCCTGTGCAAGAGATGAACACATGAATCATATGGTGCCATATTTCCAAATGTTTGTGCACATTGAACCTTTTGTCCCTGCAACACATAAAGATTATCCTCTTTTATGCCCTGTGCACATACATTCCCATTTCTCTTCATGAGACACCTCCCATTTGCAAATTTGGTCTTAAATTCTTGCTTGTCTAAAATAGAGACACTCAGCAAATTATGCTTCATTTCAGGCACACATATCATTAAACCTTGTTTCCAAATATGGAATTTGCACACTGCCTCTTCCAATGACTTTAGCCTTCTGGTCATTTGCCAAGGCTACTGCATCTTTAGCAGCTGGATCCATTCTGTAAAACAATTTAGAATTATTAACAGTTGTTTGACTTGCCCCACTGTCTATCAACCATTTGTCTCTGCTATTGCAATAGCTAGCTGTTGCAACAGCAACCTGTCCATCTTGCAATTTTCCATGCAAACAGTTCCTGTTTTACAAATAATTTCTTCTTTAAATGTGTTCTTTCACCACAAATGAAGCACCACCTCTGTTGCTGGGCTGTAATCTGATATCTTCTGCTGCTACATTTCTCTTTGGAGACATCCAGTCTGTGGAATTTTCTGTCTTTCTCTCTGCTCCTTGGGCTCTCATCTCAGGAATTCCTCCTCATGGCTCTTTCTAAAATGGCGCTTGTTCTCCTCAGCAATCAAACAAGCCTTTAAAGCCTCCAAATGCAATTCCTGTTCTGGTCTGCACTCAAATGCTGCAGAAACAATGTCTCACATTTCATTCAGACTGTTTAATACTCGCAGCACCTTCTGAGATTCAGGAAACTGCAATCCATGCTGTTCCAACTCCACAAATAAAGTTTGCATTTGTACAAAATGCTGTTCCACAGATTCTCCTTGTTGCAAACAGGCTCTGTATAAATTTCTTGATAATTGTACAATATTCCATGCTGACATACTCACATGCACACTTCTCAACTTCAGCCAGACCTCCTTTGCAGTCTTTAAATCAGCCACATTGAGAAATTGTTCATCTTCTAAACTTAAGATGATATAAGCCATTGCTTTATCAAGCTGCCTCTGCTCTGTAGCAGCAAACACATGTGGTGGATTTACATCGATATCCCAGAGCTCCTTAGCCTTCAGGAAACATTCCATCTTTGCAGCCCAAATAATAGAATTCTTCTGTCCCAAACGAGGCAGAGAGCTCTCCTTAAATTCAACAGCAGCCATCCTGCAAGCTTTCTCTGTCTTGTTTCTCCTTTTAAACACAGGCAGTCTCTCAGCTTAATCTTTCTGCCAGTTTTTCTGTTTGCTCTGGGCCCATAACTTATCAGTGTTTGTTGCAAAATCAAATCCAGAAAGCGCACACAGGCAGACTGATGCAGCAGGATTCATTAACTTCTTTATATACATAATAATACATGAAGATAAACGTACAATACCAATATAGATTCTTCTTCAATGTAGTAGCAGTTACAAGCAAAACCCACAGCCAGCAGTATAGCAGAGATGCAAGTCCAGACTGGTTTTAGTTTCGTTTCTCAGCACAGCAGAGCTGAGTCATGCCCAGCCTCCAAACTGTTTCAGCTCCCATTGGCTGACTTAGTTGCTATGCCTATTCATTGGCTGACCTTGTTACCATGTCTCTGCCAGTTCATGAATAATCTGACAAAATTTGCAGATGACACTAAGCTGGAAGGAACATAGGGGCCCCATACTAATCTGTGTTTGTTAACACTTCAATGCACCTTATATCATATAAATATAGCAACTGTATGGCTTACTCAGATTATTGTGTTTTTCAACACCAATTTTGTTGGAAGTGCCAATAAAATAAATATACCGTATTTTTCGGAGTATAAGACGCACCTTTTTACCTCCCAAAAGGGGGTGAAAATTTAGGTGCGTCTTATACACCAAATGTAGCCCTGCCCACCCACTGGCTCCCACTCTTTGGCCTGTGCCTCCAGCAGTTACCTCCTTGCAAGCAAACAGCAAGAAAAAACAGCTCCTTTCAGCTTCAGCATAGGTTAATTAGCACAAGTTGATTAGATCGGCCTCCTGACTCTCAGCTGATTTGCTCTCAGCTGTTTTACGCAGGGCTCTGCTGCTTGCTGCTTGCTGGAGCAGATTTTCCCCCCTAGCTATGCTGAAAAACAAAACTGAAAGTAAAGCAGGCTCTTTGCTCCAACGTGGCAAAATGAGGCAGAGATTTCTTTTCCTTTTTCCTCACCAAAAAAGGTAGGTGCAAACAATGGGAAATTTAGGGCAAAAGAGGGGAGTTCAAGATTTTAAAACACAAAAGAAAAAAGGCAAAAATAAAAATGGGAAAGGAGAAAAAGAAAAAGAAATGAAAGAGAAAGATGTTATACATATTTAGAATTGAAATATGAATAGTAGTAAGAAATAAATGGGAAATCATGATTGTAAAAATGAAATGAATAATAATTGGAATATTTTTCTATATGGGCAAAATTTTGGATTACTGGGAGAGTTTAAGATGTGAAAATGAGTAACATAAGGGGAAAGCTGTATTTAACTAGGGAATTGTAATAATTGAGATACTATTAATTTTATATTGCGTTGAAAGCAGAAATGGTTAAGTTGTGGTTTGGAGGAATATATGGGGAAAATTATTTGGTTTATTATTATTGGTAAATATAATTAATTGATTTGTAAGAAATTGGATTGCATGGAAATAATTGGAATATTCATGTTCATATTGACTAATATACAAAAAAGATAGTTATATAACTAATTGATTTATATAAAAATGTTGAATTTGTATTAAACAATTGTAATATTACATAATTAACCAATGTGAGGATGGATATAAAAATAGATGACAATGGGAAGGGGTATAATATAGAATAGAAGGGAAAAATTGAATTTGATTAAGATTAGAGATGAGGATGAAGGGTAATATTGGTTTTTTAAAAAAAATAGATGAGGAATAAATATGGCAAAAAGGAAATATGGAAATTGTAAATTTAATTGAAATGACTAAACACTGTTCAAATTTGTGAACCAGCCAAATATTCTGTTCAAAGAAAATACATTGTATGTTTGTATGTGTGTTTGTCTAAAAAATAAAAAAAACCTTTTTTTAAAAAAAAACAACTAAAAAAGGTAGGTGCGTCTTATACTCCGAAAAATACGGTATGTTTAATTTTATCGACCATTTACATTTTTATTCCTGTGAGTAGTTGTCATAGGGGCCCCAGTACACTGCTTTGCCAGGGGCCCATAATGCTATTAAGACGGCCTACTTGATGGTATTCAGTATTTTGAATACTGAATCCAGTTCTAGTCACCATGATTCAAAAAGGATGCTGAGGCCCTAGAAAGAGTACAGAGAAGAGCAACAAAGGTGATAAGGGGCCTGGAGGCTAAAGCATATGAAGAAAGATTGAGTGAACTAGAGCCCCTATGTGAGAAGATGGGTGATTAATAAATTTGATAGATTAGATTAGATTAACAGAGTTGGAACCCCCCACCCAAGCAGGAGACCCTAGATCATTTCTGACAAATGGCAGTCCAAAAGAGAGAGAGAGAGAGAGAGAGAGAGAGAGAGAGAGAGAGAGAGAGATTTAGCAAACAAAAAAAGATAATAGCCATCTTCCAACACTTGAAGAACAGTCACAAGTAAAAAGGGATTGATTTATTCTCCAAAGCACCTATGTTCAGGACAAGAAGCAATGGGTGGCAGTCAGTGGTGAAATCTAAATTTTTTTACTACCGGTTCTCTGGGTGTGGCTTGGTGGGCGTGGCAGGGGAAGGATACTGCAAAATCTCCATTCCCACCCCACTCTGGGGCCAGCCAGAGGTGGTATTTGCCAGTTCTCCGAACTGCTCAAAATTTCCTCTATCGGTTCTCCAGAACCTGCTGGATTTCACCCCTGGTGGCAGTTCATCAGAGGGAGATGCAAGCTGGAATTAAGAAGAAATTTCCTGACAGTGAGAACAATTAGTCAATGGAGGAGCTTGCCTCCTAGAATTGTGGATGTGCCACTGATGCAGGTTTTCAAGGAAAGATTGGACCACCATTTGTCCAGGATAGAATAAGAACTCTTTTCCTGGGTAGAGGGTTGGATTAGATTTCCAAAGAGCCTTCCAGCCCTATGATTATAATATATCACAAGTACATTCAGATGTTGCTTTATTTTACTGCTTTATGTGTGCATGCAGAAAAATAATATTTTCAACTTAATTTCCACAGATTCTAGTTGCTATTATTGTTTGCAATAAACCAGAAAAACAATTGACATTGTACACACCCTCTCAATCCCTTGGTAGTACAGTGGTCTAAGGCACCCTGTTATTAAGCTGGTTATTAAGACCAGCTGCCTGCAATTACTGCAGGTTCGAATCTCGCCAAGGCTCAAGGTTGACTCAGCCTTCCATCCTTTCTAAGGTAGGTAAATTGAGGACCCAGTTGTGGGGGCAATAATCTGACTTTGTATAAATATACAAAAGAATGAAGGCTATTGCTTAGCGCATTGTAAGCCGCCCTGAGTCTCCAGAGAAGGGCGGCATATAAATCAAATTTAAAAAAAAAAATCCACTTGTTACTTTGGTAATATAGAGACTTTGTGGTTGATCTGCTGCATTTCTTTTATTAGAAGCAAGGTTGATTTTGAGGAGCTGATGGCATTATTTGTTGCTCTTGGGAAAACATATCTACTGTGCAGGAATGATGAATGATATGCATTGTCTCTAAAGCAGTTAACATTTTGGCTATTCATTCTCAATTGCATGGTCTTCACCATTCCTTTTCAACCAGACGTGGTACATTGGTATTGATTGTTTCACAAATCGGTGTCTTTTTTCTCTGCTGATACTTGTCAGATCCCTAATGTGATACTGCCATTCAAATGGAGGGAGGGGGGAGCATGGGGATAAGCTGTATAACTTTTTTCCTGGCGCCTAAGCGCCCTGCAGTATTCTCACCTTCTTTGGAACATAATAAGGAGGGAGGGCCATGTGGATTGTTCCAGTTTGCTGAAAGCGGAAGAAGATCCTGGGAAGGATTCCTTATCTGTCTCTCAGGATGGCCGTTACAAAAACATCTTCACACCTGTGGATTGGCTGAATCCACATTCAGACTGGAGGAGGGATTCTAAAGCCCTATTTCTAACTGTATAGTTTGGGAGGGAATTTAGAGTCTGCTTTGTCTGTCCTGCTATCACTTCTTCTCTATAAAAGGTTCCTTTAGAATTACCACATTTCAAGAGTCTATACTTTCTTGGGAAAGGAGGAGAGGCAGGGCCTGTCAATACTTTTCCTGTAAATAAAGATAATCCAAAATGCATTAATAGGCTAGTGTTCTTTTGAGATGTACTTCAAAAGAATTTGTTTGAACTACTAAGGGATTTTTCAACTGGAATAGTTGACCATTCAACAACTTCACACACCTCTGTTGGATTTTATGATTTAAAAAATCCAGTTGTAATTATTGATTTAACAAAAAATCGGCTGCCTACTGTCTTGCAGAAAACTAGAATTTGGTTTTGGTTTAGTTTTCAACATGTGTGTCTGCAACAGAGAAGACTAGATAGAAATTAATTCAAACTAATCCATTGTGTGTGCCCAAAGAAAATACATTTGCCAGGTTTAGCCGCGCAAAACTTTGGACGCACATCATAGGAACTTGCAATGGGAGACAATTTCCATGTTTGTAAGTTTCTCTCGAACTTCAGCTTGCCTGTAGCAGTTTTGTGGACTGGAGGCCTTGATAATCTGTATTAATATACCAATATTAATTTTATATTGCGTTGAAAGCAGAAATGGTTAAGTTGTGGTTTGGAGGAATATATGGGGAAATAATTTGGTTTATTATTATTGGTAAATATAATTAATTGATTTGTAAGAAATTGGATTGCATGGAAATAATTGGAATATTCATGTTCATATTGACTAATATACAAAAAAGATAGTTATATAACTAATTGATTTATATAAAAATGTTGAATTTGTATTAAACAATTGTAATATTACATAATTAACCAATGTGAGGATGGATATAAAAATAGATGACAATGGGAAGGGGTATAATATAGAATAGAAGGGAAAAATTGAATTTGATTAAGATTAGAGATGAGGATGAAGGGTAATATTGGTTTTTTTACAAAAATAGATGAATAAATATGGCAAAAAGGAAATATGGAAATTGTAAATTTAATTGAAATAACTAAACACTGTTTAAATTTGTGAACCGGCCAAATATTCTGTTCAAAGAAAATACATTGTATGTTTGTATGTGTGTTTCTAATTATTGCTATTTATTCATATTTGTTCTCTTTTATTCTTTAAAGTTTAACAATTCATTCTTTATCTTAATATCTTTATATTTGTTTGGGGTTGGCTTTCTTCCCTTTCATCTTTTTTTATTGTACAGCAATCTTTCTCCTCAAACCTACCACCTCTCTCTTTTCTTTCCTTCTTACTTTCTCTTCCCCCTCTTCTTCTCCTCCCTTCTTCCTCTTCCTTTCTCCTTCTCCTCCTCTCTTCCTCCCTCTCTTACCCTCACTCCTACTCTAATTTCCCTTCCTTCCTTCCTTCCTCCCTTCTCTTCCTTCCCTCTCTTCTCCTTCCTTCATCCCTCTCTATTGCTGTATCCTTTTGTGCATATGGATTACTCAGATGGCTGAAAAAGTTATTTTTGACTGGTCCTTGCACTTTTGACCAGTCCTCGAACTTATGACTGTCTTCACATTTTACATTTTTCACCCTATCTTGTCACCATGGTGAAGAGAAGCAGTTGTGAAATGAGTGACACGGTTGTTAAGAATGCTACAATGGGCATAAATATGAGGATGATCATAAGTGTGAGAACCAGTCAAAAGTGCGAGGACCTGTCAGAAATGACTTTTTTCAGCCCACTGAGTAGTCCCTATACACATAGCCACAGCCACCCGGTCACATGACCAGCTAGCCACGCCCACCCAGTCACATGACCTCCAAGCCACGCCCACAAAATAAGCCATGCCCACAGAACCGGTAGAAAAAAAATGTAGAACCCACCCCTATGCAGGAGGCGGCAAGCATGGCCACCTCATGGCTGCTGCTGTGTTGTGCTGCTATGGAAGTACAACACAGCCACTCGTCAGCTGTTCGCTGTTCGGGTGGGGGAGAAGCAAGACACATGGTGTGAGATGGGGCTCACTCCTCTTCCTGTCTCTTCTCCCCCCCCTCGCCAGGGGCCGGGGAGACGCAAGATGCGCATCTTACCTGCCTTGCACCTCCGTCGCGTGTCTCACCGTTGTCTGCAGGCAAACATGTTGTAGGGTAAAAATAAAGTTCTTGCAAGTTCAAGGAAGTTTAATGATAATAATAATAATAATAATAATAATTTTATTTCTATACCGCCCTTCTCCCAAAGGACTCAGGGCGGTGTACAGCCTATTTAAAAACACAGACAAAACAACAATATAAAATTTAAAATAATTAAATAAAGTGGCTCAGATTTAAAACCCCAATAAATTTAAATACCCCAATTTAAAACTATTGTGTTGATAGTCCGGCCTGGCGGAACAACAGGGTCTTCAATGCGCAGTGAAACACCCGGAGGTCGGAGATCTTACGAATTTCCGGGGGCAGTTCGTTCCACAGGGCTGGGGCTCCCACAGAGAAGGCCCTCCCCCTGGGTGTCGCCAGCCGACATAACTTGGCTGATGGCACCCTGAGGAGACCCTCTCTGTGGGAACAGACTGGTCGGTGGGAGGCTATTGGTGGCAGAAGACGGTCTCGGAGGTACCCGGGTCCTATGACATGGAGCGCTTTAAAGGTGGTGACCAACACCTTGAATCGCACCCGGAAGACCACTGGGAGCCAGTGCAGCTTGCGCAGGAGGGGTGTCACATGGGCACAACCGGTTGCGCCCATAACCACCCGCGCGGCCGCATTCTGGACCAGTTGGAGCCTCCGAGTGCTCTTCAAGGGGAGCCCCATGTAGAGAGCATTACAATAGTCCAACCGGGAAGTAACAAGGGCATGAGTGACCGTGCGCAGGGCATCCCGATCCAGAAAGGGCTGCAACTGGCGAATCAGGCGAACCTGATAAAAGGCCCCCCTGGCCACGGCCGTCATATGCTCTTCTAAAGACAGCCGCGCATCCAGGAGGACACCCAGATTGCGAGCTCTCTCCGTGGGGGGGGCAAAGATTCACCCCCAATAGTCAGCGATGGCACCTGCTGACTATATCGGGGCGCCGGAAGCCACAGCCACTCAGTCTTGGAGGGGTTGAGTCTGAGCCTGTTCCTCCCCATCCAGACCCGCACGGCCTCCAGGCAGCGAGACATCACATCAAGGGCATCGTTGGGGTGGTCTGGGATGGAGATGTACAGCTGAGTATCATCAGCGTACAGATGGCACTTCACCCCAAAACCACGGATGATCTCACCCAGTGGCTTCACATAAATGTTGAACAGGAGGGGCGAGAGGACTGACCCTTGCAGCACTCCCCATGCGAGACGCCTCGAGGTCGACCTCTGTCCCCCTGCCAACACGAACTGCGAGCGGTCGGAGAGGAAGGAGGAGAACCACCGCAAAACGGTGCCCCCTATTCCTAACCCCCTCAACCGCTGCAGCATGATACCATGGTCGATGGTATCAAAAGCCGCTGAGAGATCTAATAGGACTAGGACAGAGGACAACCCCTGTCCCGAGCCCTCCAGAGATCATCCACCAACGCGACCAATGCCGTTTCTGTGCTGTACCCCTGCCTGAAGCCCGACTGGTACGGGTCTAGATAGATAGCTTCATCCAGGTGCCGGGGAAGTTGTCGTGCCACCACGCTCTCAACAACCTTCACCACAAAACGAAGGTTGGAGACTGGACGATAGTTGGTTAATTCAGCCGGGTCCAGGGAAGGCTTCTTGAGGAGGGGCCTCACTACTGCCTCTTTCAAGGCGGCAGGAAAGGCACCCTCACTCAGAGAAGCACCTATAATCCCCTGGAGCCAGCCTTGTGTAACCTCCCGGGAGGCCAGTACCAACCAGGAGGGACACGGGTCCAATAAACACGTGGCGGCACTAATCTTACCCAGAACCCTGTCCACATCCTCAGGAGTCACAGGATCAAACTTTGATTGAATTTTGATTGAAAGTTTGATTGAAAGTTTGATTGAATTCGCGAGTTTTTTTTTTACCCTATAACGTGTTTGCCTGCAGACAATGGCGAGACATGCGACGGAGCTGCAAGGCAGGTAAGACGGCTCCACGCGCCCCAATGGTACCATAACAGCAGCCTGGCTGCTTCCCATCCCCGCCATCTCTTTGTCGAAGGGGGTGGCAGGTGGGGCAGGGGAGAAGCGAGATGCATGGAGCGTGATGGGGCTCCTCTTGCCATCTCTTCTCCCCCTCTCGCCGGGCATGGCAGGGCTTCCTGCCCCTGCCCAAATAAGTTGCAATTTGAGGGTGGCAGGTGGGGAGGGGTGGGGCCAGGGAAACACGAGATGCGCGGCAAACACGTTGTAGGATAAAAACAAAGTTCTCGCGAGTTCAAGAAGTCTGATTGAACTCACGAGGTTTTTTTTTTACCCTATAACGTGTTTGTCTACAGACAATAGCAAGATACGCAACGGAGCTGCAAGGCAGGTAAGATTCACATCTCGTGTCTCCCTGGCCCCACCCCTCCCCACCTGCCACCCCCAAATTGCATCCAATTTGGGCAGGGGCAGGAAGCCCTGCCATGCCCGGCGAGAGGGGGAGAAGATTGGCTGCAAAAGTGGCTGCGCTTGCTGGAGGCGGCAGCCTGAGCAGCACCTGCGAATCAGCTGTGAATGGTGGCCTGAGTGGCTCAGCTGATCTGATTAAGGGGCCGAGAAGGCCTGAGGTGACCGGGGAAGGGAAGGGCTGCCTGTTATGCTGGCCACACCCACCCAGTCACTAGGTCTTATTTTCAGGGGAGGGCTTATATTTACGCCCACCCCAAAAATCAGGCTTGGCCTTATTTTTGGGACATGTCCTATTTTCAGGGAAACACGGTAATGAAGGAGAGAAGCAACTTAGAACTTAGGAGAAATTTCTTGACAGAATAATTAATCAGTGGAACATCTTGCCTCCAGAAGTTGTGAATACTCCAACACTGGAAGTTTTTAAGAAGATATTGGATAGCCATTTGTCTGAAGTGGTATAGAGTTTCCTGCCTAAGCAGGGGGTTGGACTAAAAGACCTCCAAGGTCCCTTCCAACTCTGTTATTCTATTCTATTCTACCCTGTTCCTGAAGACTATAAGGATCTCATAGGGGAACAACAGCCACAACACTCCGACAAACTAAGTGGCTTGGTTAAATCTATGCCTGAGTGGCATAGATTTAACCCAGGGCTGCTGGGTTAAATCTATGCCATGTTTGCTGCTGGATGGGGTTGCATGGCCCTAGACAGATGCAGTATGCAATCTGGGAATCCTCCTGAACTCACAACTCCTACTCAAAGATCAGATTGCAATCATGGCTAGGAGATTCTTTGCACAGCTTTCACCTCCCATTTGGACTTCTGTAATGTGCTCTACATGAGACTGCCATTGAAGCATATCTAGAGTTTCAACCAGTGTAGAATGCAGTGGCACAGGCCTCCTAGAAAACCACAATTATGGTTTGTGAGCCGCATTGGTTGCCAGTCTGCTTTTGAGTCCAATTCAAAGTGAAGATGTTGACTTTTAAAGCCCTTCATGGCATAGGACCAGGTTACTGAGGATCCACCTCTCCCAGATTTCATCTGCCCATCCCACCAGATCCAGCATAGTGGGTTCCATCAGCTAGGGTGCTACATTTGGCAGGCCTTAGGCAGTGGGGCTTTTCTGCTGTGACTCCTATATTGTAGAATCTTCTCCCCTCTGAAGTGAGGTTGGCCTCATCACTTCTGAGCTTCTGACAGTCCATTAAGACTTGGTTATGCCAGCAAGCCTGGAGACCCCAGAGGATTGGGAATCTTGTGAGGTGGCTCCATGTATTTAGTATCTACATATTATTAAAACTCTCATGTCTGTCACCTTTCATTGGGAGAAATGGTGCCTCGCAGGATAAAAGTTTTTGACCCAAAGAATTGAAATTTGGTAGATTTTATAAAACATTTTATGACATAATACAAAGTGTCAAAATATTTCCTGAGGCCAATTCTTGAAGCTTGATGTGGTGTACAGTTTAATATGAGTTACTTCCAAGAAAGATACAACAATTTTTGAAGCAGGTACCCCAAAAGAGGCCAACTTACAGAATGCACCCAAAATTCAGAATCCATGACTCCCATGGGACTGAAGTTTGGCAAATTTTATAAAACATTTTATGATAAACAAACAAACAAGATGGCCTGCTTCAATCATTGCCAAAAGCTGATCTTTTTTCACTCCCTCATCTGGGAGGAAAATTTCTCCAATCTTCTCATTGTCTTCCTCTGTCAGAGAGTGAAATTGTTGTATCAGATATTATTATATTCATGTGGGGGTGCATATGGATAGGGCATTGGATCCAGCATACAATTAGAGTTGTGGGAGCATTAATGAGATTTTAACCAATTGCCCTTGCTAGGCCCCTTGTCCAGATGAGGGCAGTGGAAAGCTGCATCTGCTATTTGTGCTGAGAGGAAGGCTCCCCTGGGGCCCAGCCTTATTTTTCCCCACATGGCAATAAAGAGTAATCCCCTGGTTTTGTCAGCAAGTGGGAAAGCAGCTGCTCATCTGGGCATGCTGGCTTCCCAGATTTTCTTTTCCTTTTCCTTGCGTAATCTTTCATCTGAATTTTGCATCCCATGCCCTTGTAATTTTCATAGAGAGATGCTCGTCATCTCATTCCTCTGATAAGGAGCAGGTGCTTCAGTTTATCGATGCAATCTGTTGATAAATATTTCAGAGCCCCCTCCAGGCAGGCATTGCCACCATTAGCCTCCCATTAACAGAGTTCAGGTACATGAGATGGATTGCTTGGGCAGACCATGATTTAATCACTGCCTTCCCAGGGGTCCTCCTTTTATGAGTGTGGCTGTGTTGTCACCTCAGGAAGGTAAACATGAGAGCAGACAGAACAGGCTGCTGTTTGCACAGGCTTGGTCAAAGGAATGGATAAAGAAGATGCTCAGAGCCTGGAACATGGCTGGATGATGGCCCTTTACTGATTGTGCTCAAATTATCAAAGTTCAATGTGGCAGGTGTGGAAATACCATCATGTCTGGATTTTGAAGACCCAGAATTGCTTATAGAAGAACCTATGCAAATGAATGCACCCTTCTTTGAGCAGTCTTCTGTGCCTGGTTCAGAATATCCGTGTCTTCACATTTATTATGCATGTGCATCACTCAACATATAGCATTTAGCTTAAGGAGCTATCATAAGAAAACCTGCAGATCTCATTAACAGATAAGAAAATAGCATGTTTTGCCGCGTGTATTTATGTTAGCTCAAGTTTCTGCTTGTTTATTTGTTTGCTGCTCTTGGTGAAAATATGTGCCCTTTCCTTGCATTTTATCAGGCAACTCCACTCCCATTTGAATTCGCTCAATGGGGGTCTTATTTTGATAGTGTCTTCTGGAAGAGCACTAAACCATCACTAAAAACAAGCCTGATGGGCTTTAACTGCCAAATCTGCCTATCAGTGGCCTTGATGTGAGTTTTGTCAGAGGGTTCTCCACTCCTGGTTTCATGAATTCAGTAGACATGATGCTGCGACACTAATTTCATTGTCACAGATTCAGTGTTTAAATTATTGGCGTCAAAGCTCTAGGGGTTCCTGAGAGATGTCTCTTCCACAGAGTTGCGGAGAAAGTCCCCAAAGTTTCATCACAGAATATATCCTTGCATCTTTCCTTCCTTTTCTGTCTGTCTGCCCATAGGTGAGTATTGTATTCTGGAATCTATGTCAAGAGAAATCATGTAGCCTGCAGTTATTCCTATTCTTGTATATGTAAAGTATCAGCTCCTCCTCTTCCTTTCAGTTCTTCTTTCCAGATTTCACCAGACTTTCCAATATGTGAAATAAGCCAAGTGTCAGCTGCCGAGGGCAGTGAGGTGAGGGTATTGGGAGCAGACAGACCTCATGACCTTTGTCCCTGCTTAATCAAGGGTGGGGGAGCTGGACACTTTAGAGGCCTTTGCTTTGACATCAATAATTTAAACACCGAATCTGTGACAATGAAATTAGGGCCTCAGCACCATGTCTGCTGAACTCATGAAACCAGGAGTGGAGAGTTGAGACTTTGCTCAGCAGGGCAATCTTTTGACAGATGTTGGGCAGCAAGTGTGTGTGTAGATTAGTCTCTGTTTCCATAAAGCAAAGGAAATGGTGGGTGTCATTGAAAGGCATCAGAGAGAGATTTTTCTGCAGAGGCATGCTATACCAATTAAGTTTTTTTTCCAGATAGTATCACTGGGGGTTGTTCAAAAGACACTTCTCACTGCATTCTTCTCTATATTAATTTGTGAGCATGTATTGTATGTGTAAGTGGACGCGGTGGCTCAAAGGCTAAGACCCTGAGCTTCTCAATCAGAAGGTTGGCAATTCAGGTTCAGGTTCAAATCCCTAGCGCTGCATAATGGGGTGAGCTCCCATTTCTTGTCCCAGCTTCTGCCAACCTAGCAGTTTGAAAGCACGTTAAAAAAATGCAAGTAGAAAAATAGGGACCACTTTGGTGGGAAGGTAACAGCACTCCATGTGCCTTCTGCGTTGAGTCATGCTGGCCACATGACCAGAGAGACATCTTCAGACAGCGCTGGCTCTTCAGCTTAGAAACGGAGATGAGCACCCCCCCCCCTCTAGAGCCAGAAATTACTAGCACGCATCTATGGGGGAACCTTTACCTTATTGTATGTGTGTGAACTGCTACATAAAAATACTTGTCCTCATACCTATTGCCCTTATTTGTCCCATCTTCATATGGTGAACTCTCTGGATCTGTAATCTTCCCATTTTCTAAACAGAGAAAAGCCATCCACTAATCAAGACATGAATGCTGGGATGGGGAAGTAGTGACTTTTGACAGGTCAGTAATCTGCTTTTCTCACTTCATTACAGGCATCAAACCAGGAAGCCACACCTGTCAAAATAGGGAAGCCATGCAGTAAGGCCAGAGAGATGACACTTGCAACCAGCTCCAGATCAACTGGTTTATGGTTTATGGTTTATTTGATTTGTATACCGCCCTACTCCCGAAGGACTCAGGGCGGTGAACAGCCAACAATAAAATACATAGATACACAAAATTTAAAAACCCAATAAAATCAAATTAAATCATTTTGGCCCAACTGTTTTGAAAATTATTGCTATCAATATACAGCTATTCAAAGAAATTTGGAATAGATTTACGGTTCAGATACGTTTACTTATGCTTATAATTTGAATGTAATTACTAATTTCCAAGTACAATACATAAATATAAACTAGACTACAGCAAAATCTCAAGCAACCTCTCCACCAACTGCAAATATAGAGACACAACTGGCCCTGTATTTAGAGGCTAACTATTTACAGTAAGCATTAAATACCTTGGCTATGCAATTGCTACTGCTAATTTTACTTGGCCTAATACAAATTTTCCCTCGATGGGTTTTCTTTTTTCCTCAGGGCCAATATATCTTCCTCAACCTCCTTCATCTTCATCATCTTTATCCTTCATCACCATTTATCATTTAACTGACGTAATAGGATAACTGACAGCTTGTGAGATACCAGGTTTAAGATGCAGAAATGCAAAAAAGGAGACTAGGAAATGTAAAGCAACATTTTCCAAGATAAGACTTCACATTTAAACCCGGAAGGGTGAAACCGACAGCAATGCCCCGGGTCCCCTTGTGCACACACACCCCCCGAGTTCATCTCAATTTGCACTGGTTCCTTCAATTTGTGGTCCCCTCCAAACCATTTCCGTGCAGAACCTCCGTGGGAACGGGACGAAAGCGATCCGGGCCCTTTCAGTCAAAGGCGCCCCGATGCTTCCTCCGCTCAGGTTAGGGCCGGCTCAGATGCCCTGGTCCTCGAAAGCGGCTGAGGCGTCGGATCTGCCGGGCGGCAGCCCCGCAGGCGCGGCACGTTAGGCTCCGGCTCCACCTGGCCCTGCCCACGCCTTCCCAGGCCAGCAGGAGAA
Organism: Pantherophis guttatus; assembly: GCF_059756535.1. Classification (NCBI taxonomy): domain Eukaryota; kingdom Metazoa; phylum Chordata; class Lepidosauria; order Squamata; family Colubridae; genus Pantherophis; species Pantherophis guttatus. The sequence goes on from NC_142064.1 coordinate 112,672,282, forward strand.
GCGGCGTGGTAGCAGGAGGCGAGGTTGGGCCGGGCCGGGCCCGAGCATTGGCCCCCGGCTGGGTTTCCCACCGCTGGGCTCGGCGTTGTCTCACCGCCCTCCTCTCGTCTCCAATGAGCGGTCGGCTTCGGCCCTTGCGCGCCCCGAGAGACTGTCTCCTCCTCGGCGGAAAGCGTCTGGGGCATCAGAGCGGCAGCCAGAGCCCGGTTGGGGTGGGGGGCGCGTTCGGGGGTGGGCCGTCCCCGCAAGTCGGTCAAGACGCAGGAGAAGGAAGGCTCTTGCGGCTGCCTGACCCCTTTGTGCTCGGCGGAGCGGCTGGGAGTGAAAGGTTGAGGTTCTCTCTCCAGAAACATGGAGGTTTGTGGACCTGGGTGGGTGGGGAAGAGGGAACCTCGCCGGGATCGTGGAAAGGGGAGGGAAGAGGAGCGGGCAAAGAGGGAGCGGGGGGGGAGGGGCGGGCGTGATCTCGGGATGGGATTCCAAAAGAAATCCAGGGCTTTCCTCGGCTGGGAAGAGAGAAGGGACCAGATCGGGGGCAAGAGGCGACTGGAGCCCCTGGGAAGAGGCGAGCTCTCCTGGGGCGGCGGAAAAGAGAGTGAGAGAGAAGCACACGGGTGAGTCGAGGGCTGTCTTGTCTCTGTGTTTTCGCCTCGGTTTCCGTCAAGGCGGCATTTCTGCTTGAAGCCTCGGAATTCGGGATCGTTCGGGCTTCCTTCACTGCCTTTACTCTTGCGCGTTGGAGACTGGACGAGTTTCAATGATGTATTTTGACTTCTCTACCGAGATGGCATTAACTAAGGTGTGGCAGCGTGGAAGGGGGAAAAGCGGGGCTTGCCAAACTCATCCCCCCCCCACACACACACTCACACTCCACCTTCACATTTCCCTCTGTTTCCACCGCTACATCCTTTCCTTTTGTTTGGGTGTGTGTTGTTTTGGTGTCGTTTTATAATGATCCCCACCTGACTTTTCTTGCCTCCTTTCCTCAGGGCTGAGGGTTAGTTCATATTTCCTCTACCAGATTTTTCAACAGGCATTCTTTATTACATGGAGTTTTTTTCGAGGAGGGGAAGAGAAATGATTGAATTGTGATTTTTTTTTTTTGCTCCCTCCCCATCTCAACTCATCATATTTTTGATTAGGAAGCCAGGCTTTTAAACAGGAAGGTTTACTACCCAATAATTATTTAATAATTATAAATTAAAGACATACCCAATATTTCAAATATTTATTTTTTGTTTTTCATGGGTTGTATTATTAGAAACATGATAATTTCTGCATCTAACGTACTGCCTTGGAGGCCTCTGGTGAGTCAAAATATGGGATACATGGAAAAATCACATTGTGGTGTGTTTGTCTATATGTATGCATGTATGTTTTCCTAAGAAACAATTTCCTTGCTCCTCTGTGTGGTAATCTTTCATACAAAAACAGGCACTGTTCTAAATCCAAGTGTTTATGCTTATTCATATAGTTTTTTAACTGACACACACATACAATATAATAACTCTGTCTCTCAAATAAGAAAAATATTATTGTTAATGCATTTAATAACAATATCTTTAAAAATGCAATGCTATAAATGTTTTGATTTGCTTTTGGAGGAAAACCTTGCATTAGAAGTTGCATTCAGAGTCACTTGAAGAAAATCCATCTAAGTATTAGCAAGAGAAAGATTACATGGCTAGTACTGTCAGATGTAGATGAAGCATAGAAATTTGGCTTTCTTCTATCTACTTTTACTCTATCATCAGAGTAAAAACATCTACTGTCTTCTGAACTAAAATCAGTCAGGAATGTGTATTAGTGCAAAGTTAATGAAAGCTTCTCTTTCCACCCAAAGCAAATCCAATTGCATTACTGTATGGCTTTGGTATCTCAGCTCTCTGTAGTTTGCAATCCATTTTGCCTGGTGCAGTCTTCTTCCAATACCAGTAGAACAGACTGAATGTGTGAGCTGCAATCTGGAGTCCTCCATTAATGGAATTCATTGCCAACACCTCCAGATTTCGACCAGGCACTCAGCAATTATTACTTTGGGTAAGAGAGGCTGGTGGGAGCTGTCCTTGGTGCTGGAGGTAAAACAGCCATGGCAAATACAATAGCATCTAAGTAGGAAACTGGCCTGCAATTCAGTCCATTCTTTATTACTGTCAGGGCCAAGCAATAGGATGAAGTGATCTGCTTCAGTGTCACCAAGAGTATGTGACAAGGTATAGACATGACAGGAATATATGCATGAATTGAAACTGGGTAGCAGCAATTCTGGGTCTCTGTGTACAAACATGTGCCTTTTGGACATCAAAAACTAAGCAAGCCTCAATCAGGAAGCGGATATTCCTAAGATTTTGCTTTCAGGGGCTCTGACAACAGAGATTTAAAAAGAATTATATGGAAGTGAAAGGATATAATGGGATACTTTATCTCTGTGAAAGCTACAAACTCAAACGCCCTAATCCCCATGTAGTATCATTTTCCAGCCACAAAAGCCACCTCCCCCTTTCCTTATTCCAGTTCCCATTTCTTGATCTGACAGAAAAAGTCAGTTGATTTGGTGCAACTAGGAATTATCTGGCCCAATCACTTATCTACCTCAATTTCTACAGCTGTAAAAGAGGAATTCAAACAGGACAGTTTAGAATATTGTGCATAAAAGAATTTGCATCATAACACCCATCTATGATATTGCATAAAATGTGCATGTTGAGGGGGTCAGTTTTGCTAAACATCTTTGCATTGTAATCAGAAATATGGTAAAGCATGGGGAATGGTGAAATTTGCAGAACAAAATGCTAGGAAGTACAAAAAATTTTGTACATCCGGTATATAGGTATTATCTTCATGATTAGTCATCTGTATGTGGGTGGTGTCTTTGTTAGGCCAGAAGGTCTTAACATTGTCAAAAGAGACTTCCCAGAGAGACATAATGATTGCCAAAGTAAAGCAAAACCCTCCCTTAATTCCTTCTGAGTGTCTGGATTCAGCTCAAGAGATGGTTAAAGAGCCACTCTCCTCCACATTTAAACCACTGCTTTGAACAAACACTTTACAACTATGGTCATTTGGGGCTATGAGAAAGGCAACTGTGAAGGTTTTCTGCTTCATGTAATTCCATGCTTTCAAAAGAACCTTTATGAAACCAGGTTTAGATAGCTTTATGAAATGAGTTGTTGTCAGTGGGCATCTGGACATGCTTGCAGACTGGTCTGTGCAATTAAGAGGAGCACTATGTTGTTGTTTTTTTAACTTTGCACTAATACATCTACTAATGGGTGTCCTGCTCTATTGCCTGTCAGGTGAAGTCACATTGTAAGACTTCTATTGCAGAAACTCATGGTGTGTGTGTGCGCAAAGGGTCACAATGCCCTAAGTATTAGTTTCTTGCCCCACTTTTATTTCCATCCTCCATTTGCCTGTGTTGCCAATTTCTGTGGCATCTGAAGCCCTTTGCATTGAAGCCTGTTACTTGAGGTTTCATTAAGGATTTGGAGAAATTATTTACATCAATTTAGATCTATAAGTCATTCCATTCAAAGTCTTAACATAAAACAATTATTTATTTTACCTTTACTATTTACTTATTTTACTTTCATGTCAGATTAATTTGAGATTTCACAGGTGGAGAATGAAGTCACACTGTTATGATAGTCTTGGATTTGAGTTCATGCCAGCCATGGTGTAGCCTTATGTCTTATGGGCATAGCAAAGAATTGTGTCTCTATGGTCCTCATTAATGACAACTAAATATACAGAAATACTTGTCCCACAAGGACAAATCAATTAAGATGATTGCTGTTGATGGTTTTTTTTTCCTTATTGTTGGCTGTGGCATTAAGTCTACATAGCTGACTTGTTCTGCATTTGGTTTTTATAATGAATTCCTTGAGAGCTTGCCTCTATATGAAGCCTCTTTCTTTTCTGCCTCTCTTGCAGGCCAAGATCCATTAACTGGGCCATTTTGCTTGTGGGGGTTTGCTGAAGAAGACTCAGCAGGTTGGCTTGGTGACTATGCTCCCTTCGATGACGGGTATTCTTGGGTATATAATACAGATAGCGTTGTTATTGCTTGAGAATACGCGTAGTTGAGGGGAAGTTGCTTCAACTCAGTGGCAGTTTGTTCCCATCTCTTTCTCTTCAGTCTCCTCCTCTCTTTGCCCTTCCTGTTATATGATCAGCAATCAAATGTGTCTCCTAATTTTCCTTGAAAGAGTCAAATGGACTGAGAAAACAGCCATTTCTTGGATGGATCCCACAGCTTCAGTACTTGTTTTTTTCTTGCCCAGATTTCCAAGTTTCATGTTTATTCTGTGGTAGATACCATCTTAAGATTTTGCGAAAAGACAGAGCTTTGTAAGCTTCCAAGTAAGAGTGGGAAAGAATGTCTCTTTCTTTTAGGTTTATGAGAGAAAGAATGTATTTGGGACGTTTACATGATAGATAGAGTGAATATCTAATTTCATCTGAAACAAACCAAATTGAATCAACCCACAGATTTTTGTTCAGCTGGCCACAGAAGCTCAGTGATCTTTTACAAGTTGGGAAAATTGATCTGAAAGTATCTGGAAAGTATCTATTTTGAAGAACAGGCAAACCTGGACTGATAACTTTTATTTCTAAGATTCTTCTGGTATTGATGAATACATTTTGGACAGATTTCTTCATTAATTTTTGATATATCATCCTAACAGATATTGTACTTGCTGGGGGAAAGAAAAAGGACAATAGTCCTTAAGTCTCCAGCTTATATCCTTGGCTACACTTTTGTTCAGTATGTGAGGAGAAATTATACAAATGGGACTCCAATTTACAGAAAGGGAGGTTTGCAAACTTGCCAACCAAGAACTAACTTGGACCTGCAATTCAGATTCCAATTCAACTTGGAATTTTTTAAAAAATAGTGAGAAGGCAAGAAAGACACAAAAGGCAGAAGAAGTGAGGTGTGATTCAGGCAATTCACAATGGAGTGGAAGATTCATTTATTTTTGTAAAAAGGGCACATGTATATGTGCACCACTTGTGTACTTCTGTCTCTCTTCCTTTCTCTTTGTCTATTATTAACTCTATTTCTTTCTTTCTGTGTATATCTATGTATCAATACAAACAAGTCCCTGTAAAGAAAATATATTTGAAATTTCAATATATGTTGTTGTTATTATTTTCATAATTGTGGTAGGATTGAAGGATATGTTGAAGGATCTACACTGTCTCTGTGACAAAATTTTTGAGGCTATAACAATAGGAAATATACCATCACCAGTTCCATTATACTGAAAACTCAAGGCATAAGTGCCTATCAGGAGGCGGCAATTCCTGCATTTGTCCTATGTGGCCTCTCAGGTGTTTTATTTGACTTTTGTTCATTCCACCCAAATTAACAAGGCAAATCAGACAGTGTCCTGTATTAAGCTGATTTTTTAAATATCTGGATGCAAGTTTAGGACAGTAGTAACATCCCCTATATGTTTTTTCTTTAAAAAGGTAGGCAAGGTGGTAGAAAGTTAGTCTCCAGAGTCTTTAGTCTTTGTTTCAATACAATGCATTATTAAAAGAATTTTCCACCTTTGCAGTAAACAACAAAGTGAAAGAGATATTCTGTCCATGCATTTTAAGGAGAGTGTTTGTGGAGACATTTTGGATCAACTGCATCAATTCTTATGATAACTAATTTTATTCATTGTTATTAGTTCTTGTGATGGATGGAAGGAATATAAAATTTCTCCTTCCACAGCATAGCTCTAAAATAATCCTCAACACCTTTCTCTTCTGTAAAATTACACTTGATCTCAGCCAAAAGGCCGAGAAGCCTTTCTGTAATATCTGCCATGTGTATCTTCATCTACGACTGGGTACATTTGTTCTTGTTACTAAGAAACACATAGAAAGCACATAATGAGCAGGATTCCCCCCCCTCCAATCCCCTGTGTGCCCCACTTTGTATCATTCTGAAATGGAGCCATCATTTCTAAATAACTGAATTAAGACTATATGGGGTAATTAGTAAGGGCAATGGTATTATACCATTCAGAAGATAATGCAGGATTGTTTTTCCATGAAAGGAATTCTTGATTCAGTTTTATGGAAATGAATGATCTGACAGCTTTCCAGTTATGGGCAGAAGAGGAAGGGATTATATGCTTCAAACTTTTATATCATGTAGTTGTCATCTAGAACCCTATTTACTAAAATTGAAGTAAGAAGTGACTATGAGTCCTGATTGTTTTAGGAGCAAGATATTGAGGGCAGTTGCTCAAAGAATGGACCAACATGCAAAATAATATTGCTGGAAAAACACTTCTCATTCAAACCAGTGGAATTTATTCAATAATTCCAAGGTTTATTTATTTGGTTTGGATTTTATCACATGCTGCTATTTATTTAACCATTGGCTTTAGTGGCCAAAATATTATGTAAAAAAGAATCGTATTACTGCTAGAAACAGAAGAAGAAATAGGGTGGAGTTTAAATGAACATTTTGTCCTGGATTCTCAGAGCCTTAAAATATCCTGGGTAAGTGAATATTTCTCTAAATATTTTTGTGCATTTTAATATATATCTTGATTATCTAATCTCATTAGTGGTTAAAGAAAGAGGAAGTGCCATTGATTATTTTGAATATGTAATTGTACAGTACAGTGAGCCAAGCCAATGATGAATAATGTGCAAAGTTTCATTGATTCTACACAGAGAACCAACTAGGCAAACAGGGTTGCAGTGTATGGATGAGACGATGCTCTTCAACAGGGGAACTTAGATGTCTTACCCACAGGGATACATTTTGGCTTGACTTAAAACCAGGATGGAACCAGATTCCGAGTATTCAAGCAATTTTAACAGCAACTTTTAAGGCAATTTTGCAAGGAAAATCAATTACTCCTAGAGGGTAAGAATGGAAATGATTTTCATTATTTAAATAATAATAGTGTAAATCTAGCAAAGAAGATATAATAAAGTTAGTGATCAAGAAAGGTATAGGAGCACGGGGTAATATCAGAAAAAAATGGAATGATATTTCATTTCATTTCATATTTCATCAAATACTAACTAGAAGAATCTAGGACTAAATGAGAAAGTCTGAGAACCAGATGTTTAAGAAAAACATAGATATAGAAAGAATAATAGAAAATTGGATGAATGGGAGTAACTATGAGACACAAATCTAAAATCCACAGCTTGACTATATAGTGAATATGACCAAAATAATGACTATGCAAGTTTGAGTACTTCCAACCATTTTTTTAAGCCAGATATTATAAAACACAAAAGAAAGCAAGAAGCAAGAAAGTCTAAGGAAGGCCTGATGTTTAAGCTGGGAAGTCTGCAGTTTAAAGTTAGCCTTGACATGGACTTTGTAAGTTTAATGTAGAGCAGTGGTGGGTTCCTCCCGGTTCGATCCGGTTCGGCCAAGCCGGTAGCGGTGATGATATGATGTCACCGAACTGGTTCTCCCCCCGCCCTCCCCCCCACCCACGTTATTCTTACGTTTTATTTGGTCCCACCCCCAATCTATTGCTGCCTCCTGAGTCCCAGCTGATGACTAGAGGGAAAAAAACTGTTTAAACTCTTGCTGCGGGGCTTCAAAGGGCCATCCTACAGCTGATCGGTATTAAAAGCAAACAAATGAGTCAGGTCGTAAGTGCGAGGACTGGTCGTAAGTGCGAGGACCTTCCAGAAATGACTGACCAGCTAGCCACACCCACCTAGCCACACGACCTCCAAGCCACACCCACAAAATAAGCCACGCCCACAGAACTGGTAGTAAATAAATTTAGAACCCACCCCTGATGTAGAGTCATTGTTAAACGTTGTTAGATTACCAGCTTTTAACAATTTTTAGGGACAAAGGCAATGGTTGCTTCATCAAGCCCATGAACAAAGTTAATGTGGCTTGGCAGAAGTCAGAAGAAGAAAATATAATAGTCTTCACACCAGTAAGGCTACAGAGTCATGTTGGATGGTACATTGTTTATCAAATCAAATCAAATTAAGTTAAATAGAATAGTATTATCTAAAAATGGTTACTGCCAATCATTTTGTCTGAAATAATTTCAGTCACCTGAATATAATAAGTGACAAAACTCAACTTTTTGAACTAGCCCTGGAGGATGTTGGAATAAGAGAAAAGTTTTTTTCACAGGGTAAAGAGGAGATAAAGGCATCGTCCTGGAAGCAAGGCATAAAATGTTCCCAAGGCTTATTTCTGCCATGGTTAGGTGCCAATGGGAAAGGTCCTCAGTCAGAAATAACTAATCAGTAATTTACTACCCCATTTAAATACTGAAGCCCTTTCCTGAGCTACTATTAAATTTATTTAAAATTACTTGAGAGCAGGTCTTGTATTTTATCTATATTTAAAATGGTAACATACTAGTTTTGAATTAGGCAGGACATCATGAACCTTTAATCTGTTATAAACTTCATTACAACAAATATGTATACCTGAAGTGATTAAATTATACAAACACTATATGAGCTATATAATTATAATGATACAAGTGCTCTTTCCTGGAAAAATAATTCTTACAACTCAAATCCTATGATTTTTAAACATTGTGGTTACTCATTTATTCAGAAAGAAAAGTCCCAAAAGTTTATTTTAAACCTTGGAAACAAGTTCATCCAAACCATTAGGACAAAACAAAACAAATGGTTTAGATTGATTGAACTAGTTAGTTATACTTGCTAGCAATTTGTGGTATAATATATATATGCAAGTTAGTATGAGTGGAATCTCCTGTAAAGCTTCCCTGTTATTTGCAAGATCTGTTTATCCATCTAAATAAACACACCTTGTTTATGAAACAGAAGCTGAAGTAAAGGTAGATAGTTTAGGGGTATCTCTTATACATAAAAGAGGATAATTAGTTTAAATGTGAAGATAAAGAGAAAACTGAATGTTCAGTTCTGACTAATTCCTAAAACTCAGTACAATAAAGAAACAATTTATGTGGGAACTCTCTGTTGTTAGATTTTGATTAATCATATCATAATCATAAGTTTATTTGTCAAGGATATATAAGATAACAGGTAAAAGTATAAATATAATTTGAATACATGAAAAGAATAAATAAAAAGGAATATTATTACAGGGATGGTAGGCACGCTGGGTGCACTTATGCACGCCCCTTACAGACCTCTTAGGAATGGGGTGAGGTCAACAGTAGACAGTTTAAGGTTAAAGTTTTGGGGGTTTGGGGAAGAAACTACAGAGTCATGTAGTGCATTCCAGGCATTGACCACTCTGTTACTGAAGTCATATTTTCTGCATTCGAGTTTGGAACAGTTTACCTTGAATTTGTATCTATTATTTGCTCATGTATATTGTTGTGGTAGAAGCTGAAGTAGTCATTGACAGCAAGGACATTGTGGCAGATAATTTTATGTACTATGCTTAGGTCAGACTGAAGTCGGCGTAGTTCTAAATTGTCTAACCCCAAAATTTGGAGTCTGGTGGCATAAGATATTTTATTGCGGTTAGAGGAATGGAGGACTCTTCTCATAAAATATCTCTGGACTCTCTCGACTGTATTTATGTCCAATATACAATGCGGGTTCCAGACAGATGAGCTGTATTCAAGAATTGGTCTAGCAATGTTTTGTATGCTTTAGTTAGTAGTATAACGTTACCAGAGAAGAAGCTACGCAAGATTAGGTTAACAACTCTTAATGCCTTTTTGGCAATGTTCCTATAGTGGGCTTGGGCACTTAGATCTTTAGAAATGAGTACTCCAAGGTCCTTGACAGAGTGAGGGTCATCTACAAGGTCATGTCCATCTAATTTGTATTTTATGTTTTGATTTTTTTTTTGCCAATGTGCAAGACAGAGCATTTGTTGGTTGATATTTGAAGTTGCCACTTGTTAGACCAATCTGACACATAGTGATTAATGGTGAGGTTTCTCAAGGACCTAATTGTACTTTGGCCATCAGGATGACAATTTATATAGGAATCAAAATCTACTATTAGAAACTAGCATCTTTGGCAGAAAATAGATGATCTGATCATTTAGAGGAAAATTTCATCAAGAAAAGAAAAAATATTTTATATTTTGCTTCATTTTCAGGCAATTTGAAACAAAAATTGGGGGATTTGGGGGGGATCTTGCTGTTTTAGTGCAAAGGTTTATATGAGGGTTTAGTGCAAAGGTTTTAACTGTATTATACATTTATCTTCTAATCAGAACTAGTGGGAAATATTGGTGATTTGCTATTAAATTGTGGCAGTGTAATTGTGGCCCACAAAAAAAGGCTTGGGAAATGCATGTAAACCATGGGAATGGTCACCATGGTTGATACCCCAACTGAAAGCAGGCATCTATGGTTTGCATAGCTCTGCTCTCATCATTTATTCTGTGGGTTTCAAAACAAACTAGAACTCTCCAGCTCCATGCGATACTTCATTACTTTAAAATTTTCATGATGATTCCTGCTGCAAAAATGAATGGTAGGATTATCATCATATTTTTTGATTTATGAAAGACTGAGATTTGCTGTCACTAGCCACAGCACAAGAGAGGCTCCTCTGACCAACATCATCTCTCTTAAAGATGTCTATTGAGCTCTGCTTCACAATTGATGGATCCAAGTAAGCGTTCTGGGGAATGCTTCTGAGGCCAGAGATAGTTGGTTTTTTACATTCTCTTCTGAGAACCTGAGAACCTGAGAATCATCATATAGGTGACATAAGAACCGGACTACTCATTATTTGGTGTACCATCTGTGTACAGTATTAAAATTTGGCAAAAGACATCTAGAAATGTAATTATCAACAGTTTTCAATGCATGATTGAAGAGAGATCCTTCTTAGGTCTTTGACAGATCAATGAGATTCAGTGCCAGGAAACAGAGCAAATAATACCCGTTTCTCATTTTGCTAAAGGGTTTCCATGATGATTAATTTTCCATGATTTTGCTGTTATTTATCCTGCTATTTATCATACCATATATTAGCAGTGGCTCATGTCCTACACAAAAACAACACTATCTCTCTCCAAGGATTTTCATAAATAGCACTATTTGATTTAGAGCTAATGAAGAAAACAGGCTCAATTCATCTTCGTTGTACTTGAAGTCTTTTCCCATTTTAATATCACCCAAACCTGAATTTTGATCCAGAATTCCAAAATCTCCTATTGGATATTGATAAAATTTAACAGCTTCTACAAACATTTTCAGTATGACTCAGAATAACAGGACTAATACTAATGTATAGTAGTAATTTTATTTATTTATTTGTATCCCACCTTTATTATTTTTACAAATAACTCAAGAAAATAAACATATCCAACACACTTTATTCCTCCTACTTTCTCCACAACAACAACCTTCTGAGGTAGATTGGGCAGAGAGAGTGTAACTGTACCAAAGTCACCCAGTTGGCTTTCATGGCTAAGGCAGGACTTGAACATATGGTCTTCTGCTTTCTAGCCTGGTGCCTTAGCCACTAGACCAATTTGAATGACAACAACAACAACAACAACAACAACAACAACAACAACAACAACAACAGTATTTTGGGAATATTAGAGCCTTCTTTAGGGGAGAACCATGACACATTTTGTACCGATACATTTCACTGTTTTAAATAAAGCAAACAAGATAACCTTTTTTTTGTTTCATTATAGAATTACTTTTGATAATACATACAGAAAAACTTCTATTTCTATTCTACCAACCAAATCTGAGATAAAGAATCTTTGTGCAGAAATACAATTCATGGTCTTTTATTTTTGTGATAATTGTTATGAAAATGGCTTACAGCATAGATTCTAGTTGAGAAACCTATATGATATAAGGATAACAGTATTGGTGCTTGTCTAAAGAGAAACTTTGATTTTCTCTTCAATACAAATTCGATATCAGTATATCTCTTCATTTGGAAGTGAAATAAGGTCAGCCAAGAATCACACTTTTTGCAGGAAATAATAGAAATACATAGGAAAAATATATTTGTAGTTTTGTTAAAATAACAAACAGAAAGAATGAATGTCCCTGGTTTTCAGAAATGAAACCTCTCCCTTATGAGGTTGAAATTCTTGATTTATTCTGAATGCTGCTATTAACACTGAGAAGTACCCATAGATAAGGTAGCGATTATCCATAAAGGGAAATACATGATGTCAGCCAAATTGCATTTGGGCATCATTTTTCAAAGATTAAACAATCTACCTCAGAAAAGATTTCACAGCAGCCTTGCCTGTGCTATTATCCACATAGTACAGGTTAGAAAGAGAGCAACAGGGGCTGTGACTGAGAAATGGCTTATGTTTTCTCTGCAGGGTAAGTGTCTGTGTGGCTGTAAAAAAAATGCCTCTACCTCAAAGACATTATGCCTGTCAGAACTATATTTTGAGAAATATAAGTATGATGGTAAGATATAGGCCTAATTCTTGTGGCCATGAGGTAGACCTTATCTAACTACTACAGAAAACAAAATGTGAATAACTTTCATATCTGAACCATCAAGCTTTCCATAATGCTCTTATCCCAAATTAAAGATGAAGCTGAAAATCAGGACTAATATATGATTTAAGAATTTACCCTGTTTCCCCCAAAATAAGATATCCCGATAATAAGCCCAATCATGCTTTTGAGCGCATGGCAATAAGGCCAAGCACTTATTTCAGGGTTCAAAAAAATATAAAATAAGGTTTAATTTTTGGGGAAACACGGTAGTATATATAGGTCAGGATAACTGACCCTTGAAAACTAAGGAAGCGAGGCATAGAAATGAACCGCAGAACTAAGAACAGGGAAAATGATCTTTGTTGTAGCGCGGGAATAACGAGAGGCACAAGCAGGCTAGTAACAACAGCTCTTTAATTGAGGGTGAGATTCAGCAAAAACTCACAGGCAGCAGCCCTCTTTATATACTTTCCAGAGGCGACCAAGAACCAATTAGGATTCATTGTACATTTGAATTTCCCGCACAAAATAGATACATACATAACACCCCTCCCCTCCCAGAAGGCACTTATTCTATCTATTTACATATTTACATACAAAATCACACAGGTGACCAGGGCGTGTCTTAATCCTGGTTGACCTGCGCAGTTCAGTTGTTGGCAAGGCGTCGAGCCGGTCGGAGGGACCTCCCGTCTCTCCCGGCTCCGCCAATGGAACCTCCTGGATTTCTCCAGAGGTGTGGCTATCTCCGGCTGGGAGTGTCGGCTCGCTGGGGCGGTGCTGGAACTCATGCTTGCCAGATAAGTATTCCGGCTTACTCGGGCTTGAGGTAGCTGTGTCAGGAAGACTTGGATAGTTAGGAAACGAGTTTTCGTTTGGTAAACGTTTGCGCAACTGATCAATGTGTCTCCTCCAGATTTTACCATGCCCTATATCAACTGTGTATGATTTTGGACCGGTAATTCCTACGATGGTTCCCTCTACCCATAAGGGCCCATTAGTGTAGCTTCTGGCAAAAACTGGGGAACCTACTTCGAAATGCCTTAGTCCTCCCCCTTCCCCGATGAAGCTATCGGAGGAGTAATTAGGATGCAGTCTGTCTAGCACGCATCGTAATTTTCGGCCTATTAGAAGTTCGGCTGGGCTGCGGCCCGAAGTGGGGCATGGAGTGGCATGCTGTACTGCTAAGAACTCATCTATCGTAGCCTGCCAGTCCCCTGCATCGAGTCGGTAGAGGGCTTCTTTGGCCGTTCTTACAAATCTTTCAGCCAGGCCATTAGAAGCCGGATGAAAAGGAGCAGATAATGCATGTCTAATGCCTAATTCGGCTAGGTAGCCTTTGAATTGAGTTGCCGTTAATTGGGGTCCATTGTCGGATACCAGAGTGTCCGGCAGTCCATGTGTTGTGAATAGTTTTCTGAGAACTTTGATTACGGCCTCAGAAGTGGTTGATGGCATTAAGGCAATTTCGAGCCACTTAGAATATGCATCTACAATGATTAAAAAGTTCTGACCATGGAATGGGCCAGCGAAATCGATGTGAATCCTTCCCCACGGTCCTTTTGGTTTTTCCCATTCCCAAACGGGCACTATGGGAGGATCCGGGCGGGAGTCCTGGCAGGGCCTACACTTCCCCACCCACTCAGTGACATCTTGGTATAGATGAGGCCACCAAACATAACTTTGAGCTAGGCCTTTCATTCGAACCACCCCAGGGTGTCCCTCATGCAGCATTTCTAAAACCCTGTGCCTTAATCGCGAAGAAACGACCACCCTGTCACCCCACAACAAGCAGCCCCCCAACATTGACAGTTCATTTTTCTTGTTAAAATACAATTGGAAATCACCACCGTCCACCTTGGTAGGCCAACCACTCGTCACCCAGCCCATTACTGTTCGCAAAACAGAGTCCCTGGCAGAAACCCTCGCCACCTCGTTCGAAGAGATGGGGCCTGGGGAAACAATGTCAAGCAGTAAAACCGGGGCTTCCGGGGTCGGGTTGTCCAATAGTTCGGGCAAGGGACATCGGCTGAGGGCGTCAGCATGTCCTAAGGTTTTGCCCGGCCGGTGGAGTAGCTTATACGAATAAGCGGCCAAGAAAATAGACCACCTGGTCATCCAGGGGGAGAGAGCCACTGGGGTTGGTTTATCGCCAGCCAAAAGTCCCAAAAGCGGCTGGTGGTCTGTAATGAGTTCAAAGGTACGGCCAAACAAATACTCGTGAAATTTTTTGACCCCCGCAACAGCCGCTAGTGCCTCCCTATCGAGCTGGCTATAGTTCCTTTCAGCACTAGACAGAGTGCGAGAGTAATAGGCGATGGGCGCCTCTAACCCATTCAGCAGTCTATGGCCCAAAACCGCGCCGACGCCAAAGGGGGAAGCGTCACAGACTAACACTAGAGGCAGTTCAGCATTGTATTGAATGAGGAAACTGTCCTCGGACAAAAGTCTCTTTACTGCGTTGAAAGCGGTTGCTTCTCGCTTGCCCCAAACCTACGGAACATTTTTTCCAAGGAGCCTGTGCAGAGGCTCCGCAACGGTGGCTTTGTGTTTCAAAAACATTGTATAGAAGTTGAGAAGGCCCAGGAAGGCCTGCAGCTTGGACTTGGGCTTTCTGTGGGGTGGATGCCTGTGCCGTCGATTCTGTAGCCTAAGAACTCTACTGAAGGCACTGCTATTCTGCATTTATTTCGTTTGAGTTTAAGTCCCGCTTCTCTGAATCTGGTTAGGACTTGTCTAACCCTATGGCCCAACTAATCAAAACATCATCAAAATACGGAACGACACCTGGGAGGCCTTGTAGGAGGCGCTCCATAGTACTCTGAAAAAGTCCCAGGGCGATGCTGACCCCAAACTGGAGCCTGGTGCATTTAAAGGCACCTCTGTGAGTTACTATTGTCTGTGATTCTGCCGTAGCGTCATCTACTGGCAGTTGCTGGTACGCCTGTGCAAGATCTAGCTTCGCGAATAGCTTGCCAGGGCCCAGGGAGTGTGTAGTAGATGGTGGACTATTGGAACCGGATAGGCGCTCTGCTGCAATGCCTTGTTAATCGAACACTTATAGTCGGCACAAATTCTAATTGAGCCATCCGATTTAACTGATGTAACTATTGAGGTTTCCCATTTAGCGTGATCCACGGGAATTAGCACCCCTTGCTTAATGAGCTTGTCGAGCTCTGCATCGATTTTGGGCTTTAAGGCAAAGGGAACTCGCCTTGCCTTCAGACTAATTGGCGCTACGTTGGGGTCTAAATCGAAAGAAATAGGGGTCCCCACGTACTTGCCTAGAGTCTCTTCGAAAACGTCCCGAAACTCGTGAAGCAGGGTTTCCTTGAGTGATGATCCGTTGATGTTGTGTACGCCCGTGAAGCCCATGCCGAGGGCCTGGAACCATTTCGTGCCCAGTAGACTTGGTAGAGGCTTGCTAACGACGGTCAGGGGCAGCTCTTTCTGGAACTCGCCATAGGTGACCCGGAACGTGCCTACGCCTTCAACAGGAACTCGGTTGCCCTGATAGTCTAGCAGGCGGATTTTCTGGTGGGACAGCTGGTTCTTCTGCAGTTTGGGCAGGAGTGCCTTGAATGTTGACCAGGACATGATTGATAACGTAGACCCTGTGTCGATCTCCATTTCGCACAATTTGCCATCGATTTCTACTTTTGTGTAGACCTTCTCGTCGTCGGTAGTGCTGGCTTGGCCGATTCTCGGGCTGTAGGTCTCCCGCTTTTGAGATTCGCACCGTTTTCTCGCGCCTTCATCTTTGATTGGTTGTTTTGAACAAGCCGGTTCTGGTTGGTTGCGGTAGTCACATGGCTTTCGACTACACGGAAGTTGAGCTCTGCAAACTCGTGCTAAGTGGCCTTTTCTATCGCAACGCCTGCAAATGGCTTCTCTGTATTTGCACGACTGTCTCTCGTGATCTCCGCCACAGCTAGGGCAGTTCTCGTGGCGGCGGCCTTGTTCGCTTGATTTCTTTTCGGTGTGGAAGACGTCCTCGTCCGACTCTTCCTCTGTGCTGGTTTGCACCTCTTCTCTGTGGACGGGGGCTGTTTTTGGCCCGTCCTTGCTTGAACTGGGACGCTGCAGCGCTTCCGACACTTTCGTTGATGCCTCGTGTGCTCGGGCTTCGTCTAGCGCGCCGGCTAGCGTTAGGTCTGGCTTGGCTAGAAGGCGCCTTTGCAATCGGGTGTCTCGAACTCCGCAAATCAGTTGTTCAAGCAATGCGCCGTCTAAGTCTCTGTAGTCACAATGCGTTGCGGCTTTTCGAAGCGCGGCCACATAAGCACTGACCGGCTCTCCGTCTTTTTGAACTCTTTGCCGGAGTTCATAGCGCTGAACAAATTTGGACGGAACTGGAGCGTAGTGGGCCTTCAGGTTGGCCTGAAGGACGTCCCAGGGAACCGTCTGGACTGAGGTTGGCTCGCAGAGGGATTCGGCCATCTCGAATACGTCTGGCCCGCAGTGGCTTAAGAACAGAGCCCTCTTCCTGTTCGCCGAGAGCCCTTGCATTTCGCTCGCTTCTAGGGAGCACTCGAACCTGGTCAGATACGATCCCCACTTCTCTTGGGTCGGGTCAAAGGGTTTTGGCGGAACATAGGCAGACATGCCGTGTCTCCGTGTTCGCTAGTCACCCTGGCTGAAATTCTAAGCTCTTTTTGGGTTGCCTCTTGTGTCCTCTATCCCACCTTCGTTGCCAATGTTGTAGCGCGGGAATAACGAGAGGCACAAGCAGGCTAGTAACAACAGCTCTTTAATTCAGGGTGAGACTTCAGCAAAAACTCACAGGCAGCAGCCCTCTTTATATACTTTCCAGAGGCGACCAAGAACCAATCAGGATTCATTGTACATTTGAATTTCCCACACAAAATAGATACATACATAACAATCTTAGTAAAGTTACTGGAAGCTTATAAAAAGGTTGTGTTCAGAAGAAGCTAAATAGTAGGTTAGAAGATAAACGTTTTCCTTAACTCCTGGTGACTACCAGTATATGGATTCAGCCTATATATTTCTTAGCAACTATACAGAAGTGATCTGCCACTGCTTTTGAGGGTCTTTTTTCTAACATTCCAATTTAGCCTAAAACTCTGGAGCATCATATCTAAGTACTAACTGAATTCAATTTGCTTAATTTTTTCAGAATTGGCCAAGGTCAGTTAGATGCAGTGGTGCCTACACCATACATCTGAAATAATAAAACTAGCATTTCCTTTTTCTCACATCCCACCCCAAACTGCCAATATTCATTACCACATAAAAGAGCAACCATTTTCTTTCATGCATGAGAAAAATTAAGCTGAGAGCAGCTTTCCTCCATATTGCTCTCCAAAAGGTTTATAGGTTGAACAGATTTTGCATGTGCTGTAGTGCACATTGCTTGCAGTGTGCACTAAGGATCGCCAATTTAAAACCCACCGAGTGTGTACAGAAGGCCTTGTATACTGAATGGTTTCAGCACACACATCTTCCTCCACAATCCAGCACTGCACGCCAAAGCTATCTAGCCAGCTCCTTAGGTTCTCTAATTTCCTCTTTTGGCAAGCACTATGGAAGAGCTGTCATTCATCCCCTCCAAACCACTGGTCCAAAACTTTGTACACCAAACATCTTCCACTTGGGATGCTCTGGCTAAGCCTGCTCACTCTGGAGCTGCACTTCAGTATGCACTCTTGGCCAAGTGACTTCAGCACACACTGTGGGCAATCCCAAACTCTCAGCTTGGGAGCACTTTAGCAAATCTTGGGGCAAAAGTTTAAGAGATCCTGCTGCTGCAGAGCTGTCCTGAAGTGGCTTGAGATGAAGCAAATGGCTCCAGCGAGGAAAATCGGGTCATCTCCTTGCTTTAGTTAAGTGAATTACAGAATTATGTCACTTCCAGGACAGGAATGGCTTCATTGAAGCAAATCTAAATTGCTTAACAACTGGCCCATCATCTGGTCTGTTTTGATATTTAGTCATGGTTGTAAATGAGCAGTAAAGATCCACTTTTCAAAAGATATGCTGAAGGAACAGATAGAAAAGCCTTGATTGTCTTTCCATTTAGAAACTCGTATTCCTTGTGATTTGCATTTAGAAGTCTTCTAGTGATTTTTTTTTTATCCCCAGTCATTTCAGTGTGATGTCTGGGAAAAGATATGCCAGCATCTCCTCTCCATGTGTTCAAGCAAAGTGTCTCATCTGGATTTCTACAATGAGGAGGAACACTGAGCTTGTTGATCAGAAAGGTCGGTAGTTCGGCAGTTCGAATCCCTAGTACAGGTCTCCTGCGTGAGCAGGGGGTTGGACTAGATGACCTCCAAGGTCTCTTCCAACTCTGTTACTGTTACCCATGATTCTTCCAAAGAGCGTATCAACAGAGCACTCTGCTATTTGGATCTGTTTACTATTTTAAGATACTGAATTCAATGGGGTCCACTTCAAAAGGTGTGTACTGTATAATTTGGGTGCTGAAACTCTTAGCCAAATCAGGCAGGAGAGCTAGCATAGAAAATTCACATGAATGGTAAAGTGAATGTTTGGATCCTTGGATTACAGCTCTAGGTAAGAAAGTCTCATGAAGTTCCAACACTTCAGAGAAGGAGGAATTAGAACAAAACTACCTCCCGCACATTTCTCCACTTTATCATCAGGGCAGCTATATGGATCCTTAAGCTCATATTTTTTCTCACCACCTGCTTCTTCTTTCTATTTATCTTACCACTTAGTAAAAAGGATGAGCCATGATTTCATTCCATCCTCTGAGTTGTTTTTTTTTTTTATTCGGAATATAGATGCTGACTGTGTGTCTCTGTTTTATTTATTTTTTCTCTTGGCTCTACTAGTCTTATTTCTAACAAGCCAGACTTTATCACACTTCATTGCTGGACATCCTCTATTTCCATCTCAGTTTTGGCCTGCAACTCCTACAAGTCTTGTGGACAGATTCAGCCCACCATCAATCTCATATTATGGCCTGTTAGCAGGATAGCATCTCATCCTGCAAAAACAGGATGTTTAACTGAGGTGTGTGTGTGTGTGTGTGTGTATGTGTGTACGTGCATCACAATCTAGGACTCTGAAGCTTACATCTTCAATGTAAGTTGCCTTGGCTGATTCTGAATCCAAGCATGAACAACATTTATCTCTGCAACTAGAATACCCAATTGCTCAGTCTAGGCTCTCCTCCTCTGTTACCATTGCTGTGCAGATCCTACAAATTAGAAAAGCCCCTGCTGAGTAAAATTAGGTATGGAGAAATGAAAGTTAATCAAAAGAAGACTTCCCCCTCTGCCTAATAATATTATTCCTTGAGGTCATCCAATGAACTTAATTATCCATGGCTGGAAGACAAACAAAAGATAGAATTATTCCATATAATTAACTTATTGAATTCATTGTCACAACATGTAGCAATGACCACAATATGAGATGGTTTTAAAAAAGGATTAGTCAAATTCAGAGGAAGCTGACCTATTTCAGACTAATTGTCTACCTAATCAAGTGCTTCTTATTCTGATAGACAGCAAGATCTCAGAGAGGGAACTGTCATATAATTTGCTATAGACAGAATCTTATGTTATATCCTTTATATATTTATTATGAAGTTTTACTTTTAATTCCTACTTGCCATTCTAAAGTATGCATGCGTTACATCTCCCAGAAAGACTATTCTTCGTGCCCACTAGAACTCCTGTCAACTCTGACTTTTAATATTTTTTAAAAGAAGTTTATTTTAAGAGAGCCTTTGATTTATAGTTGTCACCTTCTATTTTTATTAATTTTTAATTAGTTCTTTTATTATTTTATCTATGCTTCATTTATTACCTATTGTTATGGAAAATTAATTATACTGTGAATGTTTTATTATAGAGATAGTAATCTGAAAAAAACCTCCTGAATGTGGTAGTGGGGGGGAAATGAATGAATGAATGCATAAGAAATAAATTTTAAAACAAAAGCTAATGGACATCCTGTAAAACTGCAAGAATATGTTAAGACCAGAATTTTTGTTGCTAAGCAAGGCAGTTGGTTAAGTGAGTCACACACAATTTTATAATGGTTGGTAAGTGAATCACTGAATTAAGTGAATCACATGGTTGTTAAGCAAATCCAGTTTCCCCTATAGACTTTGCTTATTGGAGCCAGGTGGGAAGGTGTCATGGCCCCATCAGATCCCAGTCCAGAGGAGGAGGAGGAGTTGGAACTGGGACTGTTTGACAGGGATGGTACATCTCCCTTGGAATGTTTGGAGAGACCAGGGGCTAAGGATGATGCTGTCCCATGCCTTCCAGGCATTGGGGGAGGTGGTTGACCTGATGGATAGCTGCCTGCCCTCAACAGACACAGGGGAGGATTAGCTGCTGATACGCAGTGGTGTTAGAGGCAGCAGATCCCCTCTGTTGAGGAACAGCTGCCTCCCTCACTTGCTCCGAGGGCACAGAGAGTAGAGTGGAGGCAAGTTCCAAGGAGGTCTGCAAGGCTGCTCAGGAGGTCACCCAACCCCTCCTCACAAGGAAACTCTGGCGTGGGATGATTTAAGCAGAAGCTAGAGGAAATTGTTGGGAATTGTTTGCTTTGGCATATACTCCCCTGGCTTTGGAAAAATTAAGCCTTGACTTGTGTTTCTGCGTGTGCCTTGCCTTGTGGACTTGCCTTGCCCTGTGGACCTGGACCCAAGGTGAACTTGCACCTTGTTTTTGGACTTCCTCTCTGCCTTCATGAATTGGTTTCATTGCTTGTGGGACTGTGGGTGGCTGCCTTCAGGGAAATGTGGGGTGGAGCTTTACTGGCCATTGTAGGGCCATTTGTTGTGAAATTTAACAGAGCAATAAAGGTCTCTATTGAAGCCTGTCTTTGCCTGGGTCATAACAGACCTGGGTCATAACAGAAGGTCACAAAGGGCCATCATATGACTCCGGGATCAATCAGAATAGAGCTGGAAGGGACCTCCTAGTCCAACCCCCTGCTCAAATAGGACATCCTATACCATTTCAAACAGGATCCTGTAACTAATCTAAATGCATGCTGGTTGCCAAGTGCCCAAACTTTGATCGCATAACCATAAGGATGATGAGACAGTTTTAAGTGTGAGGACCAGTTGTAAGTCACTTTTTTTCAATGCTCTTGTAATTTTGAGTAACTCCTAAATGAATGGTTATAAGTTGAGAACTACTGGTACCTGTTTCCAAGGATTCTCTTGGGTTTCACACAAATCTTGATAGGCATTTGTAGAAAACAGGTATTACCAAAAATAGTCAAGATGGCATCTGTAATGGTACAATCAAAGTTCTGCTTCTTTTTATATGTGTCAGATATAAGGAGCCATCATGTCCCCATCTTTTCTTTTTTGATAGTATCTTGTGGGCATACTGGTGAGTAGCTATTCCTAAAAAAAAGTAAAGGTTTCCCCTCCAATTGTGTCTGATTCTAAGGGGCAAGACTCATCTCTGATTCACAGCTGAAGAGCTAGCATTGTTGAAGAGGTTTCTATGGTCATGTGGCCAGTATGATTATATGCCAAAGATGCACGGAACATGTTACCTTCCCACCAAAGTGGTACCTATTTATCTACTTGCATTTGCATGGTTTCAAACTGCTAAGTTAACAGGATCTGAGGCAAGTAACAGAACCTCACTGCATCACATAGTATATAGGTCTCAAACTGCCAATTTTCCAGTTGGCAAACCCAATGACTTAACACTCAGCCACCATGTCCCTTGGCTATACCTGGTACACTGCTTATAAATGTATCCGCCAAGTAAGAATGCAGCAATTAATTCAGCATTGGTTATGAGCATGTTAGGGAGTTCGAAAAGATGGCAGGGAACGACATTACTAGTTTGCTTTTGTTAAACTTACAGGTGGTCCTCAACATATGACCATTTTTTTAGCCACTGTTCAAAGTTATGGAGATGGTCAAAAAGTGACGTATGACTGATCCTTGCACTTAACAACTGTTGCAGCATGTTCATGCCATATGATCATGATTTGGGTGCTTGGCAACTGGCATGTATTTATGATGGTTGCAGCATCTTAAGATCACATGATCGCCATTTGTGACCTTTCCAGATAGTTTCTGACAAGCAAAGTCAATGGAGGAAGCCAGATTTGTTTAATGACTGTGTGATTCATTTGACAACCATAGAAAAAAGGTCATAAAATTGGGCATTGCTCATTTAATGACTATATTGCTTAGCAACAGAAGTTCCAATCCCAACTGTGGTCCTAAATCAAGGACCACCTTATTTATCTGTCAAATATATAACTGCAGTTGTTGCTAGATTCTTAGAGTAGTTAAAAAAGAAAAGCATATGAAATATAAAGAATTTAAAAAGAAACAAAAGCATTTGAAAAACATCCATGGTGGAACTAGAATTAAAAAATTGTAAACATTAGTAAAATCAATTGATGTTTTAAGGCTGATCATATCCATTGCAGTTACTTACAGATGGATAAACTCTTCAATGGCAGCCATTTTTAGAACACCCACAGTGTGTTCTTTTTGTTTTGTCTGTCAGTCCCAAAATATGGAGGGTGGGGTGGAACATTGATTTATTAAGTTATTAAGGAGAAGCTGGGACATAGAAGAGAGTAGTGGAAGTATACACTTTTTAAATCAACTACAGCATTTAATTGTAGAGGTTTTGTTGTGCAGTTTTGCTTGTTGTTTTGGCAATCCAGACTTAAAAATCACTTCATCATATGAACATAATTGCTCAGGGCCAAAGGAACAGTAATTTAATCAGCCACTTTTACCACAGTCACTTTTCACTTTTCTGAGCCTCTAACTCTCAGGTCATCAGCAGCCAGGGGATAACATCTGTAAAAAATGACTGTACAAACTCCACTGAATACGTGAGCATTATGCAAGCAATCTAACCTTGAAGGCTCTCACAATTCACACTTCGTAAAAGTAAGATGCAAAGAGAAGCTTAAATGTACTTGAAAATCAATTGCAGCTGCTTATTGGTTTAATAATTACTGGATTATTATTCAGCTTGGGAACTTTCATTACTTATTTCAACAGTGATTGGATCATTAAATGAAGTGAAAAATTGGGATTTAGCTCAGATTAAGACCAGTCTGCAACTGATTCATGCTGCTATTTGTCATAGAATGGAGCAAGAAAATTTCAGAACACTAAGGGGTGAGCTCTGGACATTGTGGAATTTAAAAAACCCAATTCTTAAATAGTTTTATCAATACTGACAATTAATAATGCTTGTATCCAAATGATCATCTAATTTCTACATATGAAAATATTATTCAAACAAAGGACTAGATGTGTTTTGCTACCTGATTTATAATTGAACCTATATTTATCATGGTAGGAACTTTTATAGATGAGAAGTTCATTATAATAGCCCTCAGAGCCATTGCCCAAGTGCACTGGGAGGATTCCTTCAGGATTTCTTTTCTCCTGAATCCCCAGCTAGATGCAGACCATGGTCAATCTGATCTTTCTTTGGCCTGCTATACCAAATTTGATCCCATTTTGTTGATTATGCTGCTGATGGAGAGAGGCAAACATGGTCCCGAGTCAATTTACATAACTTCTTTCCAACATTCTGTTGGGTTGGAAAAACTAAAATCAGAGTGAGGGATTGTCATGTGGGGTCTGTTTCAAACACAAATACCTGCTGCAGGTGGATGTGTGAACAGATTTGGGCCTGTGTTCCCATGGGGTTGCTGAGATTGAAGAGACGGCTGCACCTAGACATACTAAGTTATCAGAACAGTGAGGTTGCAGTGTGATGTTGGCCAGCCAGAACTCCCAAAAAACAGTTAAATACAAACCACACCCTCTCCATCTGAGAGTTCCCTCCAAGGTATGGCAAAGTATTGTTGAAAACATAATCAGAGACCAATATAGCACTCTAAGTGGGTTGGTGGCATGAATTTAGGGAGAAGAGATGGGGGAGGGATAGTCTGATTTCATAACTATAAAAGTCCACCCATTGGCACCCTGAAAGGAATTTCTTGCGTAACCTGGCAACAAGCTCGGCAATCACTAAGCAACGTGATTGCTGGGCAGCACAATGGGTGATTGACAGCTCTGACTGAGAGGCTGGAAGCAGCCCTTGACCCAGGAAACTGCTTCTGAAAGTGGCGCCGCCTCCACCCAGGGAGCCATGGCCTTTTCTAAGGCTCCTAGTTCCTCTCTCTCGCACGTGCAGCTGCGATTGGAGCGGGTGGAACAAAGGCTGTTGCTGTGTGGGTGGTTGAAGACGGTAGGTGAAGGCTGTGTGAATGGTACGTCAATCAAAGTACTTTAACTTGGAGAATCAACGCGGGTGGCAGCAGATTCGGAAGAGAAACAATAGTGAAGTTTCTTTTCCAATTTTCTACCTGAAGGTGGGAGCAGAAATTGTCAGATAAATAGGGAAAAAACAATGTGCTCTTTCAGAAGGAAATCTGGAAGTGTTTCAAAGCATTAGCTAAAGCCATTTCTTTGGGGGAAAAGTATTAAAGTAGTTGTAATGCCTTTTGCACCATCTCCTGATTACAATAAAACCTAATAAGATGAAATGTTGTTGAAGTCAATTCTTCCTGCTGCAAATTTGAAATACTTAAAAACACTTACATACAATTAGTACTGTACTAAATAAAAAGTATCAGAGTGGGGGTGACAATACTTCATTGGAATAGCTTGAAATAAACACTTTCAGACATATCTTGATTCTGGAAAAATATAATCAAAAGTTGAGAGCATAGAACATCTTCAGGTACTTTGTTCCAATCTGGAGGTTTCTGAGCATATCATTCCTAGAATAAAATGAAGAGGATTTTATACAAAACAACTTCCGATGCCCCTTCTCATTTTCAGAGTCAAGTCAAGTAAAACTTTAGTATAGGTCAGTGATCCAGACTTCATTAAAATATATAATACAAATTATAACATGCATGATAAAAAATAAATGTTGTCATACTTTGCTGTCAACAATGCATGTTTTCTACAGGCTACAAATACGAACTTGGCAACAGGAAAAGTTATCTTGGGATATTTATTTGTCCAAAGAAGCTGCATATAGAATACTTTGGTAAAAATTACAGTACAGCAAATATGACCCCATGATGCAATGCTCCTATCTTTGTAGGGATAAAGTCTTTCAGTGTTGGGGACTTGGCTCTTATTCCTGTTTTGCCTGGCAAAAATTTTTTGCCAACAGGTTTGTTTTGTGCACCAATGGACAATGTTAATTTATTTTGGCTGTCTTACTTTTTTCTCATTAAATCAGTTAGGGTTACTAATCAGTGATTGATAGATACCTCTTAAATGTATTTTGGTGCTTTTGAGTCAGTTAAGACACCTGGCGACTGTCTGGACTAGTCCTTGCAATTTTATTGGCAAGATTTGGTTTGCCCTTGCCTTCTTCCCAGGGCTGACAGAAAACTGGGCGACCGAGGGTTCTAGTCTTGCTTGAGGTATGAACCCAGTTTTTAACCTGGTGCCTTAACCACTATACCAAACTGGCTCTGGCAAATGTTATATACCCAAAAACATTTTGGACATGATTTTTTAACACTAGTGGTGAAATTCTGTGATATTTATCTTCTAATATTGCTGATGTATATTAAATCACAACAGAATAAAGGCCCCCTAAAGTTTATTTTTAAGTTGGGCCAGATATGTTGCTGTGCTCTAATAGCACTAGCAATAGCACTTAAGACTTATATACTGCTTCACAGTGCTTTTACAGCCCTAAGTGGTTTACAGAGTCAGCCTATTGCCCCCCACAATCTGGGTCCTCATTTTACTCACCTCAGAAGGATGGAAGGCTGAGTAAACTTTGAGCCTAGCGAGATTTGAACTGCCAAATTGCAGTCAGATGGCAGCTAGCAGAAGTAGCCTGCAGTACTGCACTCTAACTACTGCGCCACCGCTGCTCATTGGTATATGAGAACTTACCATATTTTTCGGACTATAAAACACCCCAGTGTATAAGATGCACCAAGATTTTGAAGAAGCAAGAAAAAAAGTTTTTGCCCTCCCCAGCCCCCAGGAGCACTCTGCAGGCCTCCCAAAGCCTCTGTGCGCCGTTTTTGTGAAAAATTGGCCCATTTTTCGTAAAAATGGGACACGCAGGGTGAGGCTTTGGGAGGCCAAAAATGGCTGTATTCAGTGTATAAGACGCACCAACATTTCCACCTTCTTTGGGGGGGGGGAAGTGCGTCCTATACTCCGAAAAGTATGGTAATTGAATATAATTTCTATATTCTGTTTGTAATTCTATGTCAAAAATTCTTTGTTTACAAGCTACCTTTGCATGATCTTCCAGGTCCATTAGTATCTCACTTGAAAATCCCAATTTAGTTAATTTGTCATTTATTCGGAGTTTTAAAGAATTATCTGATAAGATATTCTGACTTTTGTGTTGAAAATGAGCTTCTAGTAATACCCAAGTATAAGCAGCCTCTTTTAAAATTTTTATAAACTTACCTCCAAACATAGACTCAGTGTTAGGTACACCTTTTGCTACCTGAAATAGCTTTCTTAGGAAACCAGTTCAAATTTTCTCCAGTTTCTCATATTTGATTTACCTGTGCTCCACAGAGAAGGTGCACCAGTGTCTTATCTTTAAATTTTTTTTAAAGTAGCCAGTACATAGTAGATTCCTCTAGAGCAGGGGTGTCAAACTCACATCGTCACAGTGGTGTCACGTGACTATCGGGACTTTTTTTGTCCCCTTCACTAAACCAGGTGTGGGTGTGACCAGCATGTGACACATCCGGCCTGGAGCCAGGAGTTTGACAGCCCTACTCTAGAGAGAAGAGAGAATTGCTAATAAAAGCTTCTGAGACATGTTTCAGATTCCTCTTGTTTTGGTTGGTTTGTTGCAAACTTCAAAGGGGCTCATGTAAAAGCTTTGTCTAAAAACATTTTTAAAAGAAATCAATAATAAAAATATGAAATATTATACAAATCAAATAGGCATAGATGTAGCACTTCAGTGCAAGCTTTCCTCTCCTCACGTTCTAAATGATTTATAGCAGTTTCAAGAAGGTAACCAAGAAATTGACTTCTGGTTTGGTCTTCTTCGTCGCTAGACGGTCTTTTTTTAGACCACCAGCCCCGCTGTCTGTAAAACTCTGGCTTGAAAAACTCCAAATCCATAAGGAATTGTGAGCAGAGCCGGCGAGATTTGGTTGAGCCCCTGTGAAGCCCCCAGACTGCCTTTTTTTGCTTCTGGGGGAGGAAACAGGCGAGGCTCCCTCTCCAGCCCGCCGAAGCTCCGGACCTCGGGGACCCTTCTACTTTGTAGAACAAGACGGCGTGACCATTCTAACAAGTGAAAACAAAGAAAACTTCCTAATTGAACAGGGTGAAATCGGGACTTGAACCTCAAAACCGCAAGTATTTGTGTTGTGCTGTGCTAGCCCTGTGATTAAACTTAAGTGAGAGATTGAAAGTTTCCTGAAAATGGCGCCTGGCTTCAGCGCAGAGGAAAGTGAAAGTGGATTTGCCTAGTTATTTTAACATGCTACAAAGTCTCACTGTCTGTAACAACTGAAGAGAAAAGACCAAAAATTTTTCCTAAAAATAAGCAAGCTTGACTTTGACTTAACTTTATTTCTAATTTGATCAAGCCTGGGGGAATTTCTTAGAGGACTTTGTGGAGGAAGAAGGGAAAAAAGAACCTCCCTTTTTGAAAAAGTTAGGCTACGTGGCAGAATGGCTTCTAAACAGCCAAAGCAAGATATGAAGGCGGCAGAGGGGGGAATCCCCCATGCACAAGCCGCAACAACAGCCTTCTAGCCAGCAGAGTCAGAGAAAGGAGATTGATCTTGAAAGTTTGAAAGAGTTTATTGCCCAGGCTTTGATGAGACAAGATGAAAATATGGATGCGAAGTTTAAAAAATCTCAACAGGAAATTAAGCAGGAGATCAAAGAAATTAAAGAGGTGGTTCAAGAAAAATATGACAAGGTGACTAAAAAGTTAGTGACAGTGGTGACTGGCCTCTCAGTTGCAGTTGTGCAAACTGATAAGAAAGAAGAGGAATATAAATCTGAGATGGATGTTAAAATGAAGCAGACAGATCATAAAATTTTTAATGTTGATAATAAAATGTAAAGGATGGAAAATGAGCTGACAATGATGCAATTCAGGTCTATGGAATTTGCTATAAGACTTAGAGGAATAAAAGAGGATATTAGAGAAGATTTGAGAAGGATCTGTGCTGATGCCTTAGCTGTGTTGTTAAAGACCAGTCCTGAAGAGATTTTTTGTAAGATGGATAAAGCTTACAGAGTGAATTCCTGGGTGGCTAGACAAAGACAATTGCCTAGAGATGTGGTAATATATTTCACAGATAGAAGAATAAGAAATGATATTTTGCAAAGGTCCTTTGTTTCTACTGTGCAAGTGGATGGAAGAGAAATTGGAGTTTACAAAGAGTTGCCACCTAAGATGTTAAAAGATAGAAAGGACTTTGGATTTTTAGTGTCTGAACTAAAGAAACAGCAAATTCCATTCAGATGGGCGGCCCCAACTGGTATAATATTCAAGTATGAAGGAGAAAGGTATAGATTGAATACAGTTGAGAAAGCGGAAGAATTTTACTCTGTAGTTTTTAAAAAAACAGGTACAACATCCCCACGCACATCTTCAGTGTTGGAGATAAAGGAGAGCGATAAGGAGAAGCAGTTTGAACAAGAGACTGAGGAGCAGTGCAAACAGTTGGAGCGGGAGGCAATGGAAACGCAGGGAGCTACAGGTGGATTTCTAGATGAGCCTTTGTTAGATCTCCCTCTGAAACCTGCATTTGGAGTACCCACTAATACAAGAGAAGTGGCTTTGGACCTGGCCCGGATGGCTGAAGCTAAAGAGCAGCGTATAACTCGAGCAGTTTATAAGCAATTTAAAGAAAAACAACAACAGGAGAGGTCCAAGCCACAACAAGAAAAGAAGGGAGCTAAGGTACACAAGCACGTGAAGCCATGGGGGGAGCTGAGCCGAAGACTATCAATCTGGATGAAAATCTTCAGCAATTGCTCCTATCACTTTAAGAGGTTTCAGATGACAATTAAGTTGTTATCTTGGAATGTGAATGGATTAAACTCACCACAGAAGAGGAGAAAATTATTTAATTATCTGAAACAGTTTAACAATGATATTATTTGTTTACAGGAAACTCATATTCGAATACAAGATCAAAAATACTTAATAAATTCCAGATTAGGAACACAATTTATAGCTTCTAGTTCGGAAAAAAAGAATGGAGTAGTGATTTATGTAAATAAAAGACTATCATCTAAAATTATAGAAGCAGATGATTCTGGGAGGTTTATAGCAATTGAACTTTATACAGAAAATGGTCCAATTTTGGTGATTGGAATCTATGCTCCTAATCAACAACAAGATTTTTATAAAATATTATATTCTAAAATATTGCAATGGGACTATAGATCTATCTTAATTATGGGAGATTGGAATGGAGTAATTGATCCCAAAATAGATAAAAAGAGTTTGGCAAAGTCAAGGAATAGACTGCCACAGATTTTTTTTGATATGAAAGAAGATTTGGAATTAAAAGATATTTGGAGAATACATAACCCAAAAGACTTGGACTTTACCTTTTTTTCAGACAGACACAGATCCTTCTCTAGGATTGATTTTATTTTATTATCATCTGACTTACTTGCAAAAACAAAAAAAAACCAAAGATTTTTCCAAGGACTCTAACTGAACATAGCCCGGTATGGATAGAAATTGAAATGGGAACGATTGAGAGAAGATCATGGAGAGTAAATGAAAATTTGTTTAGATACGAAAAAAATGTAAATGAACTTAAAAAGCAAATGAAAGAATTTTTTGAAATGAATTTGAATAAGGGTACCCCTATTGAAATCGTGTGGGATGCGAGTAAGGCATATATGAGGGGGGTACTTATTCATATGAATTCTAAACATAGATTAAACCGACAAAAGAGAAGACTGGAAATGGAAGCAGAGATAAAGAAGAAAGAGCAGCTACTTATAAAGAACCCAACAGATGAAAGAACACGAGGAGCTATTAAACTTTTGAAAGATCAATTTCATATGCTTATGGCGGAGCAAACAGCAACTAATTTACAATTTGTGAAACATAATACATTTTGTAACGCTAATAAACCGGGCAGATGGTTGGCCTACACATTGAAGCGTCAGAGTACACGGGTTATTGGTAGTATTGACATTGGAGGGAAGGAAATTTTTCAACAAAAACTGATTAAAGAAGCTTTTTTAGATTATTATACTAAATTATATGCTAAAGATGAAATAAAGACTGGATTTATAGATAAATACTTAGAAGAAAAAAGAGTTATAAAAATTTTTAGTGATCAAAAGGAAAGAAAGAGTCAATTAATTACAGCTGAGGAGATTATTGTCGCAATTAAACAATTGAAAACAGCCAAAGCGCCAGGGACAGATGGCTTAACTGCGGTGTACTATAAAACTTTACAAGCAGAAATGATTGAACATCTTAAAGACTTATTTTGTAGTATACAACAAGGGGGTAAAATACCTCCTTCATGGAAATCAGCCTATATCTCATTGATACCAAAAGAGCAAGTAGGTCTTTAAAAACCTGAGAATTATAGACCAACATCTCTTCTGAACAATGATTATAAAATTTTTGCAAAAGTATTAGCCAACAGATTAATGCCAGTTATTCAGGAGGTGATTCATCATGACCAAGCAGGATTTATAGAAGGCAGATACATGAAAGATAATGTAAGGCAAATAATAAATTTATTGGACTATCTTGAGAAGAATAAACAGATATCTGCAGTGCTGGTGTTTTTGGATGCAGAGAAGGACTTTGATAGAGTGGATTGGAACTTTCTATTAAAGACTTTGAGAAAAATGGACTTTGGGGATCAGTTTATACAGGCAGTTTCAGCTATCTATCAACAGCAAACGGCACAAATTATTATTAATGGAAGTCTGACTACAAATTTTAGTATTGAAAAAGGAACAAGACAAGGTTGTCCGCTATCCCCATTGTTATTTATTTTAACATTAGAAGTCTTGTTGAATACAATACGGGACTCAAACTTATAACATGGCATAGCTATCAGGCATGAGGATTACAGGACCAGGGCATTTGCAGATGATCTGGTTGTTACCCTAACACAGCCGATGAAATCAATAATCCAGATGAAAGACATTATAAACGAATATGGTATGATATCAGGATTTAGGTTGAACCAGAAAAAGACTAAGATGATTGTTAAAAATATGATACAAGATCGGAAGCAGGAACTTGAAAGCAAGGCAGGCTTTGAAATAGTATAAAAGGTTAAATATTTAGGAGTTCAAGTTGCAGATTCAAATTCAAAATTATTTCAAAATAATTATGAGGTGTTGTGGCGAGAGGTACAAAAGGATATGGAGACCTGGAAAAAACTGCAGCTGTCGCTACTTGGAAGAATAGCAGCAGTTAAGATGAACGTTTTGCCTAGATTCCTTTTTTTGTTTCAAATGATTCCTGTGCTTAAAAGTGATAAGCAATTGAGAGAATGGCAAAATGTATTGAATAAGTTTGTTTGGAATGAGAAAAAGCCGAGAGTCAAACTGAAAATAATGCAAGATGCTCCAGAAAGGGGAGGCCTTAAACTTCCAAATCTACAATTGTATTATGAAGCAGCAGCTTTGACGCAAGCAAGTGACTGGTTTGGAAGGATAAAGACTGGAATATTGAATATAGAAAGTCACGATCTTGAATTTGGTTGGCATGCATATTTATTTTATGAGAACAAAGTGGATAAAGTATTCAAAAGCCACATACTTAGGAATTATTTGATGAGAGTTTGGAAGAAGCACCGATTTAAATGGGATTACAAAATACCGTTATGGCTGGATCTTGGTCATATCATGTGGAATACAAATATAATGTCACTCGGGGGGGTTTTATACAAAGAAGTTCTTAATATGGATGGGGGCAGATTGCAATTAAAGACATTAGAAATACTGTTGGAAGAAGGGATTAACTTAACTTGGTTACAGTATAATCAACTTCAACTGAGATGGAAAGAAGATCAAAAAACTGGTATAATGATGCATGAAGAAGAATTGGTTAGACATATAAAAGAGAAAGGTCCAATGCATATTAAGAGGGTTTATAATGTTTTGCTAGAAAGGGACTCGGAAAATGAATTGGTTAAAGATTGTATGATAAAGTGGGCACAAAATTTTGCAGAACCAGTGATGTTGGAAACATGGGAAAAAATATGGGTCCAGAATGTTAAATTCACACAGTCGCAGAATTTGAGGGAAAATTTTTATAAAATGTTTTATAGGTGGCACCTAGATCCTAAGAAGTTATCGTGTATGTATCCTAATGTTCAACCAAAATGCTGGAGATGTGATTGCTTAGATGCCACATATTACCATATGTGGTGGACTTGTAAGAAAGTGAAGGCTTTTTGGATAAAAATTTGGTGGGTTATGCAAAATGTTTTGAAGAAAAAACTTGTTTTCTCCACAATTGTTTTTATTGGGTATAGTTAAGGGTTTTACATTGGGCGAAACAAAGTTGATATTGTATATGGTGACAGCAGCGAGATTACTGATAGGTCAATATTGGAAAAATGAAGCTATGCCCACTATTGAAGAATGGACTTTGAAGATGGCTAGTTTTGCGGAGATGGCGAAGATTTCAGCATATTTAAAAGACCGAATTCAAGAGATTTATGTATGGGAGTGGAAAAAGTGGATAGATTATGTGCAGAATAAATATCAAACTAAGAAATATCAGATAGCTTTTAGCTGAATGAATGTATTATGTAGGGACAAATTAATAGAGTTTTATGAAGGTATAAATAGTATATAGGGGATGGAGGGATTTAAGTTTTATAAAATGTATTTTTCAATTAGGATTTTATATTATGGAAGTCCAGGGGGGAAAAGGGGAGGGCTAGGGAGGGTATGGGGGGTTTGGGGGGGGAAATTGGGGAGAAAATGTATTTGTAAAACTTTTTAAATAAAAAAAAAGAAGGTAACCAAGAAATTGTTGTTTTTTTCATGTTTTCCATGAGGTGGGATCATAGCATTTCTCAATCTCAACTAGCTGTCTTCTTACAGGAAATGGGATTTAAAAGAGTGAGTGGAAGAGGCAGCAGATAATGGTTAACAGCAAGCACTAAGTAAACTAGATACGGATGGTTAACTCAGGGAACTGAAGTAAAAATATAGGGTTCACCCCAAATTAAGAAAATAATGCCTGTAGAATAAAGGATCCGCCTTCAAAACTTCATAAGAAGCAGCTAACCAATGTAGCACTAAAAAGTTCACTTGCTTTTGTTAGGAAAGATAAATTTCCTCATCCATAGATTGTTCTTTTAAAAAAATCCCTACTTGACTAGTGGTGTGTAAAAGTCCTGTGCTCATAAGTATAATGGTAGGATATACTGAGATGTGCTATTTATTACACCTTCTATCATGTCTACACACCTCACAGAGGGCAAAAGGGTAGATTGACATTTTAAAAATAATTGTGAGCCACAAAGGAATAGGTTTGCTGACTAGCAGCAAGAGCCTCCATGCGGTTAGGAGATGTTGGAGATGCTCAGCAGCATGTTTTTTGAAGCAGAAGGGGCTGCCAGAACCTAAGCATTGATAAATCCTTACTAGTGATGGTGATGTTTGGTGGCAGCAGATTGGTTGTTTTTCAAAACTCACTGGCAGGTGGTACAAGGCTGCTTTGTGGCCACAGACTGTTTGTTATGCAGGCCTACCTTATACAGAAAATGATAACTTTGTATACCAAATCACTAGAAATATTTTAAGACTAAAATAACTAATGGAGCAAATTTCAGTTCCCTCATATTTTAATTTTTTTTGAGAAATATGAAAAGATTTCTCAATTCATCCCCTAAGGTTTAGAATAAGCAAGGCTAAAATTTACCCAAAGTATATTCAATTAAAAGTAGTTATTGATAAACACATTGTCAAGGGAGATTCCCCAACAAGCCTGAAGGCTTGCCATACTTAAAAGGGTTCATTAGGGATGTGAGATTTATTTTATTAAATTTACACACTGCCCATCTCCCCAATAAGGTGACTGAATGCTTACGGATTTGATGTGACAGGAATCACAGAACAAATAAGAATGGCTCCCTTGTCCACAGATTGCTGGAGATACTCTTTTTTGTTCCCCAAATGCATCAAAAGGCTTAGGATGCAGGTTATAGTCGTGTAAATTGAACAATTCTACCACCACCATGAACACTAAAAGAAACACCTGCTGGATCAAGTAGTATTTCTACCATGACCAACCAGATGCCCTGAAAAGCCATGGTATTAATAGTACCACAGGTATTGAGACACACAATACTACCACCACTGTGGTCTCCTTCCTATTACGTGTGCATGTAGTGCGGACTCCACCGCACTATTGTACCAGAATCCCTTGTATAGCCCATGTTGTTCATGTTTCTGCTTAAATATCTGGCCAAACGCAGGCGTTTCTGAGGAGCAGCTGCATTTTTCCCCACTGTGAATCTGCTATTCTCTTGGCAGCCCACGGGAAAGTATCTCAGGCAGCCACGTATTATAAAAGAAGAGAAAGTTACCAAACTTTCCTGCACGTGCTTCCTCCGTAATTTTCGGTAACAGTTCTTAGAACAGCGCTAAAGAAGAAACTAATTAAGTGTCCAAGGAAATAAATCGATAAAAAGCAAAAGGCAAGGAGCTTGTAGTTTTATTTCAAAAAAATGCATCCCGAAATCGGCACTCGTTCCTACGCTGAAGTCGCGAGAACCAAGCAGCGCCCATCCTCAGGAATGTCTTTCTCGGCGTCACGTTCCAATCCACGTGTCAGAAAGTTCTAAAAACGTATACATGGATTGGCCGCCTTTCGGTGACTGTCGTTTCTGATTGGCTTAAATTGTTGACTTTGTGTGCCTCCTGAATACGGCTACATTGGCGCCATTAATCATTGGCCGATTCACCGTATGCAGGCTTTAGATTGGTTGCTGTGCGGCCGAGCTTCTAATTAGGGTTGTGCTCTGGCTATGTCGGCCGCGTTGCTGGAGATGGAGATGGTGGGAGCGGGAGCAGTACCGGTTGTGCCTCGGCCGCGGCCGCTGTTGCTTCTCGGTCCTCCCCGTTCGGGTCGTTCAGCACTGTTGTTCCGCGCAGCACTAGCGGGTGCTTCCATTGTCTCCTCGGCTCGCGTGTTGTTTTTGGCACCGCGGCCCCTGGAGCGGCTTCCGGGCGGGAAAGCAGCTGGAGGAGGAGCAATCCAGGTGTGAATGAAACGAGGGTAGGCTTTGCAGTTCTCAGCCCGTGTGGAAACTGGAAAGGTTGTTCCTGCAGTATGCAAGATAAACAATGTATCTGTATGAATTGGTGGGAATTTACTGGGTTGTTATTTTACATTTAGCAGGTAGCAACTTTTTCTCCTTCAAAATTTCCTATGACTTTAGTCGTGGGGTGAGAGATATGACCGGAATTTTGGGGTATTTAGCTTCATTCTCTGGGACTCCAGAAAGCCAACATATTTTCTCTATATTGATTAATCACATTGCAGAAAATTTGGAAGAATATTATTGGGAAGGAAAATAATTTCAGAAAAATATTGATAGACTTAAATGGGCCCATGGGTCTCAAATGATTAATATATAGAATGATGTTCAACATCTGTAGGTATAAATGCACATTTTCTGTCATTAGCCTGCTATGGGGATGGGTTTCAACATTAGTGACTCTAGTCTAGTGCTGGGTATTTATTGCAAGATGTAAATTGTGGGTTTCAGCTTTTCAGTATCTGCCATGATTTAGGGAAAGTGTTTTTACAAAGGCTATCTTGATATCTGTCATGACTTTGTGTCTAACACCCTTGGTCACTAATGTGTTGTTGGCTTTTTTTGTCTCAAGAAAATCCATTTCCTGTACCCATCTTCCTTCCAGGAGCTACTTCAACTGTTGGCCTCCCTGCACCAAACCTTACCTAATAGCCCCTCCATGATTGCACTGGATGGTTTGGAAGAATACCTGAACAATTGTTCCAGTGCCTGTACAGCAGCCCAGTTTGTAGCCCTGTTGCTGGACACATCTAATCATTTCACTCAGAAACGTAGTCCTTTGTCTGTGGGTTGCCAACTAATTGTTTCCATGAGGTTTCTGGGAGAAGCTGGGGAAGAAGCAGAACATTTCTCAGCCATTGAACGCTACTTCCCAGCAAAACTGTGGCTGCATCCAGACACTGGGAAAGATGGTGGTTTAGATAACCAAAGTTTAACCAGACTGATTAGGGCACAACTCTTCCAGCCAGGAACAAAGGATCAAGAATGGATAGTGAAATTTGATGCACAAGGTAGCATGACAATCTCTCTATTGCCATGCAAAAATGAAACTGAGAATGAAACAGTTTCTGAAAATAGGCCTTCTGATTCTTTGATACCACAAGTTGATGTTACTCTGCCTAGCTCCCAGATTTAAAGACTTCTGGACAATCCTTTGATCTACAGCAAACACACCTTCCATTAATACTGAATGTATTTTTTTTTTAATCAAAGTTTGGGTTTTTCATTTAGACTGAATTGGCAAGTTGACAATTAAAAGAAATTTAATCAATTTTAGTGTTGCACAAAGTTGGAGGTAGCTTGTATGCTATATGGTCAGTTACAGTATTCTCTTCACTGATTCCTCTGGAAGGGGTGGTGGTTTGGGCTGCTCCAGTTTCTTCTCATTGATATGGATTTGTTAGCCTTTGGAAGAAAGGAGGGGGTCCCATAATAAAGTATACTCTGCACAGTAATTGTCCTAAGTTCTCTCAGGAAGCTATGTAGGAGAAGCCTTCTAAAATGTCTATTTGGAGAGTGTCAAAAGGGCTTTTCGGCACTTAGGTCTTCAGCTGCTATTTACAAACTGGCTGGAAATGAAACCAGATTAAGGAATCCCTTTTCAGATTTCAGACCCAGTCTTTGCTTTGGCTAAAGTGATGGCCTGATATTCATTGTGCATTATGTTTACATAGGCCCTGACCAGTGGATTTTCCTGCTTATCTCCACTGAATCAATAAAAAGGCCATCCCTTTCATTACTCTATTAGTGAACTTGTAAAAATACTTTTAATGCCACAATTTTCCACACACACATACTTAAAATGCAGCTTTTGCTGCTGTTCTGGTGAACTTGTGAAAAAAATGGCAGTGAAAGACAATGACTAGATGGGCAAGGATCTTCCATTAGCCAATGGGAGTGGAGGGGACTGCCTGCAGTGAGATGGGACATAACAATCAAGCCAGGCAGCACCACTTGAGCTGGCCCAAGATAGAAAACTAAGTGTCAATTTTGAATGGAACCTGGCAAAAGTCATTTCTCTATTCCTCAATTGCCTCACAGAGTGGGAAGGGGGAAGGAGGATGAAATACGTTGTTAGGCAAAACACTTTCTCATGGAAAAAAAGGTCATCTCTACAGGTGGTGAATAGAGACAGGGGGGAGTGCCTGGAGAGCCCACCAATTAACCTAATTGGCCAACGTAACTTGTGACTTTTGGGGGAGGGAGTTATTTCCTATTATACTGAAACTGCGGGGAAACATTTAGAGTTGGTTTTCCATTTGATTGTGCCAATATGATGTACCCAATAAAGAAGTTCTTAGAGGAAGACCTTAGCCTCAGAATTCTTATTTGCTTGGGTTCATTAGTCGGGATCATGACATTACGTTTGAAGTAAAGAGGAAAAAGACGGGCAGAGATTACTTTAAGAAATGGGGCAAGCATTTGTCGTCATGCATATGACTCCTAGAGCAAGACTCTCCAAACTCTTCAGTCCCTTTCAGATGATTCATTGATCCCCAATTATATGAAAATAATAAATGCAGTATTATTACTTCAATAGTACTACAAGTAATAGACCCTTAAGATAGTTCCATGGACCTTTTGGAGTTGATATTGCTCACTTTGAGGAACCCTGCCTTGGAGGAATGGCATTACTATAACAGTCCCCATCTAAAATTACCATTTGTACTTATGGATAAGACCATCTGTGGATAAGCTGAGTCTTGGATTTTTAACCAAAATACCATGAACAATATGCCACTGCAGTTAACTGCCCTGCATTTCTCATGGTATTTTGATTAAAAACAGGAGTCAGCTTATCTGCAGAGTGGCTAATACATGAGTATGGGAATATTGGTACTTTTAAAAAGTAATTAAATTTATAATTGCCATCTGTAAACCACCCCAGTCACCATGCCTAAATTTGATTGATAAAAATACAAGTGCATCCTTGAATAAGCTGAACCCAAATTTGGGGTATGTTTGGCACCTAAAATTCTCAGTTTATCCACAAGAATATGTGGTGGGATAGCCTTCTGCCTGTACTAGATAAAGGGCAGACAGGTTCCAGGACTGGGTACCACTTGTTCTCAATTCAGGCCCAGAGAATCCGTGGCCTAGCTGTGGAAGGCAGTGTCTTTGCCCTAAGGCTAGACCTGAGACAGACGAGCAGAATGGACTTGCAAAGACTGGATATTATATCCAAAGGCCCATGTGTAGTCGCCACAGTGTTTTACCCCTTCCATGATCCCCGCCTTGTAAAAGACCTCCCCAAGTTCTAGGCTGAAAGTCATGTCTTGGCTGTCATCCAATATCAGCCAGCAGAGCTGAAAAGCTGCATCCCTGATAGTGGCTGCAAAGAGGCTTCTGTTACATTGATAGAAACTATCATTACCATTAAACAAGGCCAAGCCCTGGACTCGAGTGTGCTGTTCAAAGGGTGTGAGGTTAGATGTAACAGTTTGTGAGTGTAAGATCAGAAGCTGAAGTCTTCAGAGACTGCCTACTCTTGCCTTCCTGTGTGCTTTTTACAAGATTGAATGAAAACCTGTGAAATCAAAACGTGCCAGTTGCTTTCACTGAGTTCCAGCAGATTTGACGGTACTAGCAAGGCTGTGGAGGTTATTTGGGGAGATAAAATGGGGATGGAATTGATCTTAACATTCTAATAGAGTAATGTTGTGTGGAGTTCGACTCCCAGAATTCTCCAGCCAGCATGAGACTCGGCTATGTCAATAGTGGGGTGTGTGTGTGTG
Organism: Pantherophis guttatus; assembly: GCF_059756535.1. Lineage (NCBI taxonomy): Eukaryota > Metazoa > Chordata > Lepidosauria > Squamata > Colubridae > Pantherophis > Pantherophis guttatus. Next base: position 112,711,688 of record NC_142064.1, read on the forward strand.
TGTATGTCTCCCAGTGGACTGGTGACATTTTAAGATGGCTCCATATCTACTCTCATGCCAGGTAATGTATATTTTTAAATATGGATTGTTCTTATATTTTTAATAATGTGTCAGGTCTGCCAATTTTGGCTTGGTATCTTGTTGGCATCCTGCCATTCAAAGGCTAGATGGGAGGGGGCACAGGGAGAACAAATGGGCAATAAACATGTATGGGGATGTGATGAGAAGTAGGGAGGGGGATGACAGCTTGACAAAGACCAGGGAAGTGGGGAACCAGTTTGTGCCAGCACTCAAGGCCACACACCCTCCCAAACATCCTAGCGTGTCTCAAAACACTTTTGCAGCTCTTCATATGAGGGGAAATCTTTGCAACTTTTTTGTGTGGGAAATTTAATTCTAGCCTGACTTTACTGCAGCCAGCAGCCTTTAGGAAAATAATCTTTCACTTCACCCAAATGGAGCCGAAGGTCTTTTTCTCCTAAGGGACCAGACTGGGTCAGGTCAGTGCAGTGCAGAGGAGAGGAGAGCAACCAGGATGATTAGGGGACTGGAGACTAAAACATATGAAGAACAGTTACAGGAACTGGGCATGGCTAGTCTAGTGAAGAGAAGGACCAGGGGAGACATGATAGCAGTGTTCCAATATTTGAGGGGCTGCCACAGAGAGGAGGGGGTCAACCTGTTTTCCAAGGCACCTGAAGGCCAGACAAGGAATAATGGATGGAAACTAAACAAGAAGAGATTCAACCTAGAAATAACGAGAAATTTTCTTACAATCAACCAATGGAACGGGCTTGCCTTCAGAAGTTGTGGGAGCTTCATCACTGGAGCTTTCAAGAAGAGATTGCACTGCCATTTGTCAGAAATGGTTTTCTCCTGCTGGGGGGGTGGACTAAATGATCTACAAGGTCCCTTCCAACTCTGTTAATCTATTAATCAGGTCTGACATTATGCTTATTTTAAAATATTTATTGATTTATTTAAGTTTTGTATGCTTCCCAGTGTCACTTGGGTGAGATGGGCAGCTACATGAATTTGCTAAATAAATAATTATTAAATAAATATTAAATAATTATTTAGCCAATTATTTAATTGGCTACATTGGCTGGGGATGGTGGAAGTGGTAGTTCAGAATGTACAGAAGTAGGGTTTTGATCAAGGGGCTTTGTTAAGGAAGATGGATATGGCACCTTGAAGATAAAATCCTCCACTTCCTGTACTGGCAGGGAAGATTTAATTCCCCCACCCCATTTGCATATTATTTTTTTGCTTGGAAGAAATCTGGGCTTATGCCCATGATATAAGGGATTTCCTGTGACTAAGGGGCTGCAGATTTTGCAATTTTGTCCTCTGGGTGGACAGCCTGCAGCAAATAGGCTGTGTGACCTCTGTATCGTGGCATAGAAATTGCCAGTCCCTCTGTGATTCCCCAGCAAAGACTTCTTATGAACTGAGACCACCTGACTAAGGATGTGTATATGTGCCATCCTTTGTATTTTTTGTGGTGGCACAGTGGTTAGAATGTATATTGCAGGCTAACTCACTGCTCACTGCCAGGAGTTCAATTCTGATTGTCAGCCATCCTTCCGCGGTCGGTAAAATGGGGATCCAGCTTGTTGGGAGCAATATGCAGACTTTGTAAGCTGCTTTGAGAGGGCTGTAAAGCACTTTAAAATGGAATATACGTGTAAGTGCTATTGCTTTGTATGTCCCTCAGTATGGTTCTCAGCTGGTAATGGATTTGACTCTCACAGCTGAAAAGATGGCCTGTCTACTGTATCTAAAGAAGTCTTAACCACAGTCATCTGTTTCAACTATCACCTTAAACTGTGGCTTATTTAGTGTCTGGGTTTGCCCAATACCTTGAACTATAAACTATAGTTTATCAAACAAAATGACTAAGTTCACACATCACTAAGCCATTACTAAGTAGCCCACAATCAATGCAGATCAAAGGTCTGTTCCTGACTGGTCAGAGCCATAAATGGAAGTATTCCATCAGATAAAATTGCCCAAATCTTTGGACTGTAGATATGTTTGGGAAATCAAAAAAGCACCTTGGAAAGAATCACTTCTGTACCATTACCAAGAAATTGTATTGTTCTGCCCACAAAATCACCTGGGGTGGGACTTGACTCAAACAAAATTTTCCTCTTTTTCTTTTAATCCTGCAGCCTGGATTGCTGCTCTGAGGCAGGGGTGAAATCCAGCAGGTTCTGACAGGTTCTGGAGAACCGGTAGCAGAAATTTTGAGTAGTTTGGAGAACTGGCAAATACCACCTCTGGCTGGCCCCAGAGTGGGGTGGGAATGGAGATTTTGCAATATTTTTCCCCCAGGAGTGGGGAGGGAATGGGGATTTTGCAGTATTTTCCCCTGCCACGCCCACGACGGCACGCCCAAGCCGCACTATGCCCACCAAGCCATGCCCACAGAACCGGTAGTAAAAAAATTTGGATTTCACCACTGCTCTGAGGGTCTGATACAGTGCTGATCTATACACTGATTCACAAGGCAGAAGAAAGCCTCACATGTTCATCAGCTATGTGATGCAAATCAAATTTAACCATATAAAGTAATAAGGGCTGGGAGAAGGAATGAGAAAGCACTGTAACAAATGTAGGATGATAAAGTAGTATCCTCTTTCAATTCTCTCAAGTGAGTTAGAATACAAGGACCTTTATTTATTTTTAAAGATCTAAGTTAAACATACACACATTTCCACTTTAAATTACTATAATAATTACAAAAAATACTATGTAGGCATGTCAATGACATTTAAATTAAAGTCTTGGTCTGAAACACCTGTGATTTCAATCCAGTGTGCTGATTTTGAAGGAACTCAACACAAGGGACTTGCCTAGAGGAGCATGAGAATCACAAGTCATCCTTAAGAGGACAAATAACAGTAATTTTCTTTACAATCCATGCACAGTGACAGTAAACAGCTGGTGGAATACCAAAGCAGTGCTCCAAAAATCTGATAATTGGGTCATCTTGTCTATCAGATATTTCCTTAGCATTTTAGCCAGTTTTTGTAGATGGGGAAGCAAAAGCCATTGAGTGAATTGCAGTTGAACTGAGACTCCAGACATCCTGAATTTGTAAGAATCCTTGCTCCAGTCCCTGAATTTTGCTCCTTTCCTGGTGCTCGAAAAAATCCTGCAATCTCCTGACCCAGGCCCAGTTCGTATATTTAAAACATTTGTTTTTATAAAAGATCATGAAAATAGATTTTTCATTTTAAAAAAATAATAATAATTAGTCTCACCCAAGAACTTAGGCAAAGACAGAACCAAAGAAAACTGTTCATTCCTCTCCTTACTCTTTGAGATGACATACAGAGAATGCCATCCAATCTCGATAGGGAGTATTGGGGCTGTTAGTTACAGCTGGCTGGAAAGCTGCTACCCTATGCCACTCCCACCCGCAAATGTTTCTTAACAATTTCATAGGTTTGTTTGTATGAGCACAAGGTCGTGGTCAAAAGTAATGCCAATAGTTTCAGTGCATAATCATGAAGGCAATTATGCTGCCTGCCTTTTATCCAATCTTTCCCATCCCTTTTGTAAACCACTTTTCCTCCTATAGAAGCAGCTTGACCAACCAGAGCTGTTATGGTGATCCATGGCTTTCCCACTACTGCAGCTTTTTCTCCTGGGAAGAGCAAACATGGTACGGGACAGCTGGGCTAGTACCTTTTCTGCTTCAGTTTTTCTGGTTTTCGACGGGTTCCATGCTTGTCAAAGCTATGAACATGCAATGTAGGTAGGCAGAAAAGGTGGTGGCGGCGGTGGTGGTGCCCTATCACAGAGGTTGGTGTAAAGACTGGTGGGGCCAGCAGTGGAGTCCACCAGGCTGTAGTCAGCAGAGATCCCTGAGTCGGAGACCATCTGGTAGCTGCTTTTGAACTGAAGTTCTGCCTGATGCCCTTGTGGAGAAAGACTTTCGGAACTGGGATCAAACACAGTGTACTCAAAGCTAGAAGAAGCTTGGCTGGGCTCTGTAATTCTTGCTTCTTCAGCCAGCACCAGGTCTGAATCCTCGCTGCTGTGCCTACCCAGCAAAAATGGGGAGCCGTTTCCTCCTAAGCAGCACGGCATCACATTTTTATCCAGTACTAGGTAATCATCCAGGGACAGTTCTGGAGCATAAGGGAGCTCCACTACAGAGCAGCGCTTGGGGGGAAGGGGAGGAGGAAGAGGAGGGTTGTCCACTTTGTGAGTATCACATTCGGATAATAATTCCACCAAAAATGGCTGCTCCTCCAGATAGTGGGTATTCTGGCTCCACCACGGGTAAGTGCTCTGATGGCCCAACCACAACTGCAAAAAAGGGAAATGTCTATGTCAAGGAATAGGATGAGAAACATTCCCTTCTCTCCCTCTTTTGAATTAATTTTTTTCGCCAGTGTCTTTGTATTTCCTTTTTCTGTATCCCATTATATGAATTTCTTTGGATTTTCACTTTATTGCATAAGCATACACGTTCCCAAACATTTTATATCAAGCTAGCTTTGTACAGCTGCCAATAACGAGAATATGTTGAATCCTGAACATTCAACAGAGCTCCTAAGCCCCACCTTCATTTTCCTATAGGGTGCCAATATTTATTTTTCATTAGGATTCTTTGGCCCCACAAACAGGCATGTCAAACAGGTGGCCAGGATCAAAATATGTAATGCCTTCCCCCTATGCCTATTGTTAATAGACCTCATTTTAAATAGCTTTCACTGTCTTTTATGTACTCTTGTCTGTTCTAATAGGTCATTAATGGCTTATCGAATAAGTTGTCAATTATTGCTGAAAAGTTTCAAATGCTTCAGATTTACAATTCTTTTCAGAGAGCGTGGCACTATTGGGAAACATACCAATTGGTCCAGACTATTTTTATTCTGTATATTAATCAAATATTTGCACATGCTTTAATGGGCTTTATTTTTCAGACATGGTCTTTGTTTTCTAGTGAATCTGGATCCCAATTTGGATAATGGGACATTAGAAGAAATGTGTTTTAAAACTATTGTTAGTCCTTGTCATTTTTCAGATTCCCATACAAAGGGAATATATTTTATGAGTGTACAGTTTCACTCCAATGCGCTGGCATACAAATGCATGCACATGAACATATATTTTAATGTAGTTTTTCATCAGAGTCAACAAAATGGACAAGATATTGCTCTCTACATGTTGGAGGATTTTTCATAGCATCCTAATGCCATATGGATCAATTCTAGTGCTTAAATTTCCAAATTCCTTGCCCCATTTAAATTCTTTTAAATGCTTATTCCTAATTGTCCTTTTTGATACCCTCTGATTGAAAGTGTTTGGCCACCAATTGTTCCTTCATTTAGAATTAAGAATGTAACTTGAGTGCTCTTAAGAACACCACTATAGTGATCTTTGCTTTAATGAGACTAGGAGAAAATAGATTAGGAAGGACAGGCAGAACAATACCTGGAAGTTGCCTTTGTAGATGGTGAAAAGATCTTTGAATTCATGCTCAGGGGACGGTATGACAGGCCAGATCTTCTTTTTCAAAAATCTGGTGAAAAATAGTAGGACAGAAGAACACTATTTAAAACAAATATGAAAGCACTTCTCCCCACCCTTCATGCTTAGTATACTGTAGGTAGTCTACGACATACAACCAGTCATTTAGTGACCATTCGAAGTTACAATGATACTGGGAAAAAAATGACCATTTTTCACACTTAAGACCATTGTAGCATCCCCATGATCATGTGATAAAAATATGGGCACTTGGTAACTGACATGTATTTAAGACAGTTGCACTGTTCTGGGGTCGTGTGATCACCATTTACAACCTTCCCAGTAGCTTCCAACAAGCAAAGTCATTGGGGAAACTGGATTCACTTAATGACTGTGTAATTCACTTAACAACTGTAGTGGTTCACTTAAGAACTATGGCAAAGATGGTCATAAAATAGGGCAAAACTCACTTAACAACTGCCTTGCTTAGCAACCAAAGTTTTGGGCTTAATTGTGGTCATTAGTCAAGGGTATCTGTACTACAGCTAAGTCTAGAAATGCTCTTATATTGCCTCAATCCATAACTCTGGAATAAAGAAGGAAAATATTCATTTGATTGATTTCAACGGGAGAAGAACACTGGCTTCTCAATATGACAGAGCTGTACCTGCGGTTAGACATCAGGGTGATGAAAGCCAAAAGCAAGATAATCACAATTAAAATGGCAGAGAGTATCAGAATGAGTGGGTCCAGATCTACAAGAAAGAAAATCGGATTAGGCTAGGTAAAGTTACTCTAAAAAGGTTATATTTCTTAATTAATTATCATCACTGGAGGGATCTGACCACATTATAAAACCACAGTATTGATTAGATAGTAGCTAGTGAAGAAATTGCATAAACTGAAATAGCAGCAAATTTTGAAAGATGATCCACCAATATATACTGATACTTTTTCTGGATTGTAATCAACTATATAGTTTTTCAAAAGTGAACCATGATGATTAAATACTGAAAATTAACTAGAACACTATTTTAATTGGATCACCATGTTAGAATCTGTGGAATCAAGTTGTGGTGATGGTGGTTGTCACTGCATTTTAAATAGTCAAATCCATGCTCAAAATGTATTTTTCTGTGACACCATCATTCCTAATGTCTTCCTGAAGGTTGTAATTGAACTGGTAGTGTGAATGAATAAATCTTTTGGATCAAATAATGAAGCAAATAAGTTTTTAAAGTGCATTTCTCAAAGTGTGTGTGTGTGTGTGCATTCAGAAAATATTCAGACCCCCTTCACTGTCAATTTTAGCCTGATTCTACAGTTGTTGAAATTCATTTTTTCTCAAATTAACAGGTATATAATTTGGCATTAATCCATATTTAATGCCAAATTCTAACAAAATATTAATAGTGTGGTAAAAGTGCAATCCTTGCCTCTGCATTAAAGTATTATTCTTCTGGAAATCTTTCATAGTATTTAATTTTGGCAGAGAGTTAAAGACAATAATTCAGCGTACATGCCAATAAACAAATAGCAAGAAAGAGGCAATACAGGAATACACTGGCAGAGGCACACTTTGGTTATTCTAAATGAATAAGTGGACCAAGATTGGAAGAATTTAGGAGCTCTGGGGCTCAGAGAAAGATTCTGGAGCAAAGTTTTTCAATCTCTTTTCAAGCTGAAAAATGTTTTGATTTGTTTAATACTTGGAACCGCTGATCAAGAGGTAGAGCTCGAATGATAGAAAAATGGCAATAAAACAAAATATGTGCTTGTTTAATTCCTTTATGAAAATGTATATGTTATAGCAATTTAAATTTCCAAAAATGAATGTTCCACCTACTGTATCAGAAACTACCCGCACACATAAATGTAAAAACAAATTATTTATTGTACATGCATTTTTCCAAAGTACAAAAAAATTAAAAATTGAATTCCACAATTACTTGGAAGGCTAATGTTCTAACCAGACCAATCAATGTTCAATGACTGAAATATGATTACCTTTCCTTAAAAATTATTATGGATGTCTCTGATCGCTCAAATGGCCTTTTTAGGAGTTGGGGTTTTGTTTTTCTATTTTTTTGTTTTGGTCTGTATCCTTACATGGAACTCTTTCTTGCAGAACCTCATGGTTCCAGGAATCAAGCTCAGTTTAAAAAATCCTACTTTGGAGAGATTCTTTCATGGAAGAAATGGATACTTCCAAGTGTAGCAACAGAGGCAGATTTAGCTCATTTTGAAATGTGAAAAAATAGGCATTGCCATGTCAGCAATTATCTAAATGTAGCACTCAAAGTACAAATGGCGGTTATGAAAATGGACTCTGAAAGAAAAGGAAAATGAGATGAAAAATGAAAGCAAATAGAGAACAGTTGAGTCATAGAAAATGATTTTGATGCCTGTATCCATGAGATAGTTAAAGGATAATGTATAGAAATCATAAACGCTACTTTTTATATAGTGGAATAAAATAAGATAATTTATTACATTTTGAATGCTGAAAATGTTTTCAGAACATTGGTCTTTCCTTTTTGAAGCATTAATGTTTTTAACTTGGGAGAAATTTTGATAGAAGCTATTAGTAACTGCTCAGTTACAAGACTATAGACTAAAAGTCACATTTCAAAGTTATTCTATTTGAATACAAGCACAAGACACAATGTCTTTATTTTCTAGAAATCTTCAGGAATAATCCTAAAATCGCTTCTAAAACAATACGTGTAGTAAACAAAACGTTGATCGCTTAAAAAACAGCTAATAAAAGATGACATTATCTTAACAGAAATGTCTTAATAATAGCAGAACGTAATTTTTTTATGGAGCTGGAGATGTTCATTTCAATACTGTCTTCAGGCCTTAAAATTAACAAAGATAAAACAAAAACAATCAGAATTCTGAATGTATATTGTATTACCTGTGACATAGTACAGTTGTTAAAACTAGTCTCTGTTGCAATTACTGGTTTTGACTTTGCTCATATTAACAGAAAAATCATATTTATAAATGTAATTAGTTTATGCAGTCTATCAAGTGCTTTCAGTCTGAATGCCTATTCTTTTAAAAGCCTGCCAATGAGGGATTGCTAAATCCTATTCAATTTCTTCTAGCTATTGCCCCTTTAATTAATAATTTCCTGGTGAGAGGCAGGAATTGCTATTTCCTCTTTCTAGCCAGAGCAATATAGCATCAGTCTATATAGCATCATGTCTCTATACTGAGTCAGGAAAATGAAAGCCTTTATAGCTGTACTGCAGAAGAACATGTCTTTCTTTTTAAATTTCATGCCTGTGTCCTATGCATAGCTTAGGCACCAGTCTTACAAAGGAGTTTGACAGAAAACCTTGTTGGCAATGAAAAGGTAAGGAAACTAGCCAAGAATCTTGCATGAAATTGTGTTGCATCCTCTTACATATACCAGTATGTTTTATTTAGTATTACCTTATTGTTTTCCTGAACACACTTAAGAATTTTTTATGTATGCCATCAAATTTCCTGACAGAGAGAACATGTTTCTCTCTGAGGTCTTAAATACTCAGTATTTTTTTTAATTGAGGCATTATCTTTTGTTAATTAAACTCACATAAAAACCACATAAAACTATGAAGTTAATTTCACATTGCACACATAGCATTCACCCAGGCATCTAATATATCTAATATCTTTATGCATGATGATTTGTAAAGCTATTGCTTGACAAATCTATCTGAACCAGACCCAGACAGAACTGTACAATTCTTAGCTGAAGGTCCTTCTGAATGAGTTCCCTGGGGAGCAAATATTTATGACCTTGCAACCTGGATACCATCTACTGGGGATTCTCAAATTTTGCAGTGCCATAACCTCCTAAAAGATAAATGCGATCCATCCCCAATGAGGATTTAATTGGGGCTAGGTTGGGCAAAAAAGAATATGCTACTTACTGAAAGATACACATCCTTTTCTTGAATTAAGCTTGTTGTTTATCAGCACTTGGTCAATTGATTACCTTAGTTTTTCTCTTACAACCCACCCATTTCAAGATAGTAGAAAATTAAAACAGTGGATAAAAATACAGACGTGTGAATCATGTATTTGTACAAACTCTCCAAAGATTATGAATATCACATGCCATGCCGTAACTGGCAGGAAGCCATCCACCAATTTGTGAATGGTGGTGACTGAGACTTGGTGACTGAGACTTGGTCTGACAAATGACTAGATCTACAAATGCAGCATGTCTCACATGTAGATGACTTTGTGCCACAGCTCAGGTTGATTCTTTTGTTTTCATTGGAGATTTTCTATGCTTTAATTCACTGCATGTAGTCTCTAACTTAAAACCATTTATTTGGTGATCATTTGAAGTTACAATGGCACTAAAAAGTGTCTTATGACAGGTCCTCACACTTATGACCAACATAGCATCCCCATAGTCATACTTTGGGAGCTTGGTAACTGGCATGTATTTGCAATGGTTGCAGTGTCCTGGAGTCATCGCCATTTGCAACCTTCCTGGATGGTTTCCAACAAGCCAAGTCAATGAGGGTAGCCAGTTTCACTTAACAAATGTATGATTCATTTAACAACTGCAGTGATTCACTTAGCAACCATAGCAAAAAGGCTGTAAAAGCAGGCATGACTCACTTAACAACTACCTTGTTCAGCAACAGATATGGTGCCAGTTGTGGTTATAAGTCAAGGGTTACTTGTAATTCTCTCATCCATATTAACCTATACCAGTGGGACTTCCTCTGTTGCATGATGTTCTAATCTTGATGAGATTATGAAGTCTCTTTGCTCTTCCTTTCTATTTTATCTTGTGCTATATATTGTTTTACTATAGTTTATTCCATACCTCTTTTACTCTGGTTTTTGTTTTATGTGACATTTACACTGTCTTTCCTGGATTTGGTAACAGTTTCTGCATGTTTCTTTTCTTTTTATTGAGCTGATCATTGACTATAATTAAAGTAAAGTTGGTTTGATGGTATGTTTAGCCTAATTCCATGTAATAGGGCAATTATATATATATTATAAACCGAGGCTTAGAATCAAAGTCATGTGAATTATTAGTACTGCTTTATAAATCCTCAGTAAGACCACACCTGGAATACACATCCAGTTTTGGTCACCACATTACAAACATGATGTTGAGACTTTGGAAAAAATGCAAACGAGCAACTAAGATTATTAAAGGCCTGGAGACTAAAACATATGGTTGCAGAAATTGGCTATGGCCAATCTAGAGAAAAGAAGGACTGGGGAGACAGGATAGCAGTATTCCAGTATTTGAGGGGCTGCCACAAAAAAGAAAGGGGTCAACTTATTTTCCAAAGCACCAGAGAGCAGGACAAGAAACAGTGGATGGAAACTAAGGACAGTAGCAACTTGGAATTAAGGAGACACTTCCTAACAGTGAGAACAATTAACTAGTGGAACAGCTTGCCTTCAAAGATTCATCACTGGAGGTTTTAAGAAAAGACTGGACAAACACTTATCTGAAATGGTATAGGCTGTTTCAGTAAGGGGGTTGGACTAGAAGACCTCCAAGGTCCCTTCCAACTCTGATTGATTGAGGATTTTTTTTTAAAAAAAAACAACCCACATAGCTTATCTGATTCCTGTCTCCCCAGAGCTTTCCGCCCTCTGTGAAAGACATGTAGCGCTCCCTGTTTGGTTAATACCTGATCTCTGGAGGGCCCGGGATAGGGGTTATTCCTCTATCCTGGTCCTATTAGACCTCTCAGCGGCTTTTGATACCATCGACCATGGTATCATGTTGCGCCGGCTGGGGGGACTGGGAGTGGGGGGCACCGTTTTGCGGTGGTTCTCCTCCTATCTCTCTGACTGGTCGCAATCCGTGTTGACAGGGGAGCAGCGGTCGACCCCAAGGCGCCTTGTTTGTGGGGTGCCGCAAGGGTCAGTCCTCTCGCCCCTCCTGTTCAACATTTATGTGAAGCCGCTGGGTGAGATCATCCATGGTTTTGGGGTGGAGTTCCATCAATACGCTGATGATACTCAGCTGTACATTTCCACCCCAGACCATCCCAACGATGCCTTGGAAGTGATGTCCCAGTGCCTGGAGGCCGTGCGGGTCTGGATGGGGAGAAACAGGCTTCGACTCAACCCTTCCAAGACCGAGTGGCTGTGGCTGCCGGCATCCCGGTATAGCCAGCTGATGCATCGCTGGTTATTGGGGGCGAATCATTGGCCCCCACAGAGAGGGCCCGCAATTTGGGTGTCCTCCTGGATGCGCGGCTGTCTTTAGAAGGGCATATGACAGCCGTGGCCAGGGGTGTTTTTTGTCAGGTTTGCCTGATATGCCAGTTGCGCCCCTTTCTGGACCGGGACTCCCTACGCACGGTCACTCAAGCACTCGTCACTTCTCGTCTGGACTATTGTAACGCTCTCTACATGGGGCTCCCCTTGGGGTACACCTGGAGGCTCCAACTGGTGCAGAATGCGGCTGCGCAGGGGATTATGGGAGCGATGGGGCGCTCCCATGTGACTCCTCTCCTGCGCGAGCTGCATTGGCTTCCGGTGGACTTCCGGGTGCGCTTCAAGGTGTTGGTGATCACCTTCAAAGCGCTCCATGGCTTTGGGCCAGGGTACTTACGGGACCGCCTTCTGCCACCAATAGCCTCCCACCGGCCGGTTCGCTCCCACAGAGAGGGCCTCCTCATGGTGCCGTCGGCCAGACAATGCCAGCTGGCGACCCCCAGGAGGAGAGCCTTCTCTGTGGTGGCACCTACCCTATGGAACAATCTACCCCCAGAGATACGAGTGATCTCTGACCTTTGGATCTTTCGTCGGGCCCTAAAAACTTATTTTTTTCAGTTAGCCGGTCTGTCTTGATTTTAGGGTTAGTTTTAAAATTTTAATATTGATTTTAATTGACAAGTTTTAAATTATGGGCCAAATTTATAAATTATTTTAACTTTATTTTTAACTGTGATGTTTGTATAGATGTTTTTATCTTGGCTGTTCACCGCCCTGAGTCGGAAATGAGAAGGGCGGTATAGAAATTTGAATAATAAATAATAAATAAATAAATAAATAATACAAAAGGGAGGGAAAGGTTTTTTGGTTCCTTACTCCTGAAACAGGAGGTTGGTACTTTGCCAAAAGCAAGCACCACATAGTTTGTATTTTTGTATATTTTTCCATTCTAGAGAATGAACAAATGAAGGAAGAGGATCTGGTAGGTAGTCCGACCAATGAAAAGTATAAGAGAAATGCATATTCAAGCCACTGTCATAGCAATGGAAGGAAAAGCTGGTCTTATCAGAATGCAGGGAAAGGAAAGCTTCTCAGTGTTTACCACTGAGACCACTATGCAGCACGGGTCTAGGTATTATGTCCTTCAAGAGAAGAAATGTAGGACTCAGCTACTGTGTGTTTAGTTAGGAAGTTTGCACTTGATCTAAAAGGTCAGCTTCACTGTCTGGAAATCCACATGATTCTAATGTTTGCCTCCAGTGGCTAAAATAGTAGCCTTGATTGCTTGAGCTTCTTTTAATTAGTTTTGAATGGCAAGTTGGATATATCTATATTTTGATAGCAAGGAGTATTTTGGCAATACTGATCTATGCTCCAGTTTTTATTTTTATTTCACCTGTGGCAATACTAAAAGCTTTCTTTGCCCAGCCCTCATGCAGCCAATATGCCTGTTTTCCCACTATTAACAAAATGTGGAAATGGCAATCCTGAGTAATATCACAATAAGCGAGGTTTTCATATGCCCTCTTCCTGAAATCAAAATGCAACCGAGACAGAGTTACTATTTCAGTTACTTTGTGCCTGAAATAGCAGTACAGTAGCAGAAAGTAATTGATCGCAATAGAATTACAGAGAATCACAGAGAATTGAATAGTTTTGATATTCTTCCCACCCCCAAATCACTTGCTTTGGTGGGTGGGTGGGGGGAAGATCTGTGTTTCTTCCTCCTGAGTTGGAGGAACTTTTTATGTTTATAGGGACCTCGATAAGAAAATAATTTATTTCTGCCATAATAGTGTGGACCCAATTATTGAGCAGAGTGTGTAGCTATTAGAACCCCAAGATGCTTCATTGTGGTTGATGGTGTCTAGAATGCGTTTTATCATTCTGAGTGTGAGCTCTCCAGAAAATGGTGGCATTGGGTAGTCAACATTTAACACCACAAATAAATGGGACACTTGCCATTTGGTATTGCCACTGATACTTCCTGTGACCACTCACTCCAATAGCCATCATAGCTGACTCCATTAGGCTTGGCCCGAACAGCCAAAGTGTAGTGAGTGCCCCCTTTGAGATTCAGGAGGTAATATGTCTGCCCACTGGTACTTTCCACCTGAGGAGAGGAGGATAAAAACTGAGTAAGGAGGAGGAAAGAAAGTGTGTGGCGGCGGCGGGGTGGGGGGTGTTATTAGAGTCAAGAAACAAAAGGTCAGAGACTTACCCGTCGGGGTCTGTAGCCCTCAGGGGAGACAGACACTTCATAGCGGATACTGTTTTCCATGTATGCAATGGGGGGTGATTGCCAGCTCACATTCAGCTGACCAGAGGACTCCATAAACTGCACTGTCAGGTTAGAGGGGGGGTCCAGGAAAACTTGGGACAAAGGAAGAAGAGGGTGAGAACAGGCAAGCAACCTTCGTTTCTCCAGTTCAGCAGATACATCAGGCAGTGGCCCTGCAGCTCCTATTTCCCATCTAGGACAGACCACAATTTCTAGATGCATTTCCTCAAGAAATGTCCCTCTAGCATACCCCCCTAACACAGATATACTGTTTAGGACAATGGGAAGTTCAGGATACCTTCATGGGTCACGTTGTCATGCTGAATGAACATGGATGTCTTGTGATCAAAACATAACAAAATAAACCCAAACCTAAGCCAATATCTTAGTGTGATACAGGAAATTAATCTACTGTATTGAGTTTTTCCCACCAGAGTGTGTTGGTTCATTTAATAGCTACCTGATATATGAATATTCAATCACTGAACCTTTTCTTGATAAGGAGACAAACAGATGGGAAAGTTTGATTTGCCTGATTATACAATAGGGTAATAAGGGCTCTCTTACAAGCAAAATTTAAGAAAATTTAGTCCCTTGAAAGATAAAGCACTTAAAGGTGTTTCCAAATAGTCATATCATCATCTTTCAGTTGTAACCCTATCATGCTTTCCTATTATTTATTCCTTTTTCTTGTAACAAAAATATTCCAAGAGAAGAAAGAAGAAATAGCTGAGCTGAGGAAAAAAATGAGCTCCTGGAAAAAATGTGGGAGATCCATCTAATAGATAAATAATTCTGGAAGCTCCTGTTTGCAAACAATGGGAAGCTCGGCTTGGCATTCACTTGTGGGAAAAATGTTTTTTCCCCTTTCCATATTCTGCAGCATGTGTCTATTGTATGAGGACAAACCTGAATAGGATGCCACTAGTCTTGCCACCAAGTTTTGAATGCACTGAATATGGATTCTTTCTATTTCTGGGTTAGAAAGGGATTAGACTCCAACACACACAAACATACACATAGACAGACAGACAAACAAAAAGACACACAGCCATTTGCAGAGGACTTACCAAGTCTTTCCACATATATTGTTCTGGTGTAAAGGGTGTTGTTAGAGGACAGCCCTTCAAAGACTTTGATCTCCAGGGGGCTGAAAGCTGAGATATCCTGCCTTTGAAAGAAGCAGGTATAGAGTGTTGTATTCCTGGATGTGTTCTCCACAGTCAAATTACAGGACTTCAGGAAGTTGTCTTCCCTGGGTGAAATCAAGGGGCAAAATAGGATTAATCTTGGGAGGAAACTATTATGAAGGGGTTTCCCCACTCTTCCATTGTTCCCAGCAGAAGACACAGAGTCAAAGCAAGAGGATAGATTTCCAGTTTTGAGGTTGGAAAGTTGACTGCTACTACATAATTTTTGCTATTTGACTTTTTAAAAGCTCCCTGTCAGTATTAGTTAAAGCATGGGACTGACACCAACAAGTATTTTAATGAGGACCTAGTTGGTTGTTTCAAATTCACATGTGAACTCTTCCTCATTTTACAACTCCTAATTGGGGCTTTTCTCCTGAATCTCTAGCAAAGGATTCATCAAACTGAGACTTAGCTGACTTAGCTGAGACTTAGCTGACATACTAGTCTGTTCCCTATATTAAGATGAAAATAGGTCTGATGTGACAGGAAGTACAGATCACAGGAAGGGATCAGAGTCACATGGGGCAAGAAGTGGCTTGGTCAGGGCTAAGTGGATTTAAGACAACAAAATAGCACTTGACATTCTTAAGAAAAACATTTGGAATGAGACCATGGCCTGAGACAGGCTGACTTTACTACAATGTATAAACCACTTACTCAAACTTGTAGCAAAAACTGTACATGCTCTGGTTTTTTGGTTCCTTCAGAAGATCTGATATTTCCCAGAAACAGGCCAGATCTTCTAGCTGCTGGGTGAAGCACTTGGGGTTCAAGAGCTCTTCTGTCATCAGGCGTGCAACTGGATGCAAAGCAGAGAGACACAAGTTTAGTGTTACTGACTGATATGGGACAGCAGGGATCACAACACAACCAGTGGTGGGTTTCAAATATTTTTACTACCGGTTCTGTGGGTGTGGCTTGGTGGGCATGGCATGGCTTGGTGGGTGTGGCTTGGTGGGTCTGGCAGGGGAAGGATACTGTAAAATCTCCATTCCCACCCCACTCTGGGGAAAGGATACTACAAAATCCCCATTTCCTCCCGATCAGCTGGGACTTGGGAGGCAGAGAATAGATAGAGGCCAGATAGATAGATAGACCAGTCAGAATTTTTACTCCAAACTACTCAAAATTTCTGCTACCGGTTCTCCAGAACTGGTCAGAACCTGCTGAAACCCGCCTCTGAACACAACCATCCCTATCTAATCACTAGGCAGCAAAATTGTATCTTCTGAAGGTCACACAAAAGAATGCTGTGGGGTGTTTGCTAATTATGCCAATCTGATATGTTCCCCCAATTAAGTAAAGCCTCAGGCAAAAACAAAACAAAACACAAACAAACAAACAGCTCAAAACTGGTAGCATTAATTGATTTAAGTCAGAAGAAATAAGTTGGTTATTTGAAATGGAATGACTGGAAATGTAAGAAACTACGTAAGTTACAGT
Source organism: Pantherophis guttatus (assembly GCF_059756535.1). Lineage (NCBI taxonomy): Eukaryota > Metazoa > Chordata > Lepidosauria > Squamata > Colubridae > Pantherophis > Pantherophis guttatus. Next base: position 112,728,299 of record NC_142064.1, read on the forward strand.
GGTGGGTTGCTGTTGGTTCGGTTGTGGGCGTGCACGCCTATGACCGAACTGGTAGCGACAGGTTTTGAAACCCACCCCTGGTAAGTTACAAAGATTTGTAAAAAATGAAGAAAATATCACATTATGGCTTGTTAGGTCACATCCACATTCATCATGAGAAGTTATTTTAAAATGCTCTAGGGACCGAAGTGTGAACTGTTCAAAAAAAAAACCCTAAAGAAATTCAGTGTACAAGACTGTGTCCCACAAACACATTCAGAAAGACATAAAAGGGAGGGGGATACTTCCTGCTGTTTCTAATCCAACACTTATTTACTATGAACTGCAATTCTGCTAATATATGATTCCAGAGAAATGCACTCCCTATATGCTTGGGAGAAAGCAGCTTAATAGCATTAAGGCTAGTGCTACTGGATATAGGCTGAAAAACCCCAAACAGCTAAAGTATTAGGGGTTAACAGAGAGAGAAATCTCTAACAGGTTTTTGTCTCTCTCCCAGGCTTTCTAGTGGCCGCCTGATCTCTGCAGCTCAACCTTGAGAGCCCTGCAGTATTGTACTTCATAGATTCCTGGTGGTAGCCTTCTGTGGGTTGGACTGAAGTTGAAAACTAGTTTATAGTAGCTCTGCAAATACTGTTTATTGTCTTCCTTTCCAAATGTAGGTTGAACTGTGAGCATACAGTACAATAACATACAGCATACAATAGCATCCAGTGTAAAACATTATAAGGCTGGATTGAGAAATCACTTTACAGTAACCCGGTAGTGCAGTCCCTTTTTAAAGTTATAGGCTGCAGATGAGTTTGGTTCAAAATCCCAGTCAAAAGTCTCTTGCAGCTTGCAGGGGGTGTCATAGCAAACTTTGATCTACTTAAATTTCTTCTCTTTCTGGCTGAAATAAGTTCCTAGTTGGGCTAAGACTAAAGAAAATAAAAGCTTTTCTGCCCAAACAGAAATTATAGGGTAGAGTCTTGGCTGCAATTTTCCTTTCTTTCAATTTCTTCAGCAATATGTATATCTCAGGGATATATAGCAATGTGTTTGGGATTCTAGCTGGTGGCAGTGGATCATTAAAACAATATATTGTTTGCCAGAATCACATGATCCACAATACTGTATGCATTGTAGGACTCTGCTTCCTTATGAGTACATATGCCTACACACACACACATACACTTCTATAACAACCATCTCCATCTGACATGTGTTTCCTGAGATAAGGGACTCTGTCCCTGCTTTCTGTTCCTGCCATAGGTAAATTCACATCAACCAAAAGGTTCAGTTAAACATAGAAATACAGTAAATAAATGAATACAAATAGTAAGGAATCTGCACATAGCATTTGGATTTCTTTTGCTTTTTTTTTACATTTCTCATGCTTTCCTGTATACAATTCTATGAAATAACCTGCATAAGCGTAAGTAAGGCTAATATACATGCTAGAAATTAAATAAGTCCAGGTGAGTATTTTCTTCTAGGACTGCTGAACTTGTTAGCAAGATTTGACTATAATTTCTTAACCAGTTATAGCATGGGGCTATTGGTGGGAGATGGGAGGAAACAACAGGTCTCCAGAGATGCAACAGAGTATGTGACAGTATTTGTGCCCCAAGTTTCTACATGGATTTCTCTAGAAGCTAGGCACTTTAGTTCTTTTTAAATGAATCGGATTTGGGCAAAAGGCTTCTTTTGGGTAGCTTATTGTCTTTGAATTCAGCCTGGAGAATCAAACAAATCAAACACACACATGCACGCACATGCACACTGATGAAAACATCCCCAAGAAAAAGGTCAAGCACTCTTAGAGAGTATACTTGAAGTGGGAGTGGAGGATTAAAAGGTGGGAATTTAGGCACAATAAGTCCATTCTAGAGAAAACAGATGTAAGAGAGAAGACTTGTGAAGAGTCTCATAGATAACGGTATTTAGAAAAGTATTTGCTAGAGAGAGGACAAGACAGAACAGGATACAGTGAGAATATCCCTTTGATTAGAAACAAGTTCTTAATTCCTTGGCAAGGAATCTGCATGCTTTGAGGCAATTTTTCAAAGGTCTCTATGGGGCAATTCCTGTGCCCTATTGCAATGCACAACGTACTTGAAAAGAAGATGCTGAAGTAGCACATGCTCACCAGTTGAAAAAGTACCTTCATTTCCTACTGTTAGATTAGGATCATATGATTTGAGGCTATCTTCAGTGGAATCTTTGGTTTAAACAAGAGAGTGTACTCTGAATTATTCAACCCATGATACTTTGCAGCCTACAATGTAAACTCAAGCAGAGTTTAAAGTAACACAAAGACTTGCTTTATTAGCAGAGCTAGATCTTGTCAGGATTTATTTTTTATTACAAGTCCTCGCTGGATGTTGTCATCAGGAAATTAAATTGTGAAAGATCCTTACATACACAAATGCATACAGTGAGACAAATCACATGTGCTTCATAACCTATGATTACATTCAATCATAATGAGTTCTGGATATTTATGTAACAAGTCATGTTCTTCTATGGTCAGGGTGAAATCTTTTTTAAAGTAAGCATTTGCTCCATGTTATAAATTCCATATGTCTAACTGTCAATCCATGACCATATAGGTAAAATGAAATAAAAATTAGACAGCACTTTTTCTATTATCTTTATATAAATGAATATTTTTGGATTTCAGAATTTTAAGATTACCATAGCAGGGAGAAACCATCTTGAAGTGGGAAGTATATGGTGATAATATGCTTGGGCTCTTATATCTGCTTTTGCTGATGTATGCAACACATGCCAAAAAATATTGTAGATGCTACTAAGGATCTCTGTCACTTTGCGTAATGTCTCTTTGTAATCCCTCTCTCCCGCCACTCTTGCTTAAATGGCTATAACTGAGCATCAGCCTTTTCTGACTTGATGTTCTCCCGAGAAAACATCTCTTAAAGCCTGTAGCCAGCCTGGCTTTTAGCACTGCCAGAAAAGTGCTAAGTTAAATCTGAAAGGCTGCCGCAAAGTTGCCAGCTTTGGAATATCAAAGCATGGAAGGCTTGGGTTGTGCCAGTCGGTCCCCAGGGATCATCCGTTTGATGCCACAGAGCACTGTTTATCTCTGCTCCTTAACAGAAGTATCTCTCAGAAGTTTCCTCTCTTGGGCCACTTTGGCTGTTTTCCCTTCCTCCGTGTTAACTGCAGTGGGATTTAACCTGCACAGGGAGGGATTTTTCAGATCCATGTGGCCTTACAAGAAACTGCTCTCAGACTGAAAAGAGACCAAAATGGTTCCCTGCAACCTTGTTGCAGGAAACCATTTTACAGACTGCCAACTTTTTGGAAGTCTGGTAGCAGCTTTTCTGACTCGCATATGTTATTAAAAGGCACATACTTTCATGAGTTCCAGCTGACGTCATTCCATGCATAGAGTGGCTTTTCCTCTCTTGACCCCTCGTGATTTTTGCTACATAAACTAACATGGCTCTCTTCCTCCTCCTCCTTCTCCTCCTCTGTCTGGCAAAAATGTACAGGCTTACTTTGTCAATAGTAGTATAGTAAGAGAAATAAAATGACAGAGAAAGAGACTTCGGACATACTTCAGATAAGGCAAGTTATATGTGATTTTATTCAATCAATTTTGCATAGGGTGACTCTTAAAAAAAAAAAATCTTCTCAGTAGCAATGTTTGTCAAGCCCCAGCATGGCTGGCTGGGAGTTCTGAGAGTTGAAGTCTACATCTCTTAAAGTTGCCAAGGTTGAGAAACACTGCTCTAGCCCAATATGGACTGCATGAATTCAAAGGTGCTAAAAACAAACACCATGTTAGACCCCTGGTAGGCTGGCCTCAGATGCCACCTCTTGACAACATGGTGCCTCTGACTCTCCATTCCTTCTGCCGCCACCACCCTCACACCCTGTGATGACACTCACCTGCCTCCCTCCCTCTGCCTTGCCCTTACTGGCCCCACTTAGCCCAGCCTGCTCAAGAAGGGTACCTTTGCTGTTGAAGTATGCACCAAGATTCCTAGGGCCCTCCTGAAGTGAGCCAGAAGCCCAAAACACCAGGATCAAAAAGGCAGCAATGGATCTCCAGGCCTGCTCCATGCTTTGATGGGGGTAAGGGCAGCCGTTCTTCCAGAAAAGACTTTTCACCTGCTCTGCCAGTTGGTAACTGACTGCAGAAGCTGATGCCTGGGTCTTTGCTCCACAGCTGGAGGCTGCAGATAAGAGGGCGGGCTCTGGGTTGAGAGAGGTAGCGGCAAAGCAACAACAACAAATTGCTGCAACTGCAAGCAGATTGGAGCCCCCTCTCCCCCTAGGGATTTCTCCTGTGCATGATAAGAGTACTATCTTCTTACATTTAGAGTAAGGTTATGTCAAAATCATTGTAACCCAATGGCAACTACAAGTCAAACTCCAGGCCCAGCATACTTCTAGTCCACCCCAAAGCTTGAAAATTGCGTACTTTCCCCAATCATTCTTCTTGGAGCCATCTGTCCCTGGTCTGTGTATCTCCAATCCCGTGCCAAAGGCATTCCTTTTGCTATTCTGTGTGCAGTGCAGGTTGCTCCTACTTCAGAGACAGAATTCCCCGAAGGCAAAAGAGAGAGGAAAAGGATTGTTAAAAATCTAATGGATAAAACAGGGGTAAACAACACCTCACAGAAGGCAGAATAAACAATCTGCCACAAAGATTATGTTAATATCAGGAAGAACTTCCCAGGTCCAGGAATTCACAGAAATAGAACCTTTAATTGTTTATGTGACATACATTCATTACCCCCCCCCCCATTGCACTAAAACACAATTGTGATGTATTTGGATTTGGCCTGATATTGTAGGAAGTTGGCTGCTGGAGCTTGCGCCCCTTAACAGTGGCTGTGGGAATAGAACATAGAATAATAGGATTGGGAGGGTCCTTGGAGGTCTTCTAAACCAACCCCCTGCCTGTGGCAGAAGATTCTATTTGTTCCAGACTTCTTTCTTTGGACTTGATGGGATCATAGAAAGAATAACAGAATAGAACAATAGAGTTGGAAGGGATACTGGAGGTCCTCCAATCTAACCCCCTGCACAAGCCATTTGAGACTAATTGTTTTAACTGTCAGGAAATTTCTCCTTATTTCTAGGTTGCTTTTCTCCTTGATTAGTTTCCATCCATTGCTTCTTGTCCTGCCTTCAGGTGCCTTCAGAGAATAACTTGACTCCCTCTTCTTTGTGGCTGCCCCTTAGATATTGGAATGCTGCTATCATGTCACCCCTGGTCCTTTTCATTAAACTAGACATACCCAATTCCTGCAACCGTCTTTCATATCTTTTCGCCTCCAGCTCCTTAATCATCTTTGTTGCTCTTCTCTGCACCCTTGCTAGAGTCTCAACATCTTTTTTATATTGTGGCAACCAAAAATGGATACAATATTCCAAGTATGATGTAGTACCCTCTTTCAAATCATCAAACCATCTCTATAAGTTTTAAAGGAAGTCTCTGGATTTGCAGAGGAAAAAAACATATGTCTAGCCAAAGACTGGGGGATAAAGACATGATACAGATTATGTCCCCTGACTCTTCTTAATGCTGTAGGGGAAAAGATCTTTCTTTGGGGATTCAACTGGGCATCTTCATGGAATGATTTCTGATGGCATGGGTAGCATAGAGAGTGGAAAATAGGAAAACCTACAGATATGATTCCTTTCAGTTCTGAATCAATTTGCAAATGGTTTCTCTTCGCATCCTTTGCCTTTTGACCAGACCTGTGGCCAGTGGTGAATGTGCAGCCTGTGTTAGGTGTGGAGCTGAAGGCGGAAAGGAGGAACTACAAACAGAAAGTTGTTTAGGGGTGATAAGAAGGCTTCTTCTGCAGAGGACTTGTTTATTTCAGGCACTTGTGCTTTTTGAAAACAGATAGTAGAGCTGTAATCCCTTATCTGATCTCTCCCCCCCCCAAAAAAAATTGGCTGTTATTCAGCTTTTTAAAAAAACTTATTTTCAAAGACATGTTTCTCTTTATAAATACATTTATTGATTTGCTATATTGCTAGTGAAATAGTAATGTCATAATCTAACCTACTTAATATATTTCGCCAATTTGTAGGATCTACTTTATTTTTTTTTCCTAGAAAAACTCCAGCAGTAAAAGGTTGGGCAAAAGACATTTGGGATTAGAGAGTTCTGAATTTGATTAATGTATTTTGAGGACTAAAACTCAATGGAGGTCACCAGTCTTCCACCAAAAAAATAAAATGAAATGAAATATTAATTACTAATTTTCCACTCATCCCAATACAATTTTCATCATTTCAGTAGAATAATTGATGACACTAGAAATCTATTTTACTGATGCAGTCATTGAACAAGTTGGATTTCTTGTACTCTCTGAATTTGGTTGTTTTCTTGCAGATTTTATTACCAAGTTAGGTAACTTCAACAGAGTGAGGGAAAGTGAGTTTGCGGATATTTATAAGATAAATTATCAGATAAACTATCCAAGAAGAAGCAATACCTTAATGAAGGAACCTTTAAGGAGGAAGTGACATCCTCACCAAGACTGGCAGGGCAAGCTACTCTCTATAAATAGCCAGCAAACCCTATTCTCCAACACACTGAGGGTGTTACCCAGCGTCTTTGGGGATTCAACTGGGCATCTTCATGGGATGATTTCTGATGGCTTGGGGTAATGTGACTCGGTGGGCGTGGCCAACTTTTTTTTTTTTTTTACTTTTACTTTTAAGAGCATTTTTTCTACAACCTTAAGAGGTTGCAGAAAACAATGCTTTTAGAAGCTTCTGCCGATCAGGCAAATCTGCTGGGATTGCCAGAAGCTTTCAAAGGGATTTTTCCTACAACCTCCTCGGCTGAGGAGGTTGCAGGAAAACATGCTTTTAGAAGCTTCTGACAATCAGGCAAATCTGCTGGGATCGCCAGAAGCATTTAAAGGGATTTTTTTTTCCCTACAACCTCCTCGGAGGTTTGGGCAACCCGTCCTTTTTTTGGGGGGGTGATCTTTGCAAAGAAAAGGAATGCAGATAAGGCAGGTTTAAAGACCCCTCTGCTGCAAAGCCAAGGGCATCTCCTGGAAGTCCCAGTCATCAGAGATCCTGGCCCCCCACCCCAAACAAGCCAATCCACAGGCTCGGATTCCTGCCCACCCCCCTCTCCCCGCGAGCCACACAAAATGCGAGTGGAGCATCAGAATCCCCAACTTGCGCCTGGTTTTGCAAAAGCCCAGTTGGATAGGACCCCCCCCCCAGTGCCCACCCTCCCCACTCCCTTCGCTGGTTCCCTGGCGGTGTAGGCACAGCAGCCCTGGGTGGGGAAAGGAGGCGCCGGCCATGAGGCCGCTTTGCAAAGGTGCACCTGCATGGCGCCTCCTGCACTCTCACCTGTTGGATCTGCCCAGATGCCATCACCGCCGCTGCAGCCACTGGAGCCCATCCGGCGCCGGCGGGGAACTTTTTCAAACTTGGCCTGGCCCCACGGAGGAAATGTGGCTTGCATCTCGTGCCCTCTGCTGGCTCTCCGATCCAGTCGGAGCCCGGGAAGCCCCCATGGAAAACTCGCCGTCCTTGCCCCATGGGTTCCGCACAACGGCCCTCGCAGGTAGACCCAGGGCCCTAGGAAGTTCGTGGGGATGCTGGGCCCTGCGCGCCCAGGCTACTTGTGTTTGGCGCCATGGGTCCATCGCGGGGATGGCGGCCTCTGCGGCAAGTTTCGCCTTCTGCTTTGCTCCCATGTGTCTGGGGTGGATGGCTTATCCCTCGGTGGAGCCGGCTAAGAGGCAACGTTCCTCCTCCTGCCATCCTCGAGCTTAGCTCCAGGCAGCGTCCAGCCAGCCATACCTGGCTTCTCCCTGCAGCAGCCCACATCGATCCCAGGCAGCGGAACTTCGGGGCCTTTCCTCATCGTGGCGGTGACGAGGCAGGCAGGCAACTGGGTGCACAGGAGCGACTGGCGGCAGCGCTCCTGGCTGGCAAAAGGCTGAGTCCTGGGGCTGCATACGGGCAATGACGGTGGGTGGGGTAAGCGACCGGCGACCGGGCCGGGAACCAGTTCGGGGGCGTGGCCAACCAATCTTATTACCGGTTCTCCGAACTATTAAAATTTTTTATTACCGGTTCTTGCGAACCGGTGCGAACCAGGAGCAACCCACCACTGCTCTGATCTCTATCACTCAGATGATGCTTCAGACATGTGCTTTGCTTTAACTATATACTTTTTAATTACAATAATCTAACCAGAAAACCAGGATTGTAATAGTTAAAGGCATCACTTTAGAAACTGGGAGACTTTGAATTCTAGGCCTGCTTGAGGCACAAAGTCAGGTGGGTGACCATGGGCCATCACTTTTTCTCAGACCTGGGAAGGAGGGCAAGGGCAAACCACTTCCAAAAGCCTTGCCATGAAAACTTCAGGAACTATCCAAGCAGATGCAGAAGTTAACAGTGACTCAAAGTCAAGGGGAAAAAATCCCACAGAAGGTCTGTTTGCAGACTAGTGGTTTCAGAGTAGTTACTACTAGACAGTCTAGTAGGGATTACAGGATAATCCCATCTCATGAACAAAATTCTCTTTATATGCTTGAGTTAAGGCATATGTACACCAACTGTGGCCTGGGATTGCATTTCTCCAGACTATAATTGGAACATCCAAAGACCTGAATTTTGTCACTTTTGTGCAGGCTAATCTTATATTGTGGGCCAAGCTAACAACTCAAGGGCAATTCAGGGCTTTCTCTGAAATTTGGCAAGATAAATAGATAAAGAAATCTGTTTGGAAGAACCATCATGTGTCTTTCTTAGTTTCTGGACCTGATACATTCTCAGTTTAAGACAGCAAGAATAAAGTCCTGGCCCTTGTTGTTTTTAGGCCTACAGCAGGGGTGAAATGATCCCGATTTGGACCGGATCACCCGATCCGGTAGCGATGGAGGCAGGTGGTTCGGAGAACCAGTAGCAAAAATCCCTGCCCCCCCCATACCCAGCTGAGCTGCACAATCATCAGAGGCTTTTTTTACTTTTAAAAGCATTTTTTCTACAATCTCTTTGGCAGAAAAAGTGCTTTTAAAATTAAAAAAAAAAAGCCTCTGATGATCGCGCGGCTCAGCTGGGATCCTCAAAGACTTTTAAAAGCCTCTGATGATGCCAGCTGAGTTGTCTGATCGTCAAAGGCTTTTAAAAGAAAAAAAGCCTCTGCCGATCAGGCAATTCAGCTGGGATCATCAGAGCCTTTTGAAAGCAATTTTTTTACAACCTCTTCACCAATGAGGTTGTAGAAAAAATGGTTTTAAAAGTAAAAAAAAAAAAATGGCCAGTCACATTACCCCCCCACCAAGCCACGCCCACAGAACCGATAGTAACAAATTTTAGATTTCACCACTGGCCTACAGATAATCCTTTTTTTTTTCTGAATCAGGGAATGAGTTAAATGATTGAATTACAGCTTTGGGTGAGTGGGCAGTATCTTCAAAGCCTCAAGGGAGTTGGGCAGGCTTGCCTTAGCACTTATATGGACTACAGCAGTGGTGGGATTCAATTTTTTTAACAACTGGTTCTGTGGGCGTGGCTTAGTTGGGGGTATGGCTTGGTGGTCATGTGACTGGGTGGGTGTGGCTAGCTGGCCATGTGACTGGGTAGGCGTGGCTAGCTGATCATGTGACCGGGTGGGCGTGCCTATGTGCATAGGGACTACTCAGAGGGCTGAAAAAAGTCATTTCTGACAGGTCCTCGCACTTTTGACCGGTCATCATTTATCTTCTAGTCCAGAGATCTCCAACCTTGGCAACTTTAAGCCTGGCAGACTTCAACTCCCAGAATTCCCCAGCCAGCTATGCTGGCTAGAGAATTCTGGGAGTTGAAGTCCACAAGTCTTAAAGCTGCCAAGTTTGAAGACCTCTGAGCTAGGGCTTTGGGGCCAGCCTTTTGGGGAGGGGGTCCCATTCGGAGAGACCCCCTGCCTCTCAGGAAGCATCAGGCCCAGGCAGAGAAAATTGCCAAGGTTGGAGATCTCTGGACTAGAAAACCTCCAAAGGTCCCTTCCAACTCTGTAATTCTGGTATTGGCAAGCAAGCACAATTAAGCTACTTAAATCCTCCAGAGCAGGGGTCCCCAACGTTTTGGACCTCAGGGACCACCAAGTTCATAATTTTAAATTTCACGGACCACTAATATGAATCCAGCACATCGCTTGCTGAAGCACCTGGACTCAAAGTGACGGGATAGGGTCCTTCAGGCACTCTCCCCCCCTCTTTCTCTCTCTCTCCCCCTCTCATTCTCTCTTTCTCTCCCCCCTCTTTCTCTCCCCCCTTTCTCTCTCTCCCCCTTTCTCTCCCACTCTTTCCCTCTCATTCTCTTTCTCTCTCCCCCTCTTTCTCTCTCTCCCCCTCTCCCACTCTTTCCCTCTCATTCTCTTTCTCTCTCCCCTTTCTCTCCCTCTCCCCCCTCTCTCTCTCATTCTTTCTCTCCCCCATTCTCTGTCTCCCCCACTCTTTCTCTCTCCCCCTTTTTCTTTCTCTCCCCCTTTCTCTCATTCTCTTTCTCTCTCTCCCCCCTTTCTCTTTCTCTCTCTCTCCCCCACTCTCTCTCTCTCATTCTCTTGCAGGGGGCCGATCTGGTGTCTGCAACGGAGAGCAAAAAAAAACACCTCGGTATATTTGCAGCGCAAGGCAGCCCTCGTTTCCTGCCGACTCGGAGCGGTAAACAGCGTCTGGTTCGGGGAGCAGCCGGATTTTGCTCTCCATTACTCTCTCGGCCTCCTGCAAGCTCTCATCTCTCGAGAAGCCCAACCAAAGTTTCCCGCGCCACTTCAGGGAGCGCTCCTCGAAAGACGAGAGCTTGCAGGGGGCCGAGAGAGCAATGGAGAGCAAAATCCGGCTGCTCCCCGAACCAGACGCTGTTTACTGCTCCGAGTCCCAAGCGACAGGAGATGAGGGCTGCCTTGTCCCGCAAATATGCCGGAATTTGCTCTCCATTGCAGACACCAGATCGTAATGCACCACCTGCAAAAATGAGAAAATTTCCAAATGTAGCCCTGCCCTCTTACAGCTCTCCTGATGTTCAACTGTTGTCTTTCAAGGAGGATACTTGGCCAGCTTCATGCTTGATGTCTCCCACCTTGGCAGCTTTAAGACTTGTGGACTTCAACTCCCAGAATTCTCCACAATTCCCCAGAATGGGCTAGGCGGGAGTTGAAGTGCAAACGTTGTAAAAGAGCCACAATTGCCCAGCTCTGGGCTAGGGTAGGCTAACGCTGTGCGGATGGGAGGCGGGGCAGGGCGAGGAGCGGGCAAGCCAGCAATTTAACAAACGGTTCGGTGTGCTGCGGGTGCGGGGCCAATAAATTACAAAAAAAACACCGAACCATTTGTTAAATTGCTGGCTCGCCCGCCCCATTTATTGGCAATAAATAGTAGTGCGGAGGGGCGGGGCAAGGGGCGGGGCGAGCCAGCAATTTAACAAAGGATTTGGCCGAACCCCCTAGAACCCCCAGAATCCCACCACTGGACTACAGTCTGGTTCTTATATTAGCTGCCTCATGCATCTTGTTCATAGAGTTATTCCAACCCCGTTACTTATAACTGTGATAGAATTGAGCAAGCAGCACAAAATAATTTTCTGGCATTTTCTGGATATTCTGGCATTCAGAGAATCTTGATTAATTTAATTTAAAAAAGATTTGTACCGCTCTTTGAAACATGCGTACATTCTCACAGTAACTGGAATATCTGGAGAGCAGGAAGGAAGAAGGCTTAAAAGGTGTAGCACAGGTTTATTGAAGCTTGTCATACCTGCCTACCACTGTGTTTGGGATTTGGTGGGTCTGTGCAGCAAAGCCGGGATAGATTGTGTGGACTCCACATAGTTCTACAAGCAACAAAAATGGGAAATATTACAGAATCATGTAAAAAAAATGTATGCTTTCACCTAGCATAGATAGCACTATCACAGAGCATCTGTTTACCCAGGTCTGCCCTTGAATACACTACTAAATTTTGGAGGTCATGAATATGTGAACATTACCTTCCCTTAAAACCAAAGACTAGCTCAGTTTTTTGAAGCAACCAGGCACTATTGTTTGGGGACTTCTCAAATTGCTCCTTGTAATCACAGATGGCAAAAGCTGCTTTTTAGGATTGATGACCTTTGGGAAGTGTGGCTGTAGAGCTCTCAGGAGGAATCTGAGTGAACAAAGCAAGATCCCACAGATGACCAATTCAGAATAATTACAATCTTTTGTGGGTTCTCCTGTTCCTTAGCCACTTGCATGTGTTACAGAACTGTTATAATCAGACAAGCTATCTCTGGCTTTGAAGATCTGTTCCTATGCTGTTCAACTCTTGATTACTCTGGATTTCTAGAGGAGAGGTTGGTGGGGACTTTGACCAAAATGATGTCATCTTGGAGGCATAAGAAGGTGATTGTGGCACAGAAGGAGGTGCCAGCAACTTCTGCACAACAAGAGGGGGAACTGGACTCCTGGTTTCCAAGGGAAGTGGGTGTTGAGGAAGAGAAAGACAGGGAGGAGGAGAATCAGGGGTGGCTATTGCTGACTGATTTTCCAGAAACCAGGAGGAAGGAGCTGGAAATGGGTGTGCTGAAAGACATGATCTAAAGTGTGGATCCTCAGCAGGGGGTGATGGAGAAAGGGAAACTGGGCTATTTGGTGCACTATGTGAAAATATGAAGCATGAACTGGCAGAAAGAGCTCTGGTGTCAAAATCTTTGAGAGAGGGAATGTGGCAAAGAGCAGCATGGTTCCCAGACTTTATCCTCAAGTGTGGTTCACTGGTGATTCCCTTTTTCTGGAACAGGAAGAAGTCATGGGGTCCAGCAGGATTCATGGCATAGAAAACATTTGCACTGTCGGGAATCAGCAGCTCTTCAGGGGAGAAAAAGAACAAAACGCAGAAAGAATGAGAGTGAGCAAGGCTAGCAGCATCTCCCCTCCCTCAATTTTAACAGAATAACAGAGTTGGAAGGGACCTTGGAGATCTTCTAGTCCAACCCACTGCTCAAGCAGGAGACCCTATACCAGACAAATGGCTATCCAGTTTCTTTTTAAAAGCCTCCAGTGATGGAACTTCCACAACTTCTGAAGGCAAACTGTTCCATTGGTTGACTGTTCTCACTGTCAGGAAATTTCTCCTTAGTTCTAGGTTGCTTCTCTTTTTGATTAGTTTCCATCCATTGCTTCTTGTCTTGCCTTCTGGTACTTTGGAAAATAGGTTGACTCCCTCCTCTTTGTGGCAGCCTCTCAAATATTGGAATACTGTTATCATGTCACCACCCCTAATCCTTCTTTTTACTAAACTAGATAAACCCAGTTCCTGCAACCGTTCTTCATATATTTTAGCCTCCAGTCCCCTAATCATCTTTGTTGCTCTTCTCTGCACCCTTTCCAGAGTCTCAACCTCTTTTTAATATTGTGGTGATCGAAACTGGATGCAGTATTACAAGTGTGGTCTTATCAAGGCATTATAAAATGGTACGGACACTTCACGTGATCATGATTCTATCCCTCTGTTAATGCAGCCTAAAGTTTGTGTTGGCTTTTTTTGGCAGCTGCAGCACACTGTCATATTTAAGTGATTGTCCATTAGGACTTCAAGATCCCTCTTGCAGTTACTGCTATTGAGCCAGGTTTCATCTAATCTTCTGTAATTTAATCACATCTAATTAATTAATTTAATTTACTTACATCTAATTATCTATACATTTGGTTAAAACTTTACATTCCTCACTACTGAATTTCATTTTGTTAGATGGGGCCCAGTGTTCAAGTTGAAATCCTTCTGGATCTTGAGGCTATCTTTGGGGGTGTTGGCTATTCCTGCCAGCTTTTTGTCTGCAAATTTCATGAGTTCCCCTTCTGTCCCCTCACCTAAATAGTTTATAAAAATATTGAAGAGCTCTGAGGGTAAAAGAGAACCTTGGGATACCCAGTGTCTTACTTCCCTCCATGTAAATGTGGTTCCATTAAGGACTACAAATTGAGTGTGATTTGTCACCTAGTTACAAATCCATCTGGTAGTGATGCTGTCTAACCCACATTTTTAAAGCTTACTATAAGTAGGTCGTGGTCTACTTTTTCAAATGCCTTACTGAAATCCAAGTATACTATGTATACCACAACATTTTGCTGGTCCACTAATTTCGTCATTTTGACAAAGAATGAAATAATATTTGTTTGGCATGATCTGTTTTTGACAAACCTGGGTTATAACTCTGCTTGCTTCTAGGTGTTCGCAGATCTGCTGGTTAATTATCTTTTCCAGGAACTTCCCAGATACTGTATTGATGTCAGACTGATTGATCTGTAGTTTCCTGGATCTGTTTTCCCCATCTTTTTTGAAGATGGGAACCACATCAGTTCTTTTCTGGTCCTCTGGTAGTTCTCTAGTGCTCCAGGATCTTTGAAAGGTATGATTCAGTGGTTCCGAGATCACATTTGCCAGCTCCTTCAGAACTCTGGGATGTAATCCATCAGGTACTCATCTAGAGTGAGCAGATTCTTTTTTCCTTTCATATTAACCCATATGCATTCTAGGAGGCTTTCATCCTTGGTTTTAGCATTTCTGTAGAGATGTAGTGATCTCTTACACAGTGGTGAAATGCACTTACCTTCGCTACTGGTTCGGGAGTGTGAGCTTGCATGTGCCTCTTCTGCACATACGCAGAGGGTCAAAAACTAGATGTAATGACATCCCGACTGGTGGGCAGAGCCTCCCACCACTGGTGCTACTGGTTCGCGTGAGCCGGATAGATCTGGTCGGATTTCACTACTGCTTTTACATATAATGCAATAATAGGTTGAGGGAGTCAATCTATTCTCCAGAGCACCTGAAGGCCGGACAAGAAGCAATGGATGGAAACTAATCAAGGAGAGAAGCAAGAAGAACTAAGAAGAAATTTCCTGATAGTTAAAACAATTAATCAGTGGAACGACTTGCCTCTAGAACAGTGTTTCTCAACCTTGGAAGCTTGAAGATGGGTGGACTTCAACTCCCAGAATCCCTGCTGGCTGGGGGATTCTGGGAGTTGAAGTCCACCCATCTTCAAGCTACCAAGGTTGAGAAACACTACTCTAGAAGCTCCAACACTGGAGGTTTTTAAGAAGAGATTGGACAACCATTTCTCTGAAATGGTATAGGGTTTCCTGCCTGAGCAGGAAGACATCCAAGGTCCCTTCCAACTCTGTTATTCTATATTCTGTTATAATGCAGTTCTATCTTCTCTAATCTGTTTCTTTGTCCAGTTTATATCCTTCCATCAGTACATTCCAGTTGTGAATTTCATCCCACCAAGTTTCAGTAATGGCAAGTATATCATACCTGCCCTTGTGTACTAATATTTCAAACACTCCCTGCTTGTTCCCCAAACTTTGAGTTGGTGTATAGGCATCTGAATCCTTTATGGCTGATCCTGCCAATCACATGCTGCACCACTGTTTTGCTGGCCTACAACTGTCCTAGGATATCTTCTAGGATTCTGCAATTCTTACCTTGACCATCTCCCAGAAGTTGCAGAAGCTGGTAGTTGCATGGTGAATCCTCTTCCAGTTTGTGCTTCTGTAAGGCCCGCTGTATCACAGCTGTGGTCTTATCCTGGCTAGTGATCTGTAGAGAGAAATCATCCACATAGGTAACCATAGGTGAGTCTCATAGACCCAGCTATATGATAACACAGTGTAAAACATTGTTAAAAGATGAAACAACCCATATAAATGGCATATTACTGACCAAATAGAAAAGTGGTCTCAGTGAAGACATTGTTGGCTCTGAGTTGCCCACTCTCGAGTGTATTGCATTAAGTAGACCCCTTATCTAAAAATGCTGTCTGCTTTTGAAAAAAATAAAAAATACACTAATTGTATCTCCATACACACCACAATCCTCAAATATGCTGTTGGCAAATCTCCAGAAATGGCTTGTCTTCACTAATGTCCTCCAGTTGCATTGGACAGTTCCCATAATTTTCAGCCTTCATCATAAAAGTTTCAGAGGTATATATGGATTTGCTTAGCTCTCTTTTTTCCCGTTCATTTCTCAATCTTTGCAATTTACAGGCATGTAGACTTTAACTCCCAGAAACCCACAGCCAGCATGACTGTTGATGAGAACTTCAGGAGTTGAAATCCACACACCTGAAAACTGCCAAGGTTGAGAAACTTTGCTCTAGATACGTTGATTCCTTTTTGTTCTAGATCACTTATTTTGTGAGATTTATTCTTCACTTTCTCAGTTCACAGTTTCCATATACAGAAACTGTAAACGTGGGGAATTCCTGATTCCCTTCACCCTTCTGGTGCAATCAGAGAACCCTCATCACTTTAATCATGTGTTATCTTTTGGCATGCTTTCCAGTCATGTCTTATTAAACCTGTCCAAGATATTTCCTGCAATCCAGAACTTGTGGCTTCCCTTCCACCATACTACCCTCTCTTGGAAACTTACCAGAATGCTGCGATAAAGGTTTCCATTTCCACAGATATTGTTCATATGGACACGGACAATGCGAGTTTCTCTTTCTCCCTGTTTAGAGATACAAATTGGCACAGGCTGCTCACGCAGTGGACAGGTTTTCCACTGAGTTACAGGTGGATCCTAAGCAGAGGAAAATGACCAAAAGTGAAATATTATGGCTTTTAAAGTGGCATACTTCACCATTTTTGATGTGCCATGAGAGACTTTTGTGTATGCAAACTATAACCTGTGATGTTGGGGGAACAAATGGTGTATTCTGAGAGCCTAACCAGAGAGCCTAGTATTAAAATCTAAAGTAAAACCAGGAATTCCCCAGGATTATAGTTTCTGTACATGGAAGCTGCGAACTGAGAAGGTGAAGAACAAATCTTACAAAATAAGTGATCTAGAACAAAAATGAACCAAAGTATCTAGAGCAAGGTTTCTCAGCCTTGTCACTTATTTCAGGTGTGTGGACTTCAACAAGTGAAGAGTTCATCAATAGCCATGCTGGCTGTGGGTTTCTGGGAGTTAAAGTCTACATGCCTGTACATTGCCAAGATTGAGAAATGAATGGGAAAGAAGAGAGCTAAGGAATCCATACATACCTCTGAATTAGGCAGTGAAAAATAATTTAAATTCATTGTAGAAATTAGAGAACTAATTGATCACACCATTTAGCGAAATTTTAATTTGGTAGAAAAAATGACTAGGAAGATTTAAATAGTTTTCAAATAGTATTTGTGAATGACCAATATTTCCCAGTACAGTATCAGATTGTCATCCATGTAATCTTCTGGGTAGAAACTTAACCTGTCTGTTCTATATAGAAGGTAGTGAAAAATTACTCACCCATTACGGCAAACACCCATGTTGATAAGTGAAGTAGGGTATGGATACCTAATACTTGAATACTTGCCATCCAGTGGGCACATTTACTCCTCAGTCACAAATGCAAGGAGAAATGCAAGCTCCACTCACTTTTTGCAGTGGGCAGCCAATCAATGTGATTGGCAGCTGCCATTAATAATAAGTAAAAGGCACTCAATCCTCAGCAACTAAGCCACCTTATTTGAACTGGTCTTGGGTAGAAAAGGGAGAGAGGAAATATTGATGAAGGCATGAGCAGATTATGTGTGTGCATGAACAGGTATGTAGATTAACCGTTGATCCTTCTTGGCAAGCTATATAAGTTTCAAGGACAACATTATTACTTTAAAAGCCATATGACCTTTAAAAGCCATATTCTAAGGAATGCCTTGTTACGAGTTTGGAAAAAGTATCAATATAAGTTAAATTATAAGATACCTATATGGGCAATACCCAGACATGTGATAGAGAATATAAGTGTAGAACAAAAGCAAGAGGTGATTACCTATAAAGAGCTTCTTAAAATGGAAGGGGGTATATTGCAGTTAAAATCTTGAAAAGCATTAAAAGAAGAAATAATAATTCAAACTTGGTTTCAGTATGGACAGTTGCAAGCTAGATGGAAAGAAGATCAGAGAATTGGTATCATGCAGAAGAAGGAAAATTTGGTAAAACAAATTAGAGATCAAGGTCAAATGCATATAAAAAGATTATATAATTTATTGATAGAAATAGATTCAGAAATGGAATTAGTTAAGGATTGTATGATAAACTGGGCACAAAACATTCAGGAACCAATAATGATGGAAACTTGGGAAAAAATATGAGTTACAAATGTAAAATTTACGCAAGCACAAAATTTAAGAGAAATTTTTTATAAAATGCTCTACAGATGGCATTTAGATTCTAAAAAGTTGGCTTGTATGTATCCGAATTTGCAATCTAAGTGTTGGAGATGTGATTGTAATGATGCCACTTATTATCATATATGGTGGACTTGTAAAAAAGTTAAAGCATTTTGGATTAAAATATGGTGGATTATCCAAAATATTCTTAAAAAGAAGATAAAGTTTACTCCACAATTGTTTTTGCTGGGTATAATCACAGATTGTACAGTTATAGAAACTAAATTGGTTTTAAATTTAATAACTGCAGCTAGACTTTTGGTGGCACAATATTGGAAGAAAGAAGATTTGTCTACTATTGAAGAATGGACATTAAAAGTAGCGAACTTGGCAGAAATGGTGAAAATTTCAGCATATTTGAAAGATCATTCACAAGAATATATTGGAATGGAGAAGATGGATTGATTATATTCAAAACAAATATCGGACTAAAAAGTATCAAATAGCTTATGAATGAATAGAAAAATTAAGAGTATTTATATTTAGTTAAGTAAAAGGGGAGTTAAAGTGTGAAGGGGGGGATAGGAATCCATAGTTAGTTAGCTTAGTTTAGTATATGATTGTTAATTGTTATACCCTGTATTTTGTTCTGGGAAGTTCAGGGGTGGGTGGGTGTGGGGTAAGGAAGGGAGTGGGGATGGGGAAATATTTGTAAAAAAAAAATTTTTTTGTAAAACTCTTCAATAAAAAAAACCATTATTGCTTAGCCTTGTTTATAATTATAATTATAGCCTAGCCCTAGGTTATACAAACACCCACATGCTTAATGAGGGTAGCATAGATTTTGCTTCCATGGTATCTACACCATAAAAAGCTTATACTGTGTCACATTAAACATATTAGTCTTAAAGGAAAGGATTCATCTAAAGAATGAACATGTCTACCCAGCACCCATCACATGATCATACACAAGATTTGGTTTCCTGCTGTCTTTCAAGGTTGATGTTTTTGGAAAGTAGTAAGCATGGGAGGGCAGGGAGGGAGGGAGAAAGGAGGCTTGTTTCTGGGGAACTAGATGCTAAGATGAAGCTTTCTATCAGGCTCCAAGTCAAAGAAATGCAGAGGCAAAGAAGTGAAGTTGAGGGGAAAACTAAGGAGGAGGCAATAGTTCATGCTAATAGCAAAAATAATAAATCAGGGATGAAATTGATTTAAAAATAATATAAACTGAGACTTCCTATTTTGGTTACTTTTAAACATTGTTCTGTTATGTATATTTTATGTACAATTCTATTTCTGGTTTAATAAACATTATTTAACATCTCAATCTATTTTATAATTTTGGGAGCTTACAAATGTAAAGTGTGTAATGTACTTTTTTCAAAAACTACTGCCCCTCTCCCACCCCAGTCCAGGTTTGCCCCAGACAAGCCAATGAGCCTACTCAGAAGACATCATGACTTTTGCATCTGCTTCCCTGAAGGGAAGGTATATTACTTGAAGTGCCATGCTAATTTGGCACCTTCACCAGACACCAAGAAGGTTGCAACTTCTCACAATCAATTGTTCTATTCTAAAAAATAGGTGGTTTGTTGCTAGTTTTTTCCTTGGGAAAGGAACTGCAGGCTGTGAAATAAGTATTCAAAAAGTGACTAAGGTCTTGCACTTTTATGATGAACAGTTAAGGAAACTAGGTACGTTTAACCTAATGAAGATATGGCTTAATGAAGATATGATAGTTCTCTTCAAGTAGTTGAAGGGCTGTTACAAAGAAGAGGGGGTCAACTTATTCTCCAAAGCACCTGAGGACAGGACAAGATGCAATGGGTGGAAGTGTATCAAAGACAGTTCCAACCTAGAATGAAAGAGAAATTTCCTGACAGAACAATTAGTCAACGGAATAGCTTGCCTCCTGGAGTTTTGGGTGTTCCTTCATTGGAGGTTTTCAAGAAAAGATTGGACATGCATTTGTCTCAGATGGAATAAGAACTCCTACCTTGGGCAAGAAATTGGACTAGAATACCTCCAAAGTCCCTTCCAGTTCTATGATTCTATTATTTCTATGACTTGAAATTAAGTCTTTCTCAGTCCATAAATCTGTATCCAATGTAATCCTACTTCCTGCAATAGATCCCACCTCATCTACAAATCAGCCAATGAAACAAGGGGGAGGGCGTCTTCCCTATTGACATTCCTTGGCTGTGTCACTGCAGATAATCTGCAACTGATCCTAGAAATAAAGCAATAATTAATGACTTGATCCTGGATTTGATGCAATCTGCATCGAATTTTCTGGAACACCTTCCAGGTTTTTATATTGCTGAAAAGAAAGAAAATAACCTCCTTATTCTAAGGCAGCTTCTTCCAGTTTGGAGCCTACAAATACAACTTCTAAATCTGAATAATAATCTCTCCTTCCCCACTTTGGGAATGATAGTATAATATTTTCACACTTTTGGATGCCACCAGCTTGAAAAAGGTTACCAATTCTGATTTGCAAGAATCCCAAGACAGTTTTAGAAATAAAAATAAACATGTCACCTTGACGCCAGGGGATACCCATGTTGGGGAGCAAGGGACACTGGATCCATCTTCAGAGTTAAGGCTATTAGAGGAACCCAATGGCATAGTTCCAGTCTTTTCAGACCCAGAAGGAGTTGCAGATGGTTCTGAGCTCAAGCGGAGTCTGCAGAGAAGGAGAGAAAGGGGGCCAGACAGAGAGTTAAGGGAAACATGCAGTTTCACATATTCCTCATCTTTCTCCACATTAGAATAAAATCAAATGGATCCCAGCATATCATCACATCCATCTCATTATTTAGCCCTTCATAATACTCTGATCTAACCCTGTTTCAACCTAGGAGCACAAATCATCTATGTGTATATGAGCAGCCCATATATGAGTGGCTAGTATAGATCTGGGGGTGGAATGTGGATTTTGTACTTCAGAAGCTGCTCAGGTCAAAGTTATTCCTTGGCATGTAATTCATCACTGGGTTTATGTCTTGGTCTCATCATTTGCTCTGAGTATCATTTTTCTAATTCTCAGACCAACCTTGCATCACTCTTTATAGAATGTGCTTCAGAAATAATTCATTAGAGAGTGTGGATGATGTCACGGCGAGATGATGAGTCCCTTGGGACTCCAGGGACAGCGCCAAAATCCAAGCCACCAGGAGGTCCAAACAGAAATCGCCTTGAAGGGGTGATGAATGAAGAGAGCACACTGCTGATCTCAGGGAGCCTGCAAACTCCCTGATTGATCTGGAGAAGGCTCTCAAAACTGACGAAGAGGAAAAAATGGCCATTGTGTGCTGGACCGAAGCTGGGACAGCCACAGGAAGGAAGCATCAGAGATTGACTGTCAGTGTGATTGAGCTGGATGAGAGTTTTTCCAACTTTGAATTTTTAACATTAATGGAGAGAAGAGCCCCCCTGGAGAATAGCTGGTGAAAGTGGGACCTAAAAGAGGAGGTGGAATTGTTTTTTCTTCTCCACCTCTCCTGGAAAGTGGCGAGGAGAGCCTTAGACCCATCTTGACAGGAAGTTAAGCTGAAGAACTTTTTAGAAACTTCTTAGAAAAGAATGAGAATATTTTGTAATTAAAAGCTAGACTGGACATCTCAAATATACTATTGGATAGTACAGAAGCCTTGGAGATTACAATATTTTGATATACAGATTTGCTTTTTTTGCCTTTTTTTATTATTATTTTATTTCTATGAAAATCTAAACTGGAATATACTCTAAAAAAGAGAAAGTAAAAGAGGAAGAGAGAGTAGCAAAGTCACAGTGCCATCTACTGGCAGAAGAGGAAAGTGGAAGCCGGGAGCTATGAATCCACAAAGTACATAATTTTGAGAGATTGCGTAATTGAAGATAAGAATTGACTGCCAGGAAAACAACTCTGGTGCTATAAGCTGGTCAAACTGAACAACTGAGATAGAGAGCGTAACACTGAGACTTGTTATTTCTAAACAATCTAGCTCTTGAAACTCAAAGGGAAATATAAACAGCAAAAGGCTTTGTTTTTTTTGTTTTTTTATTTTGCTCTGTGAACTCTTCATTAGTAAATATAAAACAATTGGGGCTTGGCAGGCCAATGTGGAGTACAACTTATCGATACATTATCCCTTTTTGTTGGATAATAAAGATTAGGGTCTGAAGAACCCGAAGAAAGCAATAAGAAGGATGGGATTAAATGATTGATAATTTTTGGATTATAAACCATTTTTGTTTTTCTTTCTGCTCTTTGTTCCTTCTCTGTTTTTTTCTCTTTTTACCCTTGGATTACAATGGATAATTACACTTTCTTCTCTTCTCCTTGTGGATTACAAATACTAAAACAATCCAAAATGAGGAAAACACAGTCAGCACCATCTTCAGCAGCTTCAGCAGCAGCTTCAAGCCCATCGGGACAGAGAACCTTGGATGCTTTGTTACAACAAAAGAAGGTGAATGCAATGCAGGTAGAATTAAAAGGGTTGATCCAAGCACTGCATTATGACTTCAAAGAAAAAACAGGGAAAGTAGAAGACAAATTAGAGAAAGTAGAGGACAAATTAGAGAACATTCAACAAATGATGGCAAGCAATGAACAACGCATGCAGAAAGTAGAAGAAAAAGTGGAACAAGCGGGGGGGGGAAGTGGATGATAATATGATAATAGACTTACACTAGCAGACAAAAATAAAGAAAGAATAATAATATCACTGGAAATGGATAAAACTGATTATTATCTGCGGTTCCAGAATATGGAGGAAGAAAAAGGAGAAAATCTAGCAGAGATAATGGCAGAGTTGCTGGCAGATGCCTTAGAGGTGGACAAAGAAATTTTTTTGGCAGATATTGATGAAATATTCAATGTTAATACTAGATATGTGGTGAGACACAGACTTCCTAGGGAGGTCCATGTGAGATTTACAAAAAAAGCAATAAAGGCAGAGATTCTACAAAAAACAAGAGATGAGCTTATAAAATATAAAGGGAAGGAAATAGTAGTACTAAAACAGATTCCGAGGAGAGTAAGAGAAATAAGGAAAGAATACCAATTCCTGACAAGGCAACTAATGAAGAATGGAGTGAACTTCAGATGGCTGATTCTGGAGGGAGTATTGGTGACTTGGATGGAGCAAAGACATAGATTGGATTCTATAGAAAAAGCAGAACAATTTTACGAACAATATTTTGGACCACAAGAGGAAATGAGAATAAGTGGAAAAGAAGAGGTCAAATGACGAGAAGATGTTACAGAAGAGTGAAATATGCAGCAAAAAGAAGATGAAAGAGATCAGTAGGAAATAGTAATAAGAGATGGGGCAAAGGCTAAAGAACTGAGAGAGATAAGAATGACAAAACCCATCTACAAGTAACTATGGAAGAAGAAATTAAATTAATGTCAATTAATATAAATGGACTGAATTCAGCAATAAAAAGGAAAAGGACTTTTAATAAATTAGAAAAATTAAAATTAGACATAATTTGTTTATAAGAAGTTCACATTAAAAAACAAATATGAAAGTATTGGAATATCCTAAAATTCGGAAGTTATTTACTTCTTTACCACAACAAAAGAAGAGTGGAATAGCCCTTTATGTAAAAGAAACTAATACTAAACAAACTTTTATGGATGAGGAAGGAGAATTTTGATGGTGGAGATAATGATGAAGAATAAACAGATACTTTTGGTAGCAATATATGCACAAATACTAATCAAGAGAACTTTTATGGAAAGCTTCATTAAAAAAATAACAGAATTGGAGTATGAAAATATATGTATTTTGGGAGACTTTAACACAATTGTGGATACGGAAATGGGTTGTAAAACTAGAAAGACAAATAAAAAACAAGGAAGACACTTCCTAAGGCTTTTTTTAAAATGGCGGAAGAACTAGTCATTCAAGATGCATGGCGAGAGATACATCCCAAGAAAAATCAATACTCATTTTATTCAAATAGACATGTGTCTTGATCAAGAACAGATACAGTGCCCTTGCTGACCTTAATAGGAACACTAAAGTGACATGTCAAGGTAGTTGTGATAATGATAACTCAAATAAGCAGGGGATCGTGGTCCGAGATGAAGAAATTATTTTGGAAAGGGGAAAGTGTGAATCAGATATTGCACATCAGTCACACAAGAAGAGCAAGATATCCAAAAAGAGAAGCCACCTTCTGGTTGGTGATTCAAGATTATAGTGAAAAATCTTACAGATAAGCAGAAAAAAGAGTTAATGAAGAGAATAGACATTTAGATTGTAGAGAAAGTAAAACATCTAGGGATTCAGTTGACAGCAAGATGTATAATGATTAAGGAAGATAATTACCATAAATTGTTGAAACAAATTCAAATGGATCTGGAAAAATGGAAAAAACTATCACTGCAACTATCACTGGTAGGAAGAATAGCTACAATTAAAATGAACATATTGCCAAGATTACTCTACTTATTCCAAACAATCCTGATAAAATTGGAAAAAAAATATTTTGAGGAATTTAATAAAATAATACATAAGTATATTTGGCAAGGGAAAAAAGCAAGAATTAGCTTTAAAATGTTGCAAGATATAAGAAGCAGAGGAGGTTTTGGGTTACCAAATTGGGAATTGTATTATCAGGCTGCTGTAGTTACATGGATGAAAGAATGGATTGTATTGAGGAATACAATCCTCAATACCATTGGAAGGGTATGATTTACAGTTGGGTTGGCATGTTTTCTTGTGGTAAAAACAAGATACATGGATACTTTCAAAGATATTACATAAGGAATGCATTAATATTAGTATGGGAGAAAATGAAAGAAGAACATTATTTAAGGATACCAGTTTGGCTTTCAATAATGGAAGCATTGATTCACCCAAATGTTATTAATATGGGAAATAATGTTAGATATAAAGATATTTTGAATGAAAAGGGGGAACTCAAAACTAAACAAGAAATTAGTGAGCAAGGGATCGATATAACATGGTACTCACAAGTGCAGATACATTCTAGATATGAGAAAATGCCAAATTACATGGTTTTTATAAAGAACTAACAGAATTAGATAAAATATTAACAGGAACAGAAGAAAGATTGATAAAGAAAATGTATAGCTACTTACTGGGTATAAAGTTGGAAGAGGAACAAGTAAAGGAGACAATGATAGCATGGGTGAAAAATTTTGGTTACATGATAGAATTAGATAAGTGGGATAGGAATTATTAATTAACAATGTCGACTGCATATAAAGAGCACTTGTATAAGATGTTTTATAGATAGCACCTTGCACTGGCGCGATTGGCAAAGATGTTTAAAGATAAGTCAGCTAAATGTTGGAAGTGCCACCAGATACCTGGATCTTACTATCATATGTGGTGGTCATGTGTAGAAGCAAAAAAATATTGGGCAAAAATAAAGACCAAAAAAATGGTTGGAAAAATGATAAAACAACACATTGAGCTACAACCAGAATTTTTTGGCTGGGGATTTTACCTGAAAGTTATAATACAGAGAACACTTATTTAATTATCCATGTTCTAACTGCAGCTAGAATTGTATTTGCACAACATTGGAAAAGTGAAGAGATTCCTATTGATGAGAAGGTGATTAGGAAAATATTAGCATGTGCAGAAATGAACAGATTAACACTAGCAATTAAGGAGAAAGAACAAACTGAATATTATATGATATGGGAAGGTGTTTTTTTTTTTTTGCTTTAATTTATATGCCGCCCTTCTCCGGAGACTCGGGGCGGCTTACAATGCGTTAAACAATAGCCTTCATACTTTTGTATATTTATACAAAGTCAGCTTATTGCCCCCACAATCTGGGTCCTCATTTCACCTACCTTTGAAAGGATGGAAGGCTGAGTCAACCTTGAGCCTGGTGAGATTTGAACTTGCAGTAATTGCAAGCAGCATGTTAATCTGTTAATAACAGTGCTTTAGTCCACTGTACTACAGGCTCTTTGTCAATGGTTAGAGAATAAAAAGGGAAACTGGAAATAAAAGGAGAAGATTAAAGAAGAATAGAAAATATGTTAAGATAGAGGTATAAATAAGATGATAATTGTTAGTATTATGATTATGAGGATAATTATGCTTAATGTTATTATTATTGTATTCTTACTAGAAGACATCTTAAAAGGAAAAATGAATAGGCTTATAATGTTCAACCGTTTAATATACTATAATTTTAAGATTAGAGAATTAATATTAATGTGAATGATGTTGTAAATGCTGAAAGTTGTTGCACAGAGATATTTGTACCCAGATGACACACTGTTTAAGGAAAGATGGAATGTTTATTTTTTGAAAAATAAAAAATAAAAAACTTTTTTATAAAAAAAAGAAATAATTTAATTGATCATTTGGAAAGCTTTACCAGCTTGCAAATCCACTTACAGTGCCTCCTTTTCAAATCTAATCTAATCTAATCAAAATTAGTAAACTTCTGAATGTGTCTAATGCTAGTACAGTTATACATTTAAAATATTCAATCATTCTGCATATTCATTATATTTCTGCAACAGCCCATTTCTTCTGAAAATTCCCTCTTAGGAAATTTAATTTAATTTACAAGCACCATCTCTTCTGAATTGTATTTAATACTTAGAAAAATTTAACATAGAAATCTGAGTTCTAGGACTTCTCACATTATACTAGGGAAAGTGGGTTTTAATTTTACTCTGAACCAGGAATTTTATGATCTGGAAAGCCCAGACCAGTGGTGGGTTGCTCCCGGTTCGCACTGGTTTGCAAGAACCGGTAGTAAAAATTTATAGTAGTTCGGAGAACCAGTAATAACATTGGCTGGCAATGCCCCGAACCAGTCCCTGGCCGGTTGCCGCTCGCTTACCCCGCCCACCTCATCAGAGGCTTTTTTTTTTTTTTACTTTTAAAAGCATTTTTTCTACAACCTCTTTGGCCGAAAAAATGCTTTTAAAAGGGAAAAAAGCCTCTGATGATCGCGTGGCTCAGCTGGGATCATCAGAGGCTTTTAAAAGCATTTTTTCGGCTGAAGAGGTTGTAGAAAAAAAATGCCTTTAAAAACCTCTGACAATCCCAGCTGAGTTGCCTGATCGTCAGAGGCTTCTAAAAGCATTTTTTTCTGCAACCTCTTAAGGTTATAGAAAAAATGCTTTTAAAAGTAAAAAAAAAAAAAAGTTGGCCACGCGCACCCAGTCACATTACCCCCCATCAAGCTATGCCCACAAAATAAGCCACACCTACAGAACCAGTAGTAAAAAAATTTAGAACCCACCCCTGGCCCAGACCTCTTGCAAATCTCCAGAGGCCTAAATTACCTGGATTTGATGAAGAGGGTGACATTGTGCCGCATATTTATAAGATCAGCCTTAAGTGCAGCCCTGCCCTCTGAATAGTCTAGTACCCTATTTTTAATAATGGTCAGCCAAATGCTTCAGAAAACCCCACAAATAAAGCATGAAGTAAACAGCTTAATGTGTTGATTTATAATTGCACTGTGGTTTAATCTGTCGACACCCAAATTAACCCAGTTTTGGTTGCCCTTCCCCTCAGCATGACAAAAACAGACTGTAGAAGCCCCCCCAAAAAAACCCCACAAGGTAGATGGGGTGCTTATCTGGAGCATGGAGGGAAGGATCGGGTGGCAGATGAAAGGGCAGAGGATAGAAAGAAACAAGAACGTCTCCTCTCACCAGTTACTGGGATAACTTACGAGTTGAAGCGTTTGGTCAGACTGCGTTGCAGCTTTGGTGAGTTGGGACAGGAGTCAGCTGGTGGCTCTATCATACAAGAAATGTAGTAGCTGGAGGAGAACAGTGAAGACAGATTCTGTAGCTACATTTTCTCAACTGTTGATTGAGGATAAACATAGCACTTTCAACATGGAAGTCTCAGCCCCATATCTCCCCTTACTGTTTACTCATCAATTCCTAGAATCCTTTCTGATTCTCTGCCCTGCCTCATGCTCTCGTTGGGTCCTTCACCCCTGCTCAGTACTGTTCACCTGTCCTTTAGCTGGCAAATACTAGTATAATATTTACTGCTCCCATTGCTAATCCTATCTTGCCCCTTCTGAGCCTATTCTGAGTCATTGTCAAAGGGTGCTGTCCTGATTTAAGATTGAGCCTCTTCTTTGGGTAAGATGCCTTTGCTGTGTTTGCTGTTGTCCCCTTTCAGCATGTTACCATTCCAAGGGGGGACTTTTACCATCAGTTCGCTGCAGTAGCAATTGAGCTAGTCTCTCTCCAAGACTCTACCTGGGCTTCTCTAAACTGGTTTCACACCATATTTGGCATATTCCAAGTTGTAGTAAAACAATATGGAATTCAGAGACATGGAAGGACAACTGGGCCAACAGCCTCCTTTCCTCCTTTCTTCTGCCTTGATTGTACAATGATCTACGTCTTGAAAAGCAGAAGAGCTGAATCTAACCTAGTAGTGGACAACCACTCTCTTACTCTGGTAGCCGGGAAGGATGACTGAACTTTACAAATATAATGAATTTGTGAAACTAGCAACAAAAGAATCATTTCAATATCCCTCATTATTTTCTGTACACTGCAATGAGGAAACAAAATAGGATTGCTGCCTGTTAATGGAAATATCATCATTAATGCCATTTCACAATCTACTAAAGTATAATAGCATAAATATATATTTTCTTCCCCAAATAAAATAGTCTGACCTTTTCTCTTCTGCTTTTCTTGGCAATGTACTTTGCAGAGTAAGATGGAAAGCATATGATAGATAGATAGATAGATAGATAGATAGATAGATAGATAGATAGATAGAGATATAGATGGATATAGATATAGATAGATAGATAAACTGCACTTAGATAGGGACTAATTCAGTAAAGATTCAATAATAGTATATTTGAAGAAAACAATTTGGATGGATTTTTTTTCAGCAGGGAAAGGGCACACATAGCACAGAATCAAGCTGCTTCTCTCTGCCTTGTCTTTGATAAAGGCCCTGCAAACTGATTTTTTTTTAATGTAAAAAAGTGATAAGTTGTCTTGAGCACACTTTAAATTTGCAATTATTGCTGCTTTTAAAAATCACTAACCAGAGGTGCAATCTGAGTGATACAAAAGTTACGAGTGTGTAATGCTTTTGCCCACCAAACAATTTTCTGTCCATCCCCAGCAGAAATCTCCCTTCCCACCTCTGGTCTTCAGAAAGCTGCTGGTGGTGGTGGAAGGCCAAGTGGAAGGATGGATTCAGGCAAAGATTGTATCCCTGACAGGACTGTTGCAGATGACAGATGCAGAGGAGGATTGCTGCTTCCTGAAGAAGAGGGGTGCATATGATACAGTTACACTGTTGCTGGGATTGCACCCATGTCCATTCTCTTGGTGACCAGGATTATGCCTCCCCATCCCAGAGCTAAGCACAAATCTAGGAAATGTTAGCTCCTACCCTTATCCGTCCAGTTCTTCTATCTTTGATTTACCTTGCGCCTCTTCTCAAAGTTAATGAGCTGGCCCTGTGGAATTGGAAAAAGAAAACAAAATGGAGACAATGAGCAGCACATGGAGACAGAACTTAAACAGCAGCTAGTTAAACCAGCCCCCATTAACATTTGGTGTACAAAGTTTCAGGCTCAATCATCCCCCGTTTATTTTTTAGCTAAAAGGAATTCAAATAGCAGACTGAGAATTTAGACAACTGAGGCCAGCCAAAAAGGTAAGAAAGAATCTGGTGATATTTTAAAGAGTAAGTAAGGTATTGGGACACATGATAAATTGGACAACACTTCATCTGATACAAGACAAAAACAGCCCCTTGGCAACAACTGACAAGTTCTCCCCAACTCATATACGCACACACATACAAGCATGAATGGCCAGCAAATACCCCATTCTCATTTAGCACTGTCCTCTAGAGGTGAACTGGCAGGCAGGTCCATAATAGAACGAGTACTCCACCAGATATTTAGTTTCTAAATTGAATAGGGCCTTGTACATAGTAACAGATTGCTTGAATTTGACTCAGTAATGGACTGGCATCCACCTTGGTATAGTGTCTTCAGAACAGTTGTTGATTGGTTATGGAAGGTTTCCTTCTTGAGCCATTCGGTGTGAGCTGTAGATTCCTTGCCAGCCTCCAGAGTGATCCCAGATACATCGCATTGCAACAGTTCAAACTTATGTGCTAATCATTCTTCAATGTATGGGGCATCCCTTCTCCTAATGATGTTTGGTACAAATAAAGCCTTTCACATACATTCAATATTTCAAACGAAATGGGGTTAAATAAATAAGTTAATTTGAAATGCCCACTCAAGTGTCATGGGAACAATTGTCTGCCCTTTCACCAGATGCTCACCACTTTCTCCTTCCCCCTCTTTCAGCCCTCTTTCAAAGATGCTCACCTCCACAAAATCTGGCAGTGCTGTATCCAACATGATCAGATCAGTTAAAAAGATGCCAAGGTATGGGATGGTAGGAGTCTGCAACAAAAACCCTGGATTCATTAGGTGAATATGCAATGCCATAACACTAGCAATTCCAAGCAAGGAAAGAGGATGATATAATTCTTTCTGTCTCCTTGTGGGATCCCACCCTCCTACCATACCCACTTGTCAAGGATTGCAAAAGAGGTGCATGTGTGTAAATCTAAGACCATGATATGAAATCAAAATTGCAAAAAGTTTCTATGAATACTAGCACATGCAAGCATTAAGCAAGTCTGGCTGGATGCAGTCAAGAAGGCAAAGCTCTTACTATTTGCTTCAGTTGAAATCTCACCTTCAGAGAAGTCCTGACTGGTGTTTGACGATTTCTCCATCCATCGCAAGGACCCTGAGTATCTACTTCCTACAAGAGAGCCCAAAAGGGCAAACTGATTTCAACTGATATAAAATTAAAATGTACCAATTGACCATGTTAGACTACACCCAGAGTCAGTCAGTGAAAAATGTCAGTATTTTCCCTCACTACTACCATGAGAGATGGAAAACCATTTGGAAAACCACACTTGTGCATTACATTCTTTTTCCTTCTTCTCAGGAGATATTTCCCCTACCTGCAGCAAGATTTCTCGGCAGTTCAAGTGATTGTGGTCTTCAGAGAAGATCTGTGAGAGTTTTCGAAAGGAGCTCCTGGTGTCTCTGTGGGATAAAATGCAGAACTGCCTGATGTGTGGTCAGTCTAATGGGCTGGTGCTTCCTTTTTTGTAGAATTGCTCTCCAAGAAAATCCCTGGGATTTGCCATGTCATTGTGGCCTTTTGCCAAAGGGAAGGCAGTGAGGTATATTTGACCAGCCCCTTTGCCCTCTTTTATCTCATTCCCTTATAAAGACTTACCTGTTGACTGCAGCCCAGGTGCGCTTTAATCGGTAAATAGAGTTGGACTGGAGAGCAGAGAGGATGGCGTACAGTGAGGAGAAATTCCTTAAGGCCCGGCATTGCTGGAAGTTTGGTGTTGGGGAGGAAAAGACAAATAGTTCAGCAAGAAATGAAAGATTATAGTTGTGTGAACTAAGCTTGCAAAAGAGAGAGAAGTACAATCAGTTAAATAAGAGTATAAATTCATTGGTTTAATCAAATTAATCTGACATTAAAGAGAATTTAAAATGAAAATGTGTGTTTTTAATATTTAATATTAATATTTATAATCATGTGTAAATTGGAGGTTATCTCACATTTTTTAACAACCCAAGAATGCAATCCAAGAATGCAGATCCCCTCTCTGAGGGATATGGATGGTTAAGAAATGTGAAATATAAATAAATATATAAATGATAATAAATAAGTTCTGAAAATGTACACCTCCAATTAAATGGAAATATTTCTTTAAATATGATTACTATTGGTTATTTAAATGTGCTGATTTATCTAATTTTAAAGCAATTTATTAAAATAGTTTTCATGTTCAACATGTTCATTCATACTTTCCATGTTCAACACATTCAAAGTTGCTTTTTTTAATTGAAGCAATCTGCACTTTTGGTCCTCAGAATAGTGAGGCCTATCAGATCTGCCATTTTCAGCTTCTTTACTTCGCTGGCATCCTGCCATAAATCACAAGAGTGGGAAAGGAATTTGGGGTAATAAAGTTGGGGAACAGGAGTGAGAAGACAAACGGCGGGAGGGGGGATCACGTTGACAAGAACCAGAGTGCCAAACTAGAAAAAAGCAGCCACCAACAACACCTGGCCTGGGATCAGAATGCGAAACTAGATTAAGAGGCACCAAACATTCAAGCAGTTCCCAAACATCTAAATGCCATACTGCTGGACCCTGATGGACTGGTCACGGCAGGAGGGCTAGAAAAAGGGGGGAAAGTGTAACCTTTGTGTGGGAATAATCAGATTTAGCTTTACTAGCTTTGCTGCAACCACTTAACTTTAGTAAAAGAGCCTATCACTTCAACCAAATGAAGTCAAGAGTCTTTCTTTCTTAAAGATCTGTTGGAAGAAAAATCTAGTCCGCTTCCAATCCAGGAGAAAGGAACTGGAAATAAAATGGAAGCTGATTGGAAAGAAGGACTCTGTTTATTGCATGAGCAGAACCAACAACAGCATGCAGAGGATTTCACCGCTGGGCTACAGCATACCTTCCTCTCTCAACCTCTGCCCTTTAAGAATAGAATAGAGCTGGAAGGGACCTTGGAGGTCTTCTAGTCCAACCCCATTCAAGCAGGAGAACCTATACTATTTCAGATAAGTGACTGTCTAGTGTCTCTTCTTAAAAATCTGCAGTGATGGAACACCCACAATTTCTGAAGACAAGCTATTCCACTGGTTAATTGTCCTCACTGTTAGGAAGTTTCTCCTTAATTCCAGGTTGCTTCTCTAATGGTTTCCAACCATTGTTTCTGGTCCTGCCCTCTGGTGCTTTGGAGAATAATTTGAACCCCCTCTTCTTTGTGGCAGCCCCTCAAATAGTGGAATACTGCTATCATGTTGCCCCTAATTCTTCTTCTCTTTAGACTAGCCAAACCCAAATCCTGCAGCCATTCTTCATATGTTTTAGTCTCCAGGACTTTGGTCATCTTAGTTGCTCTTCTCTGAACTTTTTCTAAGATCTCAACATTTTTTGTAGTTTGGTGGCCAAAATTGGTTGCAGTATTCCAGGTGTGGTCTTACTACGGTTTTATAAAGTGGTATTAGTACTTCATGTGATCTCAATTCTGTTTATACAATTTAGGATTGTATTAGCTTTTTTGGCGGCGGCTGCACACTGCTGGCTCATATTCAAGTGATCATCCACTAGGACTCCAAGGTCCCTCTAACAGTTACTGTTTTTGAGCCAAGTCTTGCCTAATCTATATTTATACCTTTGATTTTTCCTGTCTAAATGTAAAACTTTGCTTTTCTCCACATTAAAATACATTTTATTGGATAGGGCCTATTGTTCAAGTTTGTCAAGATCTTTTTGGATCCTGAGCTTGTCTTCTGGGCTGTTGGCTATTCCTGCCAATTTAGTGTCATCTGAAAATTTGGTAAGTTCCCCTTCTGTTCCCTCATCTAAGTCATTTATGAAGATATTGAAGAGTACTGGGTCTAAGATGGAGTCTTGTGGTACCCACTGCTTACTTCTGTCCATGTGGATCTGGTACCATTAAGGACTATTTGTTGAGTACAGTTTGTCAGCCAGCTACAAATCCATCTGGTGGTGATGTTTTCTGCTCCATATTTTTCTAGCTTACCAAGAAGTAGGTTGTGGTCTACTTTGTCAAATGCCTTACTGAAATCTAACTATACTATGTCCACAGTATTTCGCTGGCATACCAATTTAGTAACTTTGTCAAAGAATGAAATAAAATTGGTTTGGCACAATCTGTTTTTAACAAACTCATGCTGGCTTCTAGTTATAACTTTATTTGCTTTTAATTGTTCGCAGATCTGTTTCTTGATTATCTTTTCCAGGATCTTCACAGGTATTTATTTACTTATTTACTTATTTACTTACTTATTTACTTATTTATTTACTTACTTTATTGATTGATTGATTGATTGATTGATTGATTGATTGATTGGTTCAATTTATATGCCGCCCTTCTCCAGAGACTCAGGGCGGTTTACAATGTGTTAAGCCTTCATACTTTTGTATATACCTGCTTAGTAGAGCTTTTGGCCCCCCCTAAGCAGTGTTCTTTTTTATACAAAGTCAGCTTATTGCCCCCACAATCCGGGTCCTTATTTTACCTACCTTGGAAGGATGGAAGGCTGAGTCAACCTTGAGCCTGGTGAGATTTGAACTCGCAGTAATTGCAGGCAGCTGGCAGCTAAGTGCTACTTAACAGCACTTTAGTCCACTGCACCACCAAGGCTCATTAGCCAAGGTATTGATGTTAGACTGGTCTGTAGTTTCCTGGGTCTGTTTTTTTTTTTTTCTTCCTTTCTTGAAGATGGGAACCATATCAGCCCTTTTCCAATCCTCAGGTACTTTCCCAGGGCTCCAGGATTTAGGAAAGATATGGTACAATGGTTCTGAGAAGCTGGTTCTGCCAGCTCCTTCAGAACTCTGGGATGTAATCTGTCAGGTCCCGGTGATTTATATTTATCAAAGTCAGATAGGTGTTCTCTTACCATTTTCTTGCTTAGTTTAATTTTTATTTCTACTTTGTCTTTTACAGTAGTTTTTTTTTTTTTTACATTGGGCTATAGTTTCTTTTTGTGTACAAAGAACGAGTTAAGCAGCTCTGCTTTCTCCCTACAGCCTGTTATTTCCTTGCCATCTTCTCTCTTTAGTGGACCTACTGTTTCCTTGACTTTTTTTGCTATTAATATGTTGAAAGGAGCTTTCTTTATTATCTTTGACTTTTGTTGCAAGTCTTTGTTCATTCTGAGTCTTTGCTTTCTTGACTTCATCTTTGCATGTTCTGGCTACCTGCTGATAATCAGCCTTAGTTAAGTGTCCTTCTTTCCCTCTCCAGCCAACCAACAATTGGCCAGAGTAGCTCACACTCAATGTTTTTGCTCCTCTTGCCTGCCCTGCAAATGTCCATATGCATTCTGTGCCCATCAATGATGCTTAATTTTCCCGCTTGCAGTTTTCCACCCTATTTTTTATATTCATCCAGAAAATTCAGGATCCCTTTACTTTGGGGAACAGAAATGTACAGGCTCAGAGCATACAATAATTGAGAAGAATTCACCTCATGCAGAAAAATAACAAGAAAACCCTTTCAGGGATGTCAGTTGAAAAAGTTGCAAGAGGCATTAGTGGTAAACATTGCCAAGAAATAGTCACAAATAAGGAATGCACCTGAGCAGTCACTACATCTCTGGCTCACAGTTTCCCAAGGGATGAACTACGAAATCCCTAGCACCATGCTCAGCCCTGCTTCATTTTCCCACTGCCCCCACTCTGACCCTCTTCTTGACTTACTCCAGCAATTTGGATCCACTTCTCCAGCAGGTGTGCACGCTGGGGAATGCGCATGGCCTGATCCCCCAGCACAGATGTGATGACACGGCTGGTGACTGCATTAAACTGGGTCACAGTAGCACGGACACTGGGAGCCATGTGCTGATTCTCCTTCTTGTCTCGTTGGGACCAAATGCAGCCAAGGCAGTGAAAGGGTAGCACTGCTCTAAACAGGTGCTGGGGAAAGGGAAGGGGAAAGAAGGAACTCAGCACCATTTGAAAACCATTCAGTGCATTAAGTGATTTCAGAGCAGGTTTTCAAGATCCAAGGCCTCAAGTAGACATATTGCAAAGCAAAGAACATCCCAAATTCACCCCCACAGCAGCCACATCCATCCCATCCAGTTTATGGTCCTTAGTATCCCCTTGTTACAACATTAAACGT
This sequence comes from Pantherophis guttatus, assembly GCF_059756535.1. Lineage (NCBI taxonomy): Eukaryota > Metazoa > Chordata > Lepidosauria > Squamata > Colubridae > Pantherophis > Pantherophis guttatus. The sequence goes on from NC_142064.1 coordinate 112,764,173, forward strand.
AGCTCATGGCCACCAAAAGGTTGCCTACCAGGACTGTAAAAAGTGACATAGGTTATCTGTTCTATCATCAAGCCAACTTCAAAAGTTTCAGAACTACCCTATTCATCATAGCCATAGTCTATTTTCTTTTCCAAGTTATTTTCAGACCCTGGCCCCAACAGGTCTTACAGCATCAATCAGTGTCAGCTGTTCAGCCACTTCATCCACAGAGAATGACATCAGTGGTAGTATCTCCTCACAGCCATCTGTCCCAGCTGCCTCTGTGATAACCTGTGATGGTCTCATCCCTGGGGAGTTGCCTCCTGTAGAAAAATAATGTAATCTATAGAAAAAAGAAGATTCAAGCAATGGCTGTAAGAAAATCATTGCAGCAGACCAAAATGCCAGCATCAAAAACACTCATTCCCCACTAGCTTTTAATATTTGCTTCCTCAAGAACCTCTGAACTTCTGGGAGATGATGTGCCAGTTGCGGCTTATTTCAGGAGTATATTATAAACAGCCCTTTAAAGTTCTCTTTGGATCATTCACAATTAATTAATTAATTAATTAATGTGCCCTTTGTCTCACTATCCAAGTCACTCTGGGCAGCTTACAGTTGCATAAATATAAAAGCATTAAAATTAACAACAATTAAGGCTGAAAACCAAGAACACAGATGGAATGGGGGTTGGGGTTTCTCTGTCACTCAACCAACCATCTCCAACATAATGGACCCCTATCAGGATCCTAAGCCAATTAGCAGAGCCAAGTTTTAAGGGCCTCTGGAAGAGTGGAGGTTGATCTCACCTCTGGTGGCAAATTGTTCCGGAGAAAGGGAGCCATAGCAGAGAAGTCTTTTCTCCTGGACCCCACTAGCAGAAATTTTTGAGCCAACGGGGTCTGCAGAAGGCCTCTTCTGCTGGAGCAGCTGGAGTGGGCCAATCCCATTGTGGTGAGATGGTTCCTCAGACAATCTGATTCCATGCCACGAAGGGCTTTAAAGGTGATAACTAACACCTTGAACTGGATTCAGAAACCAGCAATTAATGCTGCTTGTATAACAATGGTGTTACATGTTCCACCCTAGAGGCCTCCAGAACTGTCTGCACCACTATATTCTGTATCATTTGTAGCCTCTGAAAACTCTTCAAGAGTTGCCCTATGTAGAGCACATTATAGAAATCCAAACAAGAGATGACTAGGGCATCTCTAGACTCATGTTAGTCTATAGAAATCAAAAACCCCATTAGGAATTGAATTCCTTTGCATGACTACGTAACAGTGCATTAGATTTAGGAGTATCCAGGTCCTGGTACTCACCAGGCTCAAGAAGAAATATGTAGAATCTATCCAAACAGCCACATGTGCCATCTACCATCCTGTAAACTCTCAGAATAGACTAGAGATAAATTGCATGTCCTCATGTATGGGGTTTTACATGATTTCCATATAATGTAACATCTCTCTATCCGTCTACATTGAGAACTTTAATGACACTATACAGCAGATGTGTCAAACTCAAGGCCCACGGGCCGAATGTGGCCCGCGAGGTGCTTAGATCTGGCCTGTGAGGCCGGCCTGGAAATATCAAAAGACCGGCCCACGGTGCCTCTGCTGGACAAAACAGGCCACAGGGGGCCACATGCAGCCCCCGCCTGCGGCCCCCACCTGCGGCCCCTGTGTGGCCCATTTTCAGCCTCCACGGCCTTCAGCAGCAGTCTACTAGCTGAAAACAGGCTGCATGGAGGCCCTGCGTGGCCCCGGCGTGGCCCGTTTTTGGCCTCCCCAGCCTCTAGCAGCACTCTGACATTTTTGGCCAGCAGAGTGCTGCAGGAGGACTGGATTGGACTGGATTACAATTACGAGACCTGAATTAAGTGCCTGATCTGGATAGAAATCAAGCAACAACCTGTTTTAATATTATAGTTTAATGCTGGATTTTACATACTGTAGGTTCATTTAATCTACTATCAACAATCTATAATTGACAGCCATTTCTATTTACTATCCCCTGCTGTTAGATCTTGTATTATCATGTTATTTATGCTACTGTATTTTTTTTATTCAACTAATAATAAAAATACGATAGTATAAATAGCTTTTCTGCCTGGAAAAGCAATTTACTATTAAACAATGGGGTATAAATTTAGAAATAAAAAGTTTAGTGGAGTATGAAGAATAAGTAATAAATGTTTGCCAGTAATATCTGGCAGAAGAGATAGGAAAATGGTTATAGTAAACAACTGTGCAAAGAAAGAAGAGAAGGGGAAAAAATGCATCTTGAGCCTGTGTCAAACACCCACTATGGCCAAGCCCACGCCCATCTCCACCCCCAGCCACACACCAACACCAACACCCCGGCCAAAGGCCAAACACAACCCTGATATGGCTCTCAATGAAATCGAGTTTGACACCCCTGCTATACGGTATACTATTCTGATAAATTTAATACCTAAAATGATTGCTTAATTTATTTGTACCCATGGATTGATTCCTCGAAGTTCTGTACTGATAAGTTTTAATTTCTGTAGCAGAACAGAATGCAGCACATTTCTCTGTTCTTTATTCCTTAGAGTACATAAGTGACATGAAATCTAAGAATAATCCAACACGAGCAGATAACCAGCAGACTTCTGTCTTCTGTTAAAATAGCAGGTACAGCTACAGCATGTCTGCGAGGGCCTTTGCACAACTTATTCTTATGTGCCAATTGTTGTAAGTAGGGTCAAGCAGTCTACTTACACTTACTTCTTATCTGGACTATGCAACACACTTTATAGAGGTTGCCATTGAAGTGTCTTGAAATGATTTCTGCCTTGGGTAGGGGGTTGGATTAGAAGTCTTCCAAGGTTTTCCAACCTATGATTCTATGTCTTGGGAATTTATATCTGGTCCAGAAGACAGCCGGATAAATAGTTATGGGTGCACTTTGGTAAGTCCAGATATAACAACTACTGTGTGAGCCATACTGGTTATCAGTGGGCTTCTAGGTGTAATTCTAAGGTACTGGTGGTGGTTACCTATAAAGCCTTACATGGCACAAGGCCTGGATAGTTGTGGAATCTTCTGTACAATATGTGACAGGGTTGCATGCATCAGGTCCCATCAAGTAAGTAGTATCACTGAATGGAAGCCAGAAGGCACGTCTTCTCTGTCACTGCACCTATTCCATGGAAGAGCATCTACCTAAATTTTGGCTGGTGTTAACCCTGCTGGCCTTTAAGAAGACCCTGAAGATTTGGATCACCTTCCAGGCCATGGCTATATAGGTATTATCTGTGTAGTTCTCAGTATAATGTATTATATTTTGTTCTATTATTTTAACATTTTCTTTTGCATTTGATATTTTCAACCTAGCCACTTGGCAAGTGGCTAACCATATAAATTGAATAAATACATATTGAAAGTTTACAAATTCCAGAGGGGACAAATGCCAGCATTTACAATTCCATTATCCTGGAATTAACAAATTCATTGGAGCAAATTGTCCAACTCTAATAGGAGAGTCCTCCTCCTCCTCCTCTGGTTACATAACAAGCATTCCGATGGGAACAGAGATTGTGGCAGATTTGGAAGCCACCATTGCTCCTCTTCCTGCCATTTTCTTCATCCTGGGATCAGAATGGTCTTTCTTAGAGAACAGAAGAGAGAATACTATTTCCATTGCATATCCAAATAAACCAAGAGGACTAGCTAGATTCAGAATTAAAGAACTTTTATCTTGTTGCCTAAAGCCCACTACAATTCTTATCATCTATAAGAAAGGAAAGGGATTGCAATTTGAAACTTCCTTTGTGGAAATAGCAAGCCTGCCTACACTTTATTGTTAATGCCCCCATGCTTAATCACAGATGTGGGAAACTCCAGGGTCTGTTGAAATCAGTTCTCAGTCGCTCCAGCTAACATAGTAACAACCTTTTCCTGATGTTTTAGTCTGCTACATATAGATAGCCTTTTATAAAAAGGAACATTTAAAAAAACAGGTCAAATCCCTTCTCACCTGCAGCAGAAAGAGGTACAGTTCAAAATTTTACCACCTCATTCTGTGTCCTCCAGAGGTGTTAATTTACCACCTCTTCTAACAGCAGGGAACTACAAGATAATGTTCCTTATTCGTACCAGCACATCACTAGATGATGGGCTGAGATGATGGGAGTTTTAGCCTCAGTATTTGAGAGGCACCAGTTTAGAAAAGCCTGTTGTAGAAAGACTAATAATAGCAATTTCAAAAGTGGCTAAGTGTGAGCTGGATGATGCCCTGGGTTGATAAGCAGAAGGGCAAATAGATAATTTCAGCTCAGATTAACCTGGTGTCTGTCCCCTCCTGGGATTACACATGTGAGAAGGCAGACACCATTCATATTCTGTTCCTTTGAGCTGAGAGACTTTTGCAAAATCTGTGCAACCATGTTGATTTGAGTGCACAGGCTATAATTTGATCCATTTTAAATAATGTTGCATATGTAGCACTAACACATGTATTTATTAAGAGATGTGGTGGTGCAGTGGTTAGAATGCAGTACTTCAGGCTACTTCTGCTGACTGCCAGCTGTCAGCAGTTCAGCTATTCAATTCTCACCAGCTCAAGGTTGACTCAGCCTTCCATCTTTCCAAGGTTGGTAAAATGAGGACCCAGATTGTTGGGGGCAATAGGCTGACGCTGTAAACCTCTTAGAGAAGGCTGTAAAGCACTGTAAAGTGGTATATAAATCTAAGTGCTATTGCTATTTATTTGAACCACAAATTTTGGTGCTTCTGTTCCCAAACTGGTGTTGTTGGATGATAGCATCTGTTGGAAACAAAAGGGCTATTGCAGGAGTGAAATCTAAATTTTTTTGCTACCGGTTCTGTGGGCGTGGCTTAATTAGTGGGTGGGGCTTGGTGGTAAGGTGACTGGGTGGGCCTGGCCAAGTCAATGTCACTTCTTTGCCCTTTTTTAACCTACAAAACACAACACGATACAACTGTCTCACCCACAATGTAAAAGCATCTGTGCTAGACCCAAAATGGCCCCGCAACAAGCAGGAACCTCACACAGCCACAAAAAGCCCAAAAAACCAACTTTCACACTTTACACACACAAAATTCCACATACAGCTTTGTGAGATTTTGTGTGTTTGTGTAGTTAGAGTGAAACACTACATAAACACACTAAATCTCAGAAATCTGCACAAATATTATTTTATTTTTATTTATTTTTATTTTTATATAAAAGCAGCTAAATTTAAAACTTCCTAAACTTTAAATGGCTAGGTCTAAAAAAAGAACAACTAAAAAAAACCCCAATTAACTATTTTTTTTAAAGCTCCCAAAAGGGAAAAAAACTGACCCAATAGAACAGAGGTCTCCAACCTTGGCAACTTTAAGACTTGTGGACTTCAACTCCCAGAATTCCTCAACCAGCTTTGCTGGGAGTTGAAGTCCACAAGTCTTAAAGTTGCAGATGAGCTTGATTGAAGGCAGGGAGATTCAGTTGCTTCCTGATGCAATGGATTGCAGGTATTACAGCAAGCGAAGCAAGGCAGGCGTTGCGACCAGCAGCTAAGGTAAGCAAGGGGCTCGGGGGGTGGGGTGGGGAGAAAAAAAGAAACTTTTTTTCTTTTAAATGGGTCTGACAATCCAAGCTGAGTTGCCTGATTAGCAGGCAACTCAGCTGGGATCGTCAGAGCTTGGATCGTCAGAGCCATGTAAAAGAAAAAAAAGGCTCTGATGATTGCGCGGCTCAGCTGGGCATGGGGGGGCGGGGGAAGGGATTTTTGCTACCGGTTCTCCGAACTGCCCGCCACCATCGCTACTTACTCGCCCGAGCCGGTCCGAACCGGGAACATTTCACCCCTGGGCTATTGCCAAAAATATCAGAGTAGTTACATAGTTTTCTGTGTGGGCAGGCAGGCATACCCGAGCGTAGCTGGTATGTGTCAATTAATTTGAATTAATTTAGCCAGTGAGGAACTGGGTTTGGGCTTCAGGGAGCTGGATCAAACCAGGCATGTCAGATGCATGGGATATGAAAATAACACCTCCACATGAGAACAGTAGCATATTGATGGGAGCAGAAGTCAGAATGGATGGATCCAAAGTAGAAACTCTGAGAAGATAGGTCATGCTTGGCAATTTTGGTCCTAAATCATTCTTACCATCTGCCTCCTTTTCTTTGTGGACTTGTAGCAATCCCTTTGCCAAAGCACACACTGGGGAGTTAGGAGCAGATTGATGAAGGAAACACAATATTTTGTGCAGATTAGGGTACTCTGGAGGTTCCCAGAAATCCTCAGGGTGATGCTGTAGCCACTGTTCCAATAGATGGAGTACTGCCCTGCAATCAGAAAAGAAACATAATCGGCTCCTGACCCACACTCACCCCAAGCCATGTGGATACTCTTGTTCCACACAAGCCACTCCTGGTCTTCAACTGTCCCTACTTTACTCTAATCATCTCACTCAATAAAGTTGCCTCTCCCGTATCAAGGCTCACATTAAATTGGTACATAGAGGTAGTCCTCAACTTTCACAATTGGGACCAGAATTTCCATTGCTAAGTAAGGCAATTGTTAAGTGAGTTTAACTCATTTTTACAACATTTTTGCCATGGTTGTTAAGCGAATAACTTCAATTGTCAAGTGGTTAATGTGGTCATTAAGCAAATCCAACTTCCCCAATTGACTTTGCTTGTCAGAAACTGACTCTGAAGGTCAGAAATGGTGATTATATGCCAATTGCCAAGCACCCAAATTTTGATCTTGTGACCGTGAGGATGCTGCAGCTATTGTAAGTGTGAACATAGATTGTAAATCACTTTTCAGTGATGCTGTAACTTCAAAGGCTTGCTAAACAAATGCTTGTAAATTGAGGATTACTTGTAATGTTTTTCTTGCATACCCTCCTCTGATAGGAACCTCCCTTTTTTTCCAAAGACATGAAAGGAAATTTTAAAACATTGCTATTGTTTAAATAACAATGCTTACATTCCTCCTCCTGGAAATATTTCTTTTTACTACTCAATCATACTGCCAAAGGCAGAACATTCTTACTTTTTTAAAAAAAGTCTTAATTACTGTAGAGCATCTTTTTGCCGTGGCAGGAGTTTTATCACTTATCCCCTCTTGAGCATCATAAATTAGACTTAGAGCAGCTAGAACTAGTGGCTCGGGGCTAGTTTTTGATACAAGAAATCATTTGCAACTCTCGGATTAACCACTAGGTTAATGTATGGGTCCACAAAATGTACTATGCATAAATCACCTTTTCTCAGTCTGCATTCCCTCCAGATGTGTGGAGAATTCTCCACTCAGCATGGCTATTGCTAAGAATTCTGGGAGTTGAGATCTCACAAATAAGGATGAATCAAAGATAATGTTTGTAAGCCTACCCAGAGTCGCCTCTGCAGTGAGATAGGCGATAAACATGTCAAACAAACAAACAAACAACCAAACAAACAAACAAACAAACTGGATTCTCGCAACATGATAAATCAAAAGAAGCCTGGTGGATTATGCTCTCTAACTGAACATTTACGACTGATTTGTCCTTCAATCATGTTGTCTTTTACTGCCAGCTGTTTCCTGATATTCTTTAGTCAATTTATTTAGTCAATATTTAATTTTTTATGAAGCTACACTGAACTATGCTAGAGTGAAAGAGTCTATTTACAGGGAACCTGCCAGAAGCAGCAGCAGAATACTCTCTCTTTCGGTTCTGCCAAGTTCCTAATTCAAATCTTCCTTGGAGGTCTGATTTGGGAGCCTCCTGTGTTCTCCACATCCACACCATCCACTCTTTCTCAGTGGCTCACTTGTCTGGTCCCAGAGGCAGCAGCAATTCCAACACCTGCATGAGAGTAGCAAAGGCTTGATAGGTAGCCAGGAAGCTAGATGTGTAGTCGAGGTCACCCTCCTTGTTGGCTGTCAGCAGCCATTTCACTAGTTGGGGAAGTGTGGCAGCCCGCAATGTGCGCCTCTTGCAAGTACGGTACTGGACAAAAGGACATTCTGACGTTTCTGGATGCTCCTTCTGGAAAAGGGGTAGGCATGAGATAAATGGTAAGTCACACAACAACACTGTTCTTGCATATAAATAAATCAAAAGTATATATTTGAAGCTCGCCACAGTAAATGGTGGTTCTCTGACTGATCCGAAAGGGTTAAGCAGAATGGGACATTGTATTTAAGTAAGAGACCATCAGCATATCTCAGGGTCTTATCAGCAGAAGGCAAAGACACCCATTTCTATACTGCTGCCAAGAAAACCGCATGCTTGGGTTTTCAAGGAGTCATCATGATCAGTTCAAAGGCCCATCTAGCCCAGCATTTTCTGCTCTGAGTGCAGGATCATTGGGGCCTTGGAAGTCCAAAGTATTATAAGAAGGCAGCATCACTTTTTTGGTAACTGCTATTGAGCTGTAGGTTGCATCAGATACTGTCAGTGTCAGGTAGCCATTGGGGCCATTGGCCACTAAGTGCCCTTTCTCTAGCTAACATTAAACCTAGGGCTAGGTTCCATCACTTCAATGGAATGAAAAACTTTTCAAAATAATTAAATTAAGACTAACTGCACAAAAAATGCCTCTCTTTCAGTGAACTACTTTTCCTCCTGACCTGCCCCAATTTCTTTCCCTTGTGATAAAAGAGGAGAGGGACTCGTTCTTCTTTGAATGATAACAGAACCTACCAAGGAAGATGCTCCACTGGCTGCAGGCTCTGCCTTCACTCTCTCAAGGGTGATGCTATAGATGGCTCCATCTTCAGTCTCTTCTCCCCACGGTTGTAGGGGCGTCTGGTAAAAGGTAAGGAATAAGCTAGAGAATGCATTAGCTTCCAACTTTGTTTTCAAGAATGCTTCTATTCCTATGTAAGCCCCAGAGGTATTCTTAGAAATTAATTAATATTCTTAGAAATTATTCTTAGAAATGACAGATGATGTGCTGGTCCACCAGGAAAAAAAAGGCAAAGGTGAGTTGCAAAAGATCATAATGAAAGTCTTAAAGTCTTAAACAGCAGGAAACCAATTCAGTGGAATTAGGCAGCCTCACCTGTTGGACTGATAAATGTGTATTTTGTGAGAAGGGTTAAGAAACTCAATCTTATTTCACTCACAATCGTCGTAACATAAGAGTACTGTATTTTTTATTAGGCTTTCAGTACATTGGGGCAAAAGCTAAGCCATAAATAAACCTAGAGATCTGTTTATGAATAAGATTTGTCAGTTAGGAAAAAGGCCATCTATGAAGCTATGATGAGTCTATCTTTGGAAGCCAATGACCTGACCTGCACCTCCTAAGTGAACATGCAGATTAAACGGAATTAACCTTTGGATTTCATATGTCTCCAAATATTGTGATGTGGTTCTTAATCAAAAATATGCACCGGGGGACTTTTGGCTGATGTCACAGTGAGATCATACGTGAGGAGCGGGTCTCCACGCTCCCGTGCCGAGTTCTTCCCATTGGAGGGCTCTGAAAGCAGCTAAAGCCACCCTGTAGGGGTGGTGAAGAAAAGAGGGGCGTCCTGCAGGTCGTGGAGAGCAGCAATTTTCCTGCTAGACCCAGGGCTTCTTCCCTCTCATCCACGAAGAGAAGAGGCAGCCATTATGGCTGCCATGAAGATGGGACAGCCAAGGCAACAAAGAAATATGCAGGAGCAGTGAAGATGAACCTAATCTTAAAATTAAAAAAGAGAGGAAAATCCAGGAAAAGAGACTCTTAGAACTATTTCTTAAAGCAGCGAACAACCATAGAGAGAAAAATCCTAGGCCCCAAAGAAAGGAACTAAGGGGAGAAAAGCTAAAGATCTTTTAAAATATAAAAAATTGGATTTTTAAACTTGGTAGGCGTTGTTTTGGAAAGCCATTATAAAATGCTGGAACTATCTACCGGAATCTACTTGACTTTGCTTCCATAAATTGAACTAAATTTGGATTAATCAATTTATCAGACTTGAAACAACGCTGAAAGCTAAGCTGAGTGCGCCATCTACTGGTAAATGGAAATTTTAATATAAATTACATAAATAAATAAATAAATAAATAAATAAATAAATAAATAAATAAATAAAATAAACATACCCCTACAAGACTAGGAAAATTTTTGATAAGAGAAATAAACAACATTGATCTGGAGAAGTGTGGTGATACTTACTGTTCTATAACTATCTACTTTATGATTACTGGAGACTCTATTGTGAGAATAAGGAAGACCCTTAAGTAAAGTGACTCTTGATTTGTGGAAGCTGCCTGGACTACTTCAATGGAACTGATTAATAATCCTTAGATGTAAAGAACTATGATTATTGAACTTTCTGAGGAGCAACATTGGACTTGAATATATTGTTTTTGGACTTGAGTAAGAGCGGGACTTATTAAAATAAGACAAGATGCTCCATTAGGGGGAAATGAGTGAGATTTCAAGAGAAATGGAATTGATGTTTCAAAGCATTAGGGGTTCTATGACAAAGAATCACAGAGAGATAAAGAATGTCTTGCATTAGCAAGACATAAATAGGAAAATAGAAAATATGCTGCAACTGATAATGAATGAAGATCAAAGAGCCCAGGAAAGAGAGGAGACAGCAGAAAGAATGAAGGAAAAGATAGAACAGACAAACCAGCAAACAAAGCAAGAAAATGAGAAGGAGAAGACGATAAAGATAATAATTACTGATGAAATAAACCAAAGGAAAAGTTGTTTAAGAGATTTAAAAATGGAATCGGATAACCTGGAAGATACTTTTGAAAGGTAGATGGGGTTTGGGTCGGCACTCTGGAGACCTGGCAGCTCAGGAGGATAGAGATGGGAGAAATATTCAGACTGAATGGTGAAGACACACTTGCTGATAGAGACAAAGATCCAAGAGAGGAGTATGGGAGGCAAGCCAAAAAACGAACAAGAATTGAAGTATTAAAACTTCAAGAGATGATGGATAGAAAGGAATTATTATTGCTTTTTTTCTGTTTTCTAACATAATGATGGTCTGATTAAAAACTAGAATAGAGGTAGAAATAAGAATACACACTTTTATATAAAGCAATAATTAGATGGAAAGATTATATAAATCTGATTAATGTAACAACTATTATTATTATCATCATTGCTGTTTCTATCGAAATGAATTATGCCCAGAGGCCACACTGTTCATGTATTGATATTGATGTATATTTAAAAATAAAAATCCAATAAAACTTTAAAAAAAATATGCACCAAGACCTACATAAAAATAATATATATTTAATGGTGAGATATTTTTAGAAAAATGTATTTTGTCAAAAATTGAAATAAAAATTGAAATATTTTAAAATCTTCTTTGTTGCAGTATATTTTGAAAAATTAGAAATCAGTGAGACAATCTGAACGTAATGTACTTATTCATAGATATTTAAGAAGAACTGCCATGGATTAGAAATAGAATAACTAATGTATCCCTGGAAACCGGAAGTGTTGCGGTGAGATTGGCTGGGACAATACCAGGTTCTGACGAGCCTGGCGAAAACTCAGCCAGACGAACCACTGTCAGGGGATCTTCGGAAATTATTGGGATTGTAAAAATTGAATTATATAAAATGAATTATAAAAACAAAGGTGAAGGATTGTATTGTTTCTGGTGGTGGATATATTTAAGGGATTAAAATATTGAAATTTAAATGAAATGGAAATGAATAAAATTAAAAATATTGGGATTGTTAAAATTGAATTTAACTGACAACATAACTGATTTGAGATAAAATGATTTATTTAGAAGGGGAAATTATATACAATTTTAATAATAGCCATATAAATAATTATGATAGAAGTAATATTGATGATTATAGTATTTGAATAAGATGAAGTATATTTTGTAACCCTGAAAGTGTAAAGAAATTGTATTAATACTGAGACTGTAAAAATTGAATTTTGAAATGGAAGTTAGGTTTACTTAAAAAGGGGGTTATAAAAGTAACTGGGAAGAATTGTATTGTTTTGGGTAAAATGGCAAAATGATTAATGATAAAGATGATGTAAAACAAATATAAAGAAATATATACTTAAAAGGGTCAAATAACGAATAAAGTAGTAAGATAGGATAAAATTTGGTCCATCTTTGGGAAAAATTGACACTAAAGAAATAATTGTGAAAAATTAAATGTTTGAATGACTGTGCTTAAAGTAAAGGGTTTCAATAGATTAAAAAATTGTGATAGGTGAAGATAAGGAGGTGAGGGTGGATGGTAATATTGATTATATATTTTATTAAAAAAATAGATAAAAGGGGGAAAGTAGAATACTGGCAGAAATTGGAGTATATATAGTAAATATGGAGAAAATAAGCTATATGATTTTTGACTCAGTTAATACTCTATTCAGAAATTATGTATTTTATGTTTGTGTGTCTGAAAAAAAAATTAAAATTGTTTTTAATAAAACCCAAAAAAAAACCCGACTAATGTATCCCTAATTAATGTATACATTATTTTTCTAGTTCTAAAAACAAAGAGGTGGGGGAGCTAGGAGATATCAAACAGTTTCCAGAACTCTTAACACATCAGATTTCACACTCTTCAAATCAGGTGTAGACATGCAGACTCACATGCTCACAATCCCAATGGATGACATCCATAGAGATGGTTGTGGAGATGAAATAAGTGTCTCCCTGCTTCATCCCTGGTCTGCTCGCTTCCACTTCATGCTATACTGCTAAGGAGCAGCTTATGACATCAGCCAGGACCTATTCCTTTTATAATACTCCTGGGAACTGACTAATCCTGCCTGCAACCCATACAGTAATTGATTGGAGGGACGTGCTTTGTGTTTTTATAATTTCCTAATTCTTCCTCTGAAAATAAATTGCAGGTGCTATGGAATGTACATAGTATGTAAGAACAAGGCAGCCCACAGCACATACTCTGGTCGCCTCAATATGTAGCTTTGTCCCCTGGAGGAGCCTGTAGTAAGAGACATGCTGGGGGAACATCAGTTAGAATTCATCTCCCCCTCTCTTTCTCTCTCTCCCTCTCCCTCCCTCTCCCTCTGTCTCCCTTTTTCTCTCTCCCTCTCCCTTCCCTATTTTCTTTGTTGAGTTCTGTATGAACTGAGATTAGAAAAAATTTCCCTTTAAAATAAGAGCAGGGGTGCATTCTCGAAACAGTGAAATCTCGACCCAGCTGGAAGCAGAGTGCTTTGGAGTGCAGGAGTAGCCATGAGTCCTCCTTTTGTATAGACTTACTGTTCCCAGCCATATAATTTGTCTGCCAGGTTGAAGTCCTGGATGCCATCCTTATACCAGATAGCTTGAGCAGAGAGATCAAGAAGGCAGAAGCCAATAGCATTAAATGTTAGTCCTCTGAATGATCTATGGATTTCAGCCTTTCCTCCTGCAATCATTGGATACAGAGCATTCTTAGTTCTGGATGACAGAGGAAAAGGATCAAGGGGCTATCTTCACAGATTTCCAAAACCCTTCTTGACCTGGAATTCCTAGTCATATAAACAACAACCGTGCTTGAATATGTAGCTACAGAAAGGACCTTTTGGTATGGAGAGGTAGGTATATTGGTAATGTTTTCCCTATAAATGATGGAGCTACATTAGAAGCCACAGGTAGACAACACATACTCCTCTGGAGCTGTGGTCCCCCAACCTTTCTGGCT